>NC_044983.1:118647216-118956000 GCF_008728515.1 Papio anubis
TTGAGACGGAGTCTCGCGCTGTGTCACCCAGGTTGGAGTGCAGTGGCGCGATCTCGGCTCACTGCAAGCTCCGCCTCCCAGGTTCACGCCATTCTCCTGCCTCAGCCTCCGAGTAGCTGGGACTACAGGCACCCGCCACCATGCCCGGCTAGTTTTTTGTATTTTTAGTAGAGACGGGGTTTCACCATGTTAGCCAGGATGGTCTCGATCTCCTGACCTCGTGATCCACCCGCCTCAGCCTCCCAAAGTGCTGGGATTACAGGCTTGAGCCACCGCACCCGGCTCAGTTTGCTAATATTTCGTGGAGGATTTTTACATCAGTGTTTGTAAAGGATACTAAAGAAAACTACAAATATTTGTCAGTAGTTTCCTTGTACTGTCTTTGGATTTGGTATCAAGACAATTCTGGCTACAGAATGAGTTAGAAAGTGTTCCTTCTTTAAAAATTTTTTTTAGAAAATTTGAGGATTGGTATAGTTCTTTAAATGTTTGCTAGAATTCACTGGTGAAGCCATCATGTCCAGGGTTTTTCTTTGTCAGGAAATTTTTGATTACAAATTCAATCTCTTTGTTATTGATCTATTCAGATTTTTTATTTCTCTATGATTTAGTGTTGGTAGGTTTTGTGTTTCTATAAATGTGTCCTTTTCATCTAAGGTATCCAACTTGTTGGCATATAATTGCTCACAGTGCTATTATAATCCTTTATATTTCTGTAACATCAGTAATAATGTCCCCATTTTCATTCCTGATTTTATTTCATTTATTTATGTATTTATTTATTTATTTTTGAGATGGAATTTCATTCTGTCTCCCGGGCTGGAGTGCAGTGGTCCTATCTCATCTCAATGTAACCTCCACCTCCCGGGTTCAAGCAATTCTCCTACCTCAGCCTCCTGAGTAGTTGGGATTACAGGTACCCACCACCACACCTGGCTAATTTTTGTATTTTTAGTAGAGACAGGGTTTCACCATGTTGGTCAGGCTGGGCTCAAACTCCTGACCTCAAGTGATCCACCTGTCTTGGCCTCCCAAAGTGGTATTACTACCATGAGCTACCATGCCTGGCCTGATTTCTGACTTTGGTAATGTGTCTTCTCTCATCTTTTCCTAGTCCATCCAGCTAAAACTTTGTTGATTGAATTGTTTCAAAGAACCGATGTTAGTTTCATTAATTTTCTCTGTTGTTTTTCTATTCCTTATGTTGTTTTTCTCTGCTCTAATCTTTAATATTTCTTTCTTTTTGTTAGCTTTTGGTTGTTTGCTCTTTTTCTTCTAGTTCTTTAAGTTGTAAAGCTAGTTTATTGATGTGAGATCTTTCTTGTTTTACAATAGAAATTGTTTATAGTCATAAAGTACCCCCTTAGCACTGCTTCACTGTGTCACATAAGCTTTGATATGTTGTTTGCATCTTTACTTGTCTCTATTTTCTAATTCCCCTTATGATGTTTTCTCTGATCCATTGGTTAAGAGTGTGTTGTTTAATTTCACAAGTTGTGAATTTTCCAGTTTTACTTCTATTAGTAATTTCTAATTTCATCCTAATGTGATCGGAGAAGATACTTCGTATCTTTTTACATGTATTCAGACTTAAATTGTGAAATATGGTGTATCCTGGAAGATGTCCCGTGTTGCACTTGAGAAGAATGTGTATGCTGTTGTTGGGTAGAACATTCTGTATATGACTCTTATATTAGTTGGTTTCTATTTATTTGCTTATCTTCTGTGTGGTTGTTGTATCCATTATTGAGAGTGGGGTATTAAAGTCTCCAAATGTCATTGTAGAATCATCTGTTTTCTTTCTTCAATTCTGTCAATTTTTGCTTGATATATTCTGATGGACTGTCATTATGTGTGTGTAATGGTTATGTTTCTATCTTCCTGCTGTATTGAACCTTTATTAATAAAAGTTATTTTTTTTTGTCTATAAACTTTTCTTGTGCCTTAAAGAGTCTTTTGAATAATTTACACATTTAAGATCTTCCTGTTCACCTGCTTTCCATCAGCATAGATAACCAAAAGTTAGGTATAGTTTTCATTAAAGAGAAAAATTAAGTGAGAGACTAACAGACAAAAGGAGAGGACAGACAAAAGCAGGATTGGAGGAGAACAGATGGATGTTCATTTATTGAATGCATTCTGTGAGTTTATGTCTCGTAAATTTTTAAAACTAAAATCTAGTTTGTCTTATAGTCACCCTGCTTTTCTTTTGGTTACCATTTGCATGAAACATTTTTTTGCTACCCTTTCACTTTCAACCTATTTGTGTCTGGACCTAAAGTGAGTCTCCTGTAGACAGCATATAGTTGAATCATGAGTTTTTATCCATTTTGTCAATCTCTATATTTTGACTGGAGAGTTTAACTCATTTACATTTAAAGTCATTATAAATTACTTTATACTGTCATTTTGCTTTATCCCTGTTGTATGCCTTATCATCTTTTACCTTTATTTTCCTGCATTACTGTTTTTTCTTTGTGTTTAGTTGATTTTGCTGCGAAATGTTTACATTCCTTTCCTGTTTCTTTTTGTGCCTATTCTATAGTGATTTTCTTTGTGTTTACCATGGTATTACCAAGTTTATAATGCTCAAATTGGAATTCATACCACCTTAATTTCAGTAATATACCAAAACCCTCTTTTACAGCTCCATCCCCAATCCTTTAAGTTGTTAATGTCACAAAACTACATCCATATAAATCGTTTCTCCAAAAACATAAACAAATAATTCTTTTAAATGAATTACTTTCCTTTTTTTTTTTTTTTTCAACCTGGGATGTGGAGGTTGCAGTGAACTAAGATTGCACCACTGCACTTTGAGACTGGGTGATTGGGTGATGCAGTGAGACACTGTCTCAAAAAAAAAAAAAAATTAAGTGGAGTAACAAACCAAAGTTATAGCAACACTACTGTTAGTACTAATAATTATTTTGTGCTAGTGCTGCTTAACAAACCACCCAAAACGTAATGGCTTAAACAGCAAATATGTGTTTTCCTTTTTTTTTTTTTTTTTTTTTGAGATGGAGTCTCGCACTGTCACCCAGGCTGAAGTGCAGTGGCGTGATATTGGCTCACTGCAACCTCCACCTCCCGAGTTCAAGCAATTCTCCTTCCTCAGCCTCCCAAGTAGCTAGGATTACAGGCATGCACCACCATGCCCAGCTAATTTTGTATTTTTAGTAGAGATAGGGTTTCTCCATGTTGGTCAGGCTGGTCTCGAACTCCAGACCTCAGGTGATTTGCCTGCTTTGGCCTCCCAAAGTGCTGGGATTACAGGCATGAGCCATGGTGCCGAGCCCAGTACTAATTGTTTTTAAATATATATTAGTCTCTCAAATAATGTAGAAAACAAAAAGTGCAGTTACAAGCCATTACTGTAATACTACTACTAGCTTTTATATTCACCTATGTATTTACCATTATTCCGATATTTATTTCTTCATACAAGTTCAAGTTACTGTCTAGTATTTTTTTGACATTTCACTCTACAGGAGTCCCTTGACAGTTCTTGCAAGGCAAGTCTAGTGGTAACATACTCCTTCAACTTCTGTTTATCTTAAAATGTCTTAATTTCTCCCTCATTTTTGTAGGACAGCTTTTGCCAGATATAAGATCTATGGTTGACGGTTTTTTATTTGATTTTTGTTTTTTAGCATTTTAGCTAACTGCCTTTGATATTCCAATGTTTCTGATGAGAAATTTGTTGATAATCCCACGAGGTATCCTTCATACGTGATGAGTTGCCTCTCTCCTTGCTGCTTTCAAGATTCTTTTGCCTTTCAAAAGTTTGATTATGTGTCTTGGTGTGGATCTCCTTCAGATAATCTTACTTGGAGACTGAATTTCTTGGATGTTTATATTCATGTCTTTCATCAAATTTGGGAAGTTTTCAGCCATTATTTCTCCAAATATCTCTGCTGCTTTCTTTCTTCCCCTTATGGAACTCCCACAGTGTGTATGTTAGTCTACTTTATTGTGTTCCACAGGTTCTTTAAGCTCCGTTCATTTTTTTCAATTGTTTTTTTTTTTTTTCTGTTCCTCGGACTCTGTACTTCCCAGTATCCTATCTTCAAATTTGCTGACTGTTCTTCTGCAGGTTTCTGTTCAACTGTGCCTTTAAATCTCTTTACTAAATTTGTCATTTTAGTTATTACACTTTTCAGCTCCAGAATTTCTTTCTGATTTCTTTGTAGAGTCTGTCTTTTTATTAATAATAGTAAAAGCAATAAAATAAATAACACAGTTTTCTTTCTCCACATTTTCCTTTAGTTCTTTGAGCTCTTTAAGACAGTTTTTTTTCTTCATACTACATGTCTCTTAGTATAAGACAGTTTTTAAAAGAGTCTTCGCCTGGTTTATCTGCCATCAGGTCTTTTTCAGAAAGTTTTTGTTGATTATTCTTTTTTTTTTACTTTAAATGGACCATACTTTCCTGTTTCTTTGTAAGCCTTGTGATTTTTTTGTTGTTGTTGGAAACTGAACATTTAAATATATTACTGTATTAACTCTGGAAATCAGATTCTTCCCTTTCCCCAGGGCTTGCTGTTTTTGTTATTGTTATTGTTTTGGTTTTTTTTTAAATTTTTGTCTCTGTGCCAAGAATCAGTCTGAGCTGTAAACTTCAGATCTTTTCAGCTTTTCTGAGCCTCTCTTTGGGCATGCAGTCACTTTCTAATTTTCCCTGCATATGCAGTTGTTGAGGCTTTTCTCTTCACTTTTTTTTAGACAGGGTCTGTGTTACCCAGGTTGGAGTGCAGTGGCACAATCATGTCTTACTGCAGTCTCAAACTCCCGGGCTCAAGTGATCCTCCCTCCTTGGTCTCTCAAGGATCTGGGATTACAGGCATGAGCCACCACATCTGACAATATATACGGTTGTTTTTGAATGGTCTAGTCTTAATGTCTGGCTCCCAAAAGGGAAAAAGGGTGCCAGCCTTTTAAATCCCCCGAGAGCCACAAGAAAAAGACTTGCAACATTGGAGGGAAGTGAAACAAAGGCCGTCCACCTTCATCTGCACCTGTGTAATCAGGAGCAGCAATCAGAGTACAGATCCCTGATATTTGGAGGACAGGGTCCTTTCTCCCCACTCTGACTCCAACAAATTGTGTGTAAGCTGCTGCAGGAACACGTGCACAGCTGCCTGTCACAGGGCTGAGTGTGGGTAACTACTACTGTGCTAAAAGCTGAAATTGACTGAATTAACCACAATTTAGTGTCCAAGCCTTCCCCTGGAAGTTGCAAGCCTTCAACAGACCCTAGAATTCCAAAATAGTAACATCAGACTGATTTTGCCAGTACATTTGTCTTCTAGGTGGGGAGACAAATTCCTGGTGCTTCCCACTCCACCATCTTTCCAGAAACTTTGCAGTATATGTGTTAACCAGCAGTATTTTATGCCATCTCCCTCACATTCCAAAATGCAATAGAAAGGTAAGGGTAGAGATAACTTGTGTCCCCTCTCACCACGGCATTTAATAACCCAGTGGAATTTTTGCTTCCCATTCCTGAGACCTTGAGATCAGAGACTTTAGAATCTTATCTTAGTGCTCAAGGAAGAAACTCTCACCAGAGAACATGATCATTGTTCCAACTGATTGGCCTCTTTTAGGTCCCCATGCCACTGAACCAATTACCAGAGTAATTAAATACCCCGAGAGCCACAGGAAAAAGACTTGCAACATTGGAGGGAAGTGAAACAAAGGCCGTCCACCTTCATCTGCACCTGTGTAATCAGGAGCAGCAATCAGAGCACAGATCCCTGATATTTGGAGGACAGGGTCCTTTCTCCCCACTCTGACTCCAACAAATTGTGTGTAAGCTGTGAAGTCAGAGCACTTGTTTTCCTGGTTCCCTCTGTGATGTGATGTTGCCTGGGGCTGACTCGACACTGTAACTGCAGATCACTGCTTTTCTCAAGGTGGCAGACTACATGCAACTTCCTTTGGGTTTCAACAGCCAACTCCTCATCCATTACAGCCTAGGAAAGGTAACTAGGGCCAAGTTACTACTTGACATTCCCCTACACCAATAGTCTTTCCTTATTTTATCTTCAGTATGGCGTTTCCTAATGCCTAAGTGGATCTCTAGCACAACACGTACAACAGACAGAAGGTGCAAGAATGTCCTTAAAACAGTTTACAATAATCAAAACCTGGAAAAACTCTAAATGCCCCATGGTAAAGTGGATTGATAAACTGTAGTTTCCTCACAAAATGGATTATATAGCAGTCGAATGATGTACAATATGCAATCCTGTAAAAAATTTTAGCAATAATATTATGTGAAAAAAGGAAGCTCCGGAAGATATCATACATGCAGTAGCATAATACCACTATGGTAAAAATCTGATACTTAAAACGTGATTTGTAGGAACACACATACGCAATTAAATACATACAATACAAAGCAAAGAATGATGAGTGATTGAGGATTATAATTACAGTGGGTGGTAACGGGTTAATGTGTCCAATAGGTGATTTGGTTAGTTTCTTTTGACAAACAGGTTTTACGGGCATTTATTATTTAAAAAAATAAACTTTCAAAAGGTGGGGCATGCATGAATCGATGACGAGTGTGTCATGATGCATGCCAATTAATTCTGTATACTTGAAGTTAAATTTAAAAGTGGAAGGGGCTTACACAGGAAGCTATGCGAAATTAGAAGAAGGTCCTAACTTAGCCTGGGGAATTAAGATCTTTCTGGACCATCTCTGATGCCTAAAGTAGTCAAGTGAAAGGAGAGTTGAGGGTGGGTGAGAAAAATTATTGCTGACAGAGGATATAGCCTGAACAAAAGCCCTGAGAAAAGGCATTTTCTTTTATTACTTTTAAAAAAAAATTATACTTTAAGTTCTGGGATACATGTGCAAGAAAAGGCATTGTTTATAAAATGGCAATTTTGTGTTGGTATAAGGTTGTATGTATTAGTTTTCTGTAAATGTTATAACAAGTTACCACAATCTTGGTGGTTTAAAAAATTCTTTCAGTTCTGGAGGCAGAAATCTGAAATCAGTATCATTAGGCCAAAATCGAGGGATTGACAGGGCTGCACAACTCTGGAGGATCTAGGAAAGAATGTTGTGTGCTTCTTCAGCTTCTGGTGGCTAGTTGCTGACATTACCTTGGCTTGTGGCTGCAGGACACCAATCTCCGACTCTGGTTTCACAGCCTTCTCCCTTCTGTGTAAAATCTCCCTCTGCTCTTTTATAAGGATACATGTGATTGATCTGGGGCCCACAGAGATAATCCAGGATAATCTCCCATTTCAAGATCTCAAAATCTAAAAGAAACCCTTCCTTCTTTTTTGTTTTGCCATATAATGTAACGCTCAGTTTTCAGGGATTAGGACAAAGATATCTTTGGGAGTGGGGGAGGGGGTAATTTCTCAGCATACTACAAAGGTTATGTGCAAAATATGGACTGTAAAAACACTCTTCTGAGCTGGGTGCAGTGGCTCACGCCTGTAATCCCAGGACTTTAAGAGGCCGAGGTGGGTGGATCACCTGAGGTCAGGAGTTTGAGACCAGCCTGGCCAACATGGTTAAACCCTATCTCTACTAAAAATACAAAAATTAGCCAGGTGTGGTGGCACACACCTGTAATCCCAGCTACTCGAGAAACTGAGGCAGGAAAATAGCTTGAACAGGGAGGTGAAGGTTGCAGTGAGCCGAGATTGTGCCACTGCACTTCAGCCTGGGCGACAGAGCAAGACTCCGTCTCAAAAAACTATTCTCTTCTGCCTCGACAGCATCCCTACATTACCTGAAAATCCAGATATTTCCAACTGTAATCAACTAATAGCTGAAACTGGCAACTTTTCTCTTTTAATGTCATTGCCGAGGACCATCTACATATATATAGAAAATACCGATAGAGTGCCAATGGTTTTAATTTTGATGAAGTCCAATTGATCATTTTTTGTTTTTTTATGGATTGTGATTTTAGTATATCTAAGAACTTTCTGCTTAAGATCATGATGTGTCACTTCAAATATGAAGCTATAGAAAAAAGAAATATTGGCTGGGTGCAGTGGCTCATGCCTGTAATCCCAGCACTCTGGGGAGGCCGAGGTGGGTGGATCACCTGAGGTCAGGAGTTCGAGACCAGCCTGACCAACATGGAGAAATCCTGTCTCTACTAAAAATACAAAAAAATTAGCTGGGCGTGGTGGCACATGTCTGTATTCCCAGCTTACATGTGGGAGGCTGAGGCAGGAGACTCAACTGAACCTGGGAGACGGAGGTTGCAGTGAGCTGAGATCGCACCATTGCACTCCAGACTGGGCAACAAGAGCAAAACTCTGTCTCAGAAAAAAAAAAAAAAAGAAAAGAAAAAAGAAAGATCATGATTTTCTCTTACCTTCTCTTCTAAAAGTTTTATAGTTTTAGCTTTTATAGACAGGTCTCTGATCCATTTTGAGTTAGTGTTTTATGTAGTGTGAGGTAAGGATCTAATTTCACTTTTTTTTTTTTCGCATGTGAATATCCAATTAATCCAGCACCATTTGCTAAAAAATAACTATTCTTTCCCAACTGCCTTGGCAACTCTCTTGAAAATAAGTGAATATATAAAGAACTCTCATAACTCAATAATAAGGAAACAATTAAAAAATGGTTAAAATATTCAAAAGGCCATTTCAATAAAGATGATATACAAATGGCTAATAAATACATGAAAAATGTTCTCAACATCATTAATCATTAGAGCAATGCAGTTAACAACCACAAAGAGTACCACTTTGTACCCACCTGCATGGTTATTAAAAGCAGACAACAAGGCCAGGCCTGGTGGCTCATGCCTTGTAACCCCAGCACTTTGGGAGGCTGAGGCAGGAGGATCACTTGAGGCAAGGAGTTCGAGACCAGCCTGACCAACATGGTGAAACCCTGTCTCTAGTAAAAATACACAAATTAGCTGGGCATGGTGGTGAGTGCCTGTGGTACCAGCTACTCAGGAGGCTGAGGCAGGAGAAATGCTTGAACCCAGGAGGCGGAGGCTGCAATGAGCTAAGATTGCGCCACTGCACTCCAGCCTGGGTGTTAGAGCAAGACTCTGTCTCACAACAACAACAACAACAACAACAAAAGGTAAACAACAAAAACAGGACAGATGATAACAAAGGTGGTAAGAATGTGGACAAGCTGGAACCCTCATACAGTGCCAATGGAAATGTAAAATGGAACAGCCTCTTTGGAGAGCAGTTTAAGATAATCATAAATTTACCATATAATTCTGCAATTCTAGTCCCAGGTACCTATCCAAGAGAAATGAAAACATGAGAAAATGAAACACATGCATGTAAAGTTCACAGCAGTACTATTTGTATAAGCCAAAATGTGAGGCAATCCAAATGTCCATCAACTGTGGATGAATAGGCAAAAGGGCATATCCATACAATGAAATACTGTTCCACAATACAACATAACAAATTACTGATACATGCTACAACACTGATGAATTTCAAAAACATAATCCAGATGTAAAAGACTATAATTTCATTTACATGAAATGTCCAGAAAATGCAAATCTATAGAGACAGAAAGTAGGTTAGGGAATGCCTGGGGTTGGGGGTAGGAGGACTGATGGCAAATGGGCACGAGGAAGAGACTGGAAATCTCTCTTTTGGGGAGACAGAAATGTTCTAAAACTGATTCATGCTGATAGTTGTACAACTCTGTAAATTTACTAACAATCATTAAATTGTACTGTTAAGATCAGTGAATTTTATGATATATAAATTGTACCTCAATAAAGCTGTTAACAATAAAGAAATACATATAAGAATTGGAGACAGTATGTTTTATGCTTAAGGGTCTCTGAAGACCTTGCTCAGGATCTGCTGCTTATAGGAAATGAGTTGAAAAAAACACGTATTTATTTTATATGCTTTTACTGGTTAAGAATTACATTCCACTATCAGTAACAAAGATCCACTCAAGAATCCCTAAAATTATCATGAACACACACAGAGATACTTCTTAACTGTATATATGTATATATATGTGTCTGTGTGTATAGGAAGCTCAGAAGGCAGAAAGTACTCTCATCCTTGCCCTTCCAGAGAGCTTTCCTAGAAACTGTGCAACTTCCCTATCTCATTGGCTAGAATTTAGTCACATGGCCATATTTTGCTGCAATACATGAAACATAATTTTCCAAATGGGACTTCGTTACAAATAATGGAAGAATGGGTATTAGGAGGCAAGCTGGCAATCTTTTCCTCAATGTCAGGGAGCAATCTCTTAATTACATTACTTTGAACAACAAAATACTCTTGTGTATAAGGTGGGGAGTAGTAGGGAGAAGACACGAGTCTAAAATAAGCTCAATTAACTCTACAATGCATACATTTTAGGGATCACTGATAGAACTGGCCTAAAAATAAATGGCAGAGTGTAACTCCTCACTCCTTAAGAGTGGGCTGTCCATTGTGTGACTTCTTTTCAGAGTACAGTTCACAAGAGAGAAGTATAGTTCAGAAAAGATTAATTTTTCCATGGAGAAACCTGAGAAATACTACTTCACCTGGTGATCAAAGTCAACCAATAGGCAAAAATCACATCACTAGTATGCAACCTTGATATGACCACTTTGCCTCTGTGATCTTCCTTCCCCAAACCCATAATCCTGGTCCGGTCATGAGAAAAACATTAGACTATTCCAAAACAAGTATCTTCCAAAATATTTGCCTGGTATCCTAAATATTGGTAATGTCATCAAAAACATCCACATCCATTGGGTTGTCTTTTTGTTGTTGAGTTTTAGGAGTTATTTATATTATTTATTGAAGCATAAAATTTTAAAATTTTGATGAAGTCCAGTTTATCTAATTGCCAAACTCAAGGTCATGAAAATATCCTTGTGTTCTTCTAAGAATTTTACTTTTAGCTATTCAACTTAGGTCTTTAATCCATTTTTTTTTTTTTTTTTAAATCAACTTTTAAGTTCCAGGGTAAATGTGCAAGATGTGCAGGTTTGTTACACAGGTAAATGTGTCCCATGGTGGTTTGCTGCACAGATCAACCCATTACCTAGGTATTAGGCCCAGCACGCATTAGCTATTCTCAGGTAGGGATCTAACTTCATTCTTTTACATGTGGATATCCAGTTGTCCCAGCACCATCTGTTGAAGAAATGGTTCTTTCCTATTGAATAGATGTGGACACTCCTGTTGAAAATCAAATGACCATAGATATAATGGTTTATTTCTGGACTTTCTATTCCATTGACCTATATGTCTAACCTTACGCCTGTATTACACTGCTTTGATATATGTAGCTTTGTAGTAAGTTTCAAAGTCAGGAGGAAGTGAGTTCTCTCCTTTTTCAAGATTTTTTGGGCTATTCAGGGTACCCTGTAATACCATATAATTTTTAGAATTTACTTTCCTATTTTTCAAAAAAAGGCCATTGGGATTTTGATAGAAACTGCATTGAATCTGTAGACTGCTTTGGGGATTACTGCCATCTTACCAGTATTGTCTTCCAGACCATGAATACAGACTGTCTTTCTGTTTATTTAGGTCTTATTTAATTTCTTTTGGCAACAGTTTGTAATTATCAGTATGTAAGTTCTTACATATCCTTGGTTAAATTTATTCCTAGGTGTTTACTGTTTTAGATATTGTAAATAAAATTGCTTTCATAATTTCCCTTTTGGACTGTTCATTGCTAGTATATAGAAATACAACTGATTTTAGTATGTTTTCTATCTTGTAACTCTGCTGGTTTTTTTTTTTTTTTTAAAGACAGAGTCTCACTCTGCCGCCCAGGTTGAAGTACAGTAATGCAATCTTGGCTCACTGCAGCTTTGACCTCCTGGGCTCAAGCTCTGACCTGCTGCCTCAGCCTCCCAGGGAATAGCTGGGACTACAAGTATATGTCACCATGCCCAGCTAATGATTGCATTTTTTTTGTAGAGACAGGGTTTCACCATGTTGTCCAGGCTGGCCTTGAACTCCTGAGCTCAAGTGATCCATCCATGTTGGCCTCCCAAAGTTCTGGGATTACAGGCATGCGCCACCACACCCAACCTGCTGAATTCTTTTATTACCTCTAACAGATTTTTTGTGGATTCTTTAGGATTTCCTACATAATACAAAAATTAGCCGGGCGTGGTGGTATGTGCCTGTGGTCCCAACTACTCAAGAGGCTGAGGTGGGAGAATTGTTTGAACCTGGAAGGAAGAGGTTGCACTGAGCCGAGATCATGCCACTGCACTCCAGCCTAGGCGACAGAATGAGACTCTGTCTCAAAAAAGGATTTCCTACATATAAAATCATGTCATTTGTAAATAAAGAGAGTTTCACTTTTCCCTTTCTATTCTGAGTTCCTTTTGTTTTTCTTGCCTAAACTGCACTTTTGAGCAACAAATGAGAGATAACATTCAACACGGCAATTTCAGCATGGTTTTCAAACTCTAGATAGGAATGTAGCCATAACACTTCTAAAATCTGTAGAAGACATTTCAGGAAGCACTTTAGTCTTTGTACCTAAAATACATGCACCATATAAACATTCCAATGTCAACAGCACTTTAAATTTGCACAGCAATACATGAAAGAACAGACTTTACACTTCTTGTGCTCTGAATTATCTTTGCTATGTTTTAAAATACTTAAGAAATAGAAACAAATTTTAGAGACAGTTTTTACCTTTAGAATTTATTACATAAGCTATACACACAAAATGAAATCCTAGTTATAAAAGATGCATCTAGAAGAAGAATTTATAATAAACCAACAAAAATGAGAATGTGTATCTCCAGAAATATAGACATATTTAAATGTCCTCAGTGACTGGCACTGCTTTATGCATTACATAAGACAGTATCTACTAATTAAGGTATCGAATTTACTGGGTTTTAGAAGGCTTTAAAAACAATATCCAGATAAATCAACAACAAAAATACAGCTCAACTTTGAACTGCATTAAAATCCAGAGTCTCTCATTTTAGATGACCGTTCCTTATTCCTCTCAAAAGGTTTCCAACAGAAGCTATTTTACAAACTAATTATAAGAATGTCTTCTCCCCACTCTCCCCAAAAGCAAGTATGCATGGAAGTGCATGCGTTTAACCTTAAGAAATGTATTTTTGGTATCATTAATATAAAATTATAATATTTATATTTATAAAATTGCATATAAAAAGTATCAATAGAATATAACCTAAACACAATTTTAGAAAGATATCAACAGCTTGCAAATATAAAAGCTTTGTGCTATTAAAAGGTGTTTAACAAGGTAGTTATTAATACATTTGTTGTGTATATAATTACAAAAGTAAACCAAGAAATATTTAAAATCTTTATTAACCCAAATTAGAATTATAAAAATGTTTGTCTCAAAAACAGTAACTGTGATACTCAAGTACAGAGTTGTGGTGCAGCCAGAAGTTGTTCAAGAGCCTCCCGCAAATCATGACTTGCACTCTGGCTTTTAAGTGAAGACAAGGGAATCTCAAGGCAGATGGCAGGAGGGCATTAAAGAAAACAAAGATGACAAAAAAGATGGGAAGGACACAATGGTTAAGTAAGTTTCTTGTCTGATACAATAAACTATTTTTAGGAAGGATAAAATTAAAAGTGCTTAATACCAACAAAATTTAACGCTGCTAATTACTCTTAAGTGCCATAAAACATTAGTTAACAAAATAACTTTATTAAGAGTTGGCCAAACTTCAACTATTATTACTATTACTACAGGATCTTGTTCTAGCCAAGTTCCAATATTTATCAGTTATCTTACACATGACATTTATCTTAATATGTACATAAATAGGAAAGTTTAAATACTTTTATTTTACTATTTTAATCTTTTCCTTAAAGATGCAGGGTTTCATACTACATCAATTAGGCGGACATGACAAAAATGACTTAAATAGGAACTGAATATAAAGAATACTCGATACCATGACATCATCATCTGGAACAAATGAAGTTTTCTACCTCTTGCTCCATTTTCTAGATAAAGGGGAAGAAGAGCAAACAGTAAGTTTCAATATGGAATAAGCTAAAGAAACATTTCATTACTGTTTTTTTTCAGTAAACAACCTTAAGAATATTAATATTCATGTATATATTTGATAGTGAAAATAAACATTCAGTTCAATATTTAAGACTGCCACATAAACTGATTTTACCTATAGGACTTCATTATTTAAATAACTTTGAAATGAGTCTGGGGTGCATTCATCTTATGTTAAATTCAAATAGTATTAATCAAGGTACTGATGTAGTTAAAGAGTTTAGTATTTTACACTTTGTAGGTATCAATATTATATATATTATACTACATAGTATACTTTAGTAGGTATACTAAATACTATATATATACTAATGGGTATCATTTTTATATTCTGTAGTTACCAATAATATGCATAGGTAAGTAATATCTTTTTTTTTTTTAAATTTAGCACTCTATCTGGTGAAATGATCTGTTATTAAAAATAATAAGGCCAGGCATGGTGGCTCCTGCCTGTTAATGCCAGCACTTTGGGAGGCTGAGGCGGGAGGACTGCTTGAAGCTAGGAATTTGGGACCATCCTAGGCAACATAGCAAAATCTCTATCTTTATAAGAAATTTAAAAATTAGCCCAGTGTGGTAGCGCTTGCCTATAATCTCAGCTACTTGGAAAGCTGAGGCAGGATTGCCTGAGCTCAGGAGTTCCAGGTTATAGTGAGCTATGTTCTTGCCACTGCACTCCAGCCTGGGTGACAGAGAAAGATCCTGTCTCAAAAATAAATAATGCTATAATTAACACTCTAATACCTACTATAAAGGAAGATTAAGTACACAAGTCTTTTTTTTTAAAGACAGAGTCTTACTCTGTTGTCCAGGCTGGAGTGCAGTGGCTTGATCTTGGCTCACTGCAACCTCTGCCTCCCAGGTTCAAGTGATTCTCATGCCTCAGCCACCCAAGTAGCTAGGACTATCGGTGCACGCCACACCTGGCTAATTTTTGTTGTTTTAGTAGACGGGGTTTCACCATGTTGGCCAGGCTAGTCTTGAACTCTTGGGCTCAAGCAATCCACTCGCCTTGGCTTCCCAAAGTGCTGGGATTACAGGCATGAGCCACTGTGCCTGGCTGACAAGTCTTAAAAGAAGCTATTATTTTTCATTAATACACACACACAAAAAGGGTATTCATAATTTATGTTCCACTATTTATTAAAGACACAAACTATTGGCTGGGTGTAGTGGCTGATGTTTGTAATTCCAGTACTTTGGGAGGCTGAGGCGGGTGGATGGCTTGAGCTCAGGAGCTCAAGATCAGAGTGGGCGACACAGCAAAACCTCATCTCTACAAAAAACACAAAAATTAGCTGGGCATGATGGCAGGCGCCTGTGGTCCCAGCTACTTAGGAGGCTGAGGCAGGAGGATCGCTTGAACCCGGGAGGTGGAGGTTGCAGTGAGTTGAGATCACACCACTGCACTCCAGCCTGGGAGACAGAGACCCTATCTCTAAATAAATAAACAAATACACAAACTAAGTCCTAGATTGGAAAAATACTAAACTCACTTGCATTTAGAAATAATTCATAATCCACATATTAAAAATGATCTTTATGGAATGGGACATCAATTTTGGAAATAGAAAGATGGTCTTTAAGTTCTTACAATCAGTTTCTTACGCAGATTAAATAAAGCCTCAACAATCCTACATAAGTGATATATTAATGTGACCATAAGAGCATTTGTAAAAAGTTTCCACTCAAGAGTTTACCTGAATAAGTGATGTTTTATCATAGTCCTTGCGATGCTGATAAATACATTGGCTGATTACTGCATACAAATTTTCCAACTGAAATATGTTGTAGTTTCGACTTTTTTTAACAACAGTCTTCAAAAGATTCTAAAAGAAAATATGAGTGTCAATATGTGTGAGAGAGAAACTTCCTCAGACAAGATATTTAATTTAGAAGGTTTGGGGAATTATTAAAAGCCTGACAGAGCGCAGACCAAGTCATCTGATGACACAGGGCAGCCTCTGGCAGTGGCTCTGACATTTAAATGTACTTAAGTCTTATCTATAATCCTGGCCTTGACCTTGAGTAACTCCTATTCTAAAAACTAGAGCTGAGGGGATTGCCAATTCTGAGTCTAGCCATAAGCATCTACAAATTAAAAACTAACCTCAATTTAGATTAACAGGAGAAAAGCAAAGCTTTTTTGCAGGAGATTTTATGATAGTATAAGTACATTTTAACTAATTTTATTATGTGAAACTAAAAAAGATACTACATAAATGGTGAACTACCTCACCACTTCAGGGTTCTTATATAAAAAGGATTTTCCATCTGCTAAGTGTTTTTTTCTCATGACTAAAATGGTGGACTTACTGGATTTCTGTAATTCTTCAAGTCTGGTCCTACCAGAATATGCTGCCATTACCTCATAATTAACAAAAACACACCATTATAGTTAAGTAACAACTAACTAAAATGGCTACAGGTAATGGTCATAAAAACAATGTATGGGACCAATAATTTAGATCAGCATGTTAAAAACTGCAATTTAATACATTAAATAGTCACCTCCAACTACATATTTTATGCAAATTATTCTATACCAAGTATATCTTCTGATAAAAGGCCATTATTTATTGCATACCTAATGGATATACTGTACTATTACATAGTCCATTTTGATGGGTTATATTATCAGAAAAAGTAAAAATTGAAATAGTCTCAGTAATGAATTGACTATGAATGACATACATGTATACTGAGCAGAACAAAGCTGTAAAATTTATAACAATTAAGTAGAATAATAATTGCTACTCTTAACCCCAAACAACATAACATAGTGAACTTACACACAAGTTCCTGTTTCAGCACTAGGAATACCATTTTACTGTCATGAGATTTATATGGACTTTCAGTTCCACACACACTTTTTAATAGAGTTTTTCAGAAAGACTGCAGTTTTTTTAGAGAAACTACTCCAGGAATATTGCTGCTTCCTTCTCTAAGAAGTGTAGACATTGAGTTCTTATTAGCTCTGCTACATTCAAGAGAAAGGCTTTCCTAAGTTCATTAGTACTAACAGGTTCACTTTGTACTTAAACAGGGCAGATTTCCCTCTAAAATGCCAAAACTCTTATCTGTATTACAAATAATGTATCTTTGATAAATGTATAATGTTCTCAGACTTGAAATGTGGCCAAAATAAAACAGGTAAATTGGAATTGAGATGCAGAATGTTTTTACTTTTGAAGGAAAAGGGCAAGAAATCAATCTTATTTCAAATATGTTAAGGCAACTGTAACACATCCAAGTTGTTGGTTGAGGAGATAAGGCTGTTGTTTAGGTGTGTCAGGGTGTGGAGATCCAGATGTAGGATCACCGTTACAGAAGTGATGGCTATTCCAAAAGTAAAGAGTAACAGAGCAAATGATCAGAAAAACCCTGAGACGCTTACAAAAGTAGTTAAAGGCAAGGATGATTTAAGGACACAATAGTTAAGGAAGAAGAGTTATCTATAGTGTCAACTGTTACAGATATGGCAAGAAGAGTTCAGTTTAACAAAGGCAAGTATTATTAGCTATTAGGAGGTCATTTAATTACAGTGCTTAGGTTGAAAATTGAATTTAGGGGAATAGGCAGGGGAAAAGAATGAGCAACAGGTAACATGGCAGCTATAAGAATCACTTAGCTATTTTATTTTCCCTTTGATTCCTACCACGGATCCTTGGATATAATTCTTAATTTTGGGCCAGGCATGGTGGCTCATGCCTATAATCCTAGCACTTTGGGAGGCTGAGGCGGGAGGATTACTTGAGCTCAGGAGTTCAAGACCAAACTGGGCAACATAGTGAGACTTTGTCTATTTTTTTTTTTTAAGAAATAAAAATCTATTTTATATTAAAAAATAATAGTAATAATTCTTTTCTTTTTTAGATAGAGTTTTGCTCTTGTCACCCAGGCTGGAGTGCAGTGGCACGATCTTGGCTCCCTGCAACCTCCGCCTCCGGTTTCAAGTGATTCTCCTGCCTCAGCCTCCCCAGTAGCTGGGAATACAGGTGCCCACCACCACACTCAACTAATTTTTAATTTTATTTTATCTATTATTTATTTGTTCATTTTGAGACAGAGTCTCACTCTGTCACCCACGCTGGAGTGCAGTGGTGTGATCTCGGCTCACTGCAAGCTCCACCTCCTGGGTTCACGCCATTCTCCTGCCTCAGCCTCCCAAGTAGCTGGGACTACAGGCGCCTGCCACCATGCCCAGCTAATTTTGTTTTTGTACTTTTAGTAGAGATGGGGTTTCACTGTGTTAGCCAGGATAGTCTCGATCTCCTGACCTTGTGATCTGCCTGCCTCAGCCTCCCAAAGTGCTGGGATTGCAGGCATGAGTCACTGCACCCAGCCTAATTTTTTATTTTTAGTAAAAACAGGGTTTTGCACTGTTGGCCAGGCTGGTCTCAAACTCCTGACCTCAGGTGATCTGCCCACCTCGGCCTTCCAAAATGCTGGGGTTACAGGTGTGAGCCACTGCGCCTGACCTATTCTTAATTTGGAACAGGGGAAGGAGAAGAACAGTAAAGGGAAGTTTGGAGGAAAAAACGTTTTACTTTTTCATGTAAATCCCATGTAGCCAGAATGCTACTAGTCACAAGCCAGTGTTTGGGGATTACTAATCTGCAGAGTAAAAGCATTATGATTTCAATTTACATACTTTTAATCGCTCATGATCCACAACAAGTGAGGGTGTCGGCTGAGAAAGAATTGCCAAAGCCTTTTCAACACTGATGAGCTGCTGCTGTTCTACCTGGGAACGTCTAGCTCGAGTCATTCGCAGAACACACATTTCTAGAATGAAAAATCAAATAATTATTATTTGGTCCATAGATATGATGCCTAAAATAATAGTAACAGGCAGATTAAACAGGGCATGTTTACTAAGGACATAAACAGCAATTCTGGCTTATTAACTCATTCTATTGTAAGATTGAGATACCGCCACTCATACACTCAAAAATTAAGGACAGTTTGAGACATAGGTTTCATACTGAGTATTTCAAGGGGATTCTCAACAGGTTAGAATGTCTTCTACTTGGGCACAAGACACACAGAACTGAAAAGCTAGAAGGGACCTCAATAATCTAGAACAGGGGTTGTAAAATGCCATCCATGGTCAAAATCTGGCCTATCACTGTAAATTAAGTTTTATTAGAACACAGCCTGCCTGTAATTCCAGCACTTTGGGAGGCTGAGGCAGGTGAATCCCTTGAGTCCAGGAGTTCAAGACCAGCCTGGGCAACATGGAAAAACCCCATCTCTTTAAAAAAATAAAAAAAATTAGCTGCGCATGGTGGTACATGCCTATAGTCCCAGCTGCTTGGGCGGCTGAGGTTGGAGGATTGTTTGAGCCCAAGAGGCAGAAGTTGCAGTGAGCAGAGATCATGCCACTGAAATCCAGCCTGGATGACAGAGGAAGACTCTGTCTCAAAACAAACAAACAAACCCAGCCACATCAATTTTATCTACTGTCAATGTAGTTTTCCCAGCAGGGTTGAGTAGTTGTCACAGAGACCAAGATTGTATGGGCCCCTGTGTAGGCTAAAGTATTTAACTATCTGGTATTTGGTTCTTTAAATAAGAAGTCTGCTGATCTATGACTTAGAACAATACACTCAACGATAAATGAGAAAAATAAGGCCAGAAGAGGGGAAGAGACTTTTCTTTTTTTTTTTTTTTTTTTTGGAGATGCAGTCTTTTTGTCACCCAGGTTGGAGTGCAGTGGCATGATCTCAGCTCACTGCAACCTCTGCCTCCGCCTCCTGGGTTCAAGCAATTCTCCTGCCTCAGCCTCCGGTGCAGCTGGAACTACAGGTGTGTACTACCACGCCCAGCTAATTTTTGTATTTTTAGTAGAGACGGGGTTTCACCACATTGGCCAGGCTGGTCTCGAACTCCTGACCTCGTGATCCACCCACCTCAGCCTCCCAAAGGGCTGGGATTACAGGTCTGAGCTACCATGCCCGGCTGTGAAAAGACTTTTCTAAGGATATACATCTAATCGTTGAGACAGCCAGGATAAGAACCCAGATTTCTTGATATCTAAGCAAGTACCTGTGCCGCTAAATAGTATTCTTGTTAAAAAGAAAACGATACAAGAAAAATAAAACAAATCTGATTCAAACCAAAACATATTATACAGCCAGAAGATTAACATTTAAAATATTCACACTAGAAAGTATAGCCTAGACTACTATTGCTAATTACTCAAATACACTTAGAACTCATGTCAAAGAAGCCCTTGCAAAAGGCTTGCATTCAGTGTGTCAGCCACTGAAAAAAAAAAAAAGAAAAAAGTCCATTAACTTAGTCAATGCTTATTTTTGACCAAAATAAATTTCTGGCCCCATTATCCACAATTTTGCTTTGTATGATTAAATAATGTTTGGCTTTTCTAAAATCCAAACAAACCTACTATCAAGGGTTCCAGAAGATTCAAATGAGGACAATTCTAAATAGAAAATTTGCGGAGCAGGGTCCGTGGAATAAATATAAAAAATCTTGAACTTAACCTACAATAAGGGACAGAAAAATGATCAGGGTGGGTAAGAGTTGTTCATGCCACTCAGCAAGAATCATAGCAGACTCTTATTTTGCTTAAAAATGAAAGGGTATCATATGCTTTAGTTTGTTACATTTAATCTTCAAAATATCTCATTACCAAGCAACTGTCTATCTGCCCCAGTTTTGCAGATGAGCAAACAGACTAACAAGTTAAGTATCTTGCCAAAGGTCACAAGCTACTAAGTAGTGAATTGGAGGCTCAAATCTAGGTCTGTTTGATGCCACAGCTTGTAACTATCCTTACTAGCTCAATAGTAAACATACTGCTATTGTTTTCTAATTAACTAACATCTGCGCTCTGAAAGGCAAGCAAAAAGCAATAAACTAGGATGCAATTCGTTGTTTAGAAACTTTGAAATATCTTTTAAAATTAGTAAATTATTTTAATTGAAAAAGACGTACCTTTTCCTTCATTTTCATCAGAAATATGTATTATCTGAGAGCTAGAAGCATCTCCATTGCAAGCAGTCTTCTCTCTCCTTAATTCTGTACATGCTGTAGTCTTCCTAGAGTCTTCAAGCTCATTCTCGATATTACAAGTATTTGAATTATTTCTCAATTCCAGTTTGCTTTCAGAGGCATTTTGCTGCTTTTCGTTTTCTTCCACTGAAGACTCTCCTGTGTTTCCGGTCTCATTATGATCTACACTTGTGTCTTGAGTTTCCTCTGTATCACTCTCAATTTTGTGATCCATGGCATTCTGGCTATCATCCTTTGCCTGTGAAATCTTCCTTCGCTTTTTTATGGTGCCTAAGTACCATTTTGACTTTTTGCGAATTTTCCTCTTCAACTGAGCTTCAAGAAATTTAAAGAAAAATGATGAAAGAACATTCAACCATTTTCTAAAATTTGAAGAGTGAAAAACCCTGATATATGAAAGGATAGTGAGAAACCACAGTAGTTTTGTATGGTTAAAATACAGAAACAAGAATAGAGCATACTGTGAGAAGGTGGAGGAAGTGGGTAAGGCCCAGATCATAAAATGGTAAAAATTATTTTATCTTGAATACTTTTAATCTTGAATAATTTTAAGGAGGGTACTGACATGATCTGTCCGATGAATATTTTGCAAACATTACTTTGGCAGCAGTATGAGAAATGGACTGGAAGAAGGGCCAAACTTGAAATAGGCTACACTTATTAAGTGAGCATTTATCATATACTAGAAACTATCTTACTACATTGCCTAGACTGGAGTGCAATGGCTATACACAAGCACAGTCATGGCGCACTACAACCCCAAACTCCTGGGTTCAAGTGATCCTCCTACCTCAGCCACCTGAGTAGCTACAACTACAGGCGTATCCCACTGCATCAAGCATATACTAGGAATTCTAAGTCCCTTATGTACGCTTACTCATGAAAATTTCACTTTAACCCGGCCAGGTGTGGCGGCTCACGCCTGTAATCCCAGCACTTTGGGAGGCTGAGGAGGGCGGCTCACGAGGTCAGGAGATCGAGACCATCCTGGATAACACGGTGAAACCCCATCG
Organism: Papio anubis; assembly: GCF_008728515.1. Taxonomy (NCBI): domain Eukaryota; kingdom Metazoa; phylum Chordata; class Mammalia; order Primates; family Cercopithecidae; genus Papio; species Papio anubis. The sequence continues at coordinate 118,669,296 of NC_044983.1, forward strand.
CTACTAAAAATACAAAAAAATTTGCTGGGCATGGTAGCGGACGCCTGTAGTCCCAGCTACTCGCAGGAGAATGGTGTGAACCCGGGAGGCAGAGCTTGCAGCGAGTCGAGATCATGTCACTGCACTCCAGCCTGGGCAACAGAGCAAGACTCCGTCTCAAAAACAAAAACAAAAACAAAAATTTCACTTTAACCCAATGAAGTTTGCTACCATTATCATCGTCAGTTTACAGATGAAGAAACTAAGGTACAGAGAGGTTAAATATTCTGTCTAGACTAGATGCAATATAACCACACAGCAGAAGTCCTGGAAAGAAGTGGTAAAACTTTTAGGTAGTAGAAATGACAAAGGACAATTAAAGATTACCTTTCTCCCCAGTGGTTTTTTTCTTTTACTTCTTTCTTTCTTTTTTTGAGACAGGGTCTTGCTCTGTCACCCAGGCTGGAGTGCTGTGGCATAATCAATAGCTCACTGCAGCCTTGAACTCCTGGGCTTAAGCAATCATCCTGCCTCAGTCTCCCAAGAAGGTAGGGCTACAAATGTGTGCCACCATGCCTGGCTAGTGTTTTGTTTGGTTTTATAGAGATGGGGTCTTGCTCTGTTACCCAGGCTGGTCTTAAACTCCTGGCCTCAAGCAATCCTACCACTTTGGCCTCCCAAAGTGCTGGGATTGCAGACACAAGCCACAGTGCCTGGCCTCTGTTCAGTGATTTTTCTTAATGGTGTCTGGGTGCTTGTCTGCTGCCTCTTGGTTGTCAGAAGCTGCTTCTCTTGTTATCTTGATTTCTCTCTCTCTCTCTTTTTTTTTTTTTTGAGATGGAGTCTCACTCTGTCCCCCAGGCTGGAGTGCTGTGGCGCAATCTCGGCTCACTGCAAGCTCCAGCTCTGGGGTTCACGCCATTCTTCTGCCTCAGCCTCCCAAGTAGCTGTACTATAGGTGCCCACCACCATGCCTGGCTAATTTTTTGTATTTTTAGTAGTGATGGGGTTTCACCGTGTTAGCCAGGATGGTGTCGATCACCTGACCTCGTGATCCGCCCACCTTGGCCTCCCAAACTGCTGGGATTACAGGTGTGAGCCACCGCGCCTGGCCCTATCTTGATATTTTTAAAGCCAAACCTTTCTAAAATTATCAAACTATCTTTTGCTGGCATTAAATTCCTTCTACTTTGTCATATAATAACTTCATTTTTTCTAGAATTGTATTAGAATCTAGAATTGTATTAGAATACATTTTTCTAGAAATGTATTAGTATGCCTTTCTTATAGCAATCTTGCATCCGGATAAAAGCTGCATTTTCAATACCAGACAAAAGGTATTTCACAAAAAGTACAAAGTTTTTGCATCTGCTAGTGTAGCTGCAACAACAGCTTCACAAATTTCCTTCTTTTCTTTATTTTTTGAGACAGTCTTGCTCTATTGCCCAGGCTGGAAGGCAGTGGCATGATCTCAGCTCACTGCAACCTCTGCCCCGCCGGGTTCAAGCAATTCTCTTGCCTTAGTCCCCCGAGGAGCTGAGATTCCAGGAGGAGCTGGGATTACAACAGGTGCACACGACCATGCCCAGCTAGTTGTTGTATTTTTAGTAGAGACGGGGTTTCACCATGTTGGTCAGGCTGGTCTTGAGCTCCTGACCTCAGGCGATCTGCCCACCTTGACCTCCCAAAGTGCTGGGATTACACGTGTGAGCCACTGCGCCCAGTATTCTTTTCTTTCTTTTGAGACAAGGGTCTCGCTTCGTTAGCCAGGCTGCAGTGCAGTGATGCAATCTGGCTCACTGCAAACTCCACCTCCTGGGTTCAAGTGATTCTTGTGCCTCAGCCTCCCCAGTGGCTGGGATTACAGGCACTCTCTACCACACCTGGCTAATTTTTTTAATTTGTAGTAGAGACGGGGTTTCACCATGTTGACCAGGCTTGTCTCAAATTCTTGATCTCAAGTGATCCACCCGCCTCAGCCTCCCAAAGTGCTGGGTTTACAGGCGTGAGCCACCACGCCTAGCTCTTTATTATTATTATTGTTTTCAATGGTCCTTACACTGGATTCATTTGTCTTGAAAGGGCAGGATACTACAGCTGCAGACCTCAATCTATGGCACGTATCAAGCAATTCAACTTTATCTTAGAAGGTTATGACTTTCTCTGTTTCTTGGGAGCACTTCCAGCAATACTAGTGGCACCTCCTATGTGTCCTGTGGTGTTACTCAAGGTTTTTTGTACTATGCTAAACACAATAAAAAATAAAAAATACTTGAGAACTGCAAATCACTTTCTACTGCAATAAGCAATTTACTGGAGAGGTCAACTGCTCACCGCATCACACATCGTTTTAAGCAGACATTCATGAAACTTGAGCTCACCACAACACCAACAGGAGGTGGCTCCGAAATTATGGTAGTACAGTTATGTACTACAGTTAATTTTATGCAGTTGTGATTTATTTATTTCTTATTTTTTTGAGACGGAGTCTCGCTGTGTTGCTCAGGCAGGAGTGCAGTGGCGCGATCTCGGCTCACTGCAAGCTCCACCTCCCGGGTTCACGCCATTCTCCTGCCTCAGCCTCCCAAGTAGCTGGGACTACAGGCGCCCGCCACCATGCCCGGCTAATTTTTTGGATTTTTAGTAGAGATGGGGTTTCACTGTGTTAGCCAGGATGGTCTTGATCTCCTGACCTCGTGATCTGCCTGCCTTGGCCTCCCAAAGTGCTGGGATTACAGGCGTGAGCCACTGCCCCCGACCTAGTTGTCATTTAATACTGAATCTTTATATTTGTTTACATTTCTCTTGACCGCAAATGGTGCTATGTACGATCTGTGTGTGTGTGTTAAGTTTTGATAAATCTTAACTTTTTAAAATAGACTTGTGTATATTTTATAGTGGTAAGTGATAAAATAGACTACTGTCTATACATATTGTATGCATCTGTGACATACCTAATTTTTTCACTATTTCTAGGCTATGCAATTCAATCTGCAAGTTTTTTCAAACTGTTGCAAAGTCCAAAAAAATTTCCAAGATATTTATTGAAAAAAATCCACACATATGTGGACCTGTGCACCTCAAACTCGTTATTATTCAAGGGTCAATTGTACTCAGAACATAAACATCAAATGAATATCCACAAACAGAAGAAACTCACATAATCGGCACCCAGATTGAGAAACAGAATATATACTAACATTCCAAATCACCCTTATTCTAATTCTAGTCATAATATCCTAAAAGGTAAACAATATCCTGATTTATAACAGCATGGATTAGTTTTGCCCATTTTTGACTTCATACATAAAAATTTTAAATATATATTTTAAAATTTATGTCACATGTGAATATATCTAGGATTCACTCAACACTGGGAGGTTCATCCATGCTGTTGTATGTAGTTGACGTTTAAGGATTCTCATTGTATAATAATTCATATCTTTCCATTCTACTGGTAATGGGCATTTGAGCTACTCCCAGTGTTGAACCACGACTTTTAATGGCAAAACTGCAACCACTTTTGTACCAATCTAATATTATGAATATTGCTTCTTTGAATATTCTTGTACATGTTTTTTGGTGGATACAAAATATGTAATCCTATTGGGTAATCTATCAAACGATTGTTTTAAGGGAGCCAATTTCCATGTCATTAATTTCCACACATATATATTCTTGCTTAAAGTTGATTTGACTGTCAGCATTCTGGTACTGAAGGCCTCTTGCTAATTTTCTTCTCTTATCTTTCCTTTCCTAGCTGCCTCCTCCCATTTCTTCAAAAGAAGGGTTTACTCTTTCTCTATCTCAAATCAATTACCCGAGGATGGACAAACTTGCAACAGAAGGTTCTAACCCCAGCAAACACTGCTAACCCTAACCTTAACAGGCACACAGAGATCTAAAAAGGTAGCGAGGAATGGCCGGATGTGGTGGCTCACGCCTGTAATCCAAGCACTTTGGGAGGCTGAGGCAGGCAGATCATGGGATCAGGAGATCGAGACCATCCTGGCTAACACGGTGAAAACCCATCTAAAAAAAAAAAATTAGCCAGGCTTAGTGGCAGGCACCTATAGTCGCAGCTACTTGGGAGGCTGAGGCAGAAGAATGGCATGAACCTGGGACGCAGCGGTTGCAGTGAGCCGAGATTGCGCCACCGCACTCCAGCCTGAGTGACAGAGCGAGACTGTCTCAAAAAAAAAAAAAAAAAAGTAGTGAGGAATTACAGTGCCAAAATCTGGGAAAACAAATGAATAACAGAGGCTAAGAAGCTGAGCAGAGTCTGACAATGGGGCTTAAAGAACAAAAATTGGAATTAAAAGTCTGCCAAGGAAGGCAGGCCTCAGAAAACCCTACAGGCTTTGAATTGGTAATCTCTGGAGTTACCTCTTAAGAATAACGGGTGAGTAGGAAATAAACCAGAATTTACAGACATCAGTTTCAAATCCAGTCAGTCCACAATTAGATGGTGGCTTTTGGGTTGCAAGTGGTACATTATAAACTTGGATTTATTTCAAGAATGCAAAGTTGTCTTAATAGTAAGAAAATCAATGTAATTCATTGCTTTAACACAAATAAAGGAAAATAAAGGAGAAAGTGAATGGCATTAGTAAAGAATAAAGTTATAATTTCATAAACGAAAACTACTTGAGTACTTACCAGGAGTGCTGCAAGCCATGGGAGTACTTGGTGTCTTTAGCTTTTCATTCTGCTCTGGGTCTGATCTTTTGTCACCAGCAAGAGTGGAATTTTGCTTTGGCATCACATGGTAGTAAGACGGGGCATATTTGGAGGAGCTACAACCTTATAAACAGATATGTGGCATGTCAAAAGGATTTCCAGATTTCAAAATTACATGAAGGATTAACTAAAAGTACAAAATACATCTGAAGCATCCTTTTCAGATGCTTCTGAAATTCGTATATTCTGAAATTCATTCATAATATTAGGTTGGTACAAATCAACCAAATCACTTTCCTACCTCTTTTCTTTCTAGATTCCTGAATTTCTTCACAGAGCTGCTCAAAGTCTTCATCAAGTTCTTCTTTAATTATGGCATAGGCAGTATCTCTTAAAGCACAGGCTCTATGCCTAATAAGACGATCTATGAAGTGAATAAAAATTATAATTTTTAATTTCCCCCTTTCAATAATATAACAAAAATAAACTCAGCATATTGGTCTAAGATAGTAGTAGCTCTTACAATTCCTTTTTGTCCTATTCTGTTTCTGGTGCTAATCTAATGTTCTGGACATCTGATTCAATACGGCAGACTAAACCCAAACAATTTTACTCTCTGTCCTGTTTAGATCCCTTTGAAATATCAGAAAAAAAAAATCAATAGCAAGAAATCAAACAATAACAAAAATTAAAAGAGAAGGCTATCAGTGTCATTAGTGAACAAGGAATGTGAAAGAATTTTGCAAGAGGTATATAGAGGTTGTTATTCTATTGACAAAGAAACTAGACAAAGACAATGAAAAAACAACCCTCCACAGGAGACACTGGGAAAATCCTAAGCTCAGAGTATGAATACTACAAACTGGAATATGATTTGAGGCAGAAGACGGAATAAGTGAATGCAGGATTGCTTGAGCCACATCAATACTCCTCAAAGGACAAGAGTCTGCAAAATTCACTCCCAGGTTATACAGTATATTACACGCAGAATGTTGAGGTGGGTTTTCTAAAATGGCATTTGGGCCTGAAGAAAGTCAGGGCAAGGTCTAAGTAGTGATTCCTGAACCCAGCAGCATCAGTGTCACAGGGAAACTCATTGGAAATGCAAATTCTCAGGGTCCACACCTACAGAATCAGAAACCCTAGAGATGGGGTCCAGTGATCTGTATTTTATGAAGTCCTTTAGGAGACTGTGATGTCCACTAACATTTGACACCACTAGCCTGAAGTAATTTTAGACTGCCACAATAGACAGAAAGGGAGCAGCAGCAGCAGCATGACTGCAATGCAACAGTGAAAGCCCTCTGCCTCCAGGGTACCTCGTTCCTTCTTCCTACATACAATGGAATGTTCTCATCTTGTTAGTCTGTTTCCCACTGGTTAACTCCAGAACTCTGAACTACAGGGATATGCCTAGGGAAGGTGAGCTAGAGGACTGGGAGGGAAAGAATAGTAAGCTTTTCAATTGTTGAGAACATTTTCAGTAGTTTCCTATACTAATCAATCTATCTAACAAGAACCACCAATTTAAAAACAGAAAGCCAATGTACTGGAGGGGAAATTAATACAGAAAACAACTATTTTTAAAATGTATTTTTTTATCCACTGGTGAGTTAAAGAACTCTGCATCCGTAAGAACAGGAAGCGATCAAAAAATTAAATAAGCACCCAAGAAAGAACATTTCTTGGAAATGGACAAGCTGCAGAACAAACACATCATTAAAAATCCTTTATACATTTTCTTTTTAAAAATTTGTAAAAATTTATGGGGTGCAAGTGTAATTCTGTTACAGGCACAGACTACACATGAAGTCAGGGCTTTGGGGGTATCCACCACCCAAATAACATACATTGCACCCATTAAATTTTATATTAATAGAGGGGATAGGTGAGAGCAGAAGGGGTATATGCATAGAAAAAGTTCTGGAAAGATATCCTCAAACAGTGTCTGCCTTTGGAGAAAGGAAATGGAGGACTGGATTTTTAAAAATATTACTATTAGTAAGTCCTATATTATATTGCTTTTGTAATAAAAAGTATAATGGTCTTAACTAATAGAATATTTTAAAAACCATTTCATTACAGAGTGCCTACTTTTCCACTTTGAGGAAAAGCACTGATATACAAAATATACAAGCCATTTTGTGTCTCATTAGAGGATCTATCATGTAATTGTTAATAAACAGGGATTTGGGAATGAAAGAAACCTGCATTCAAATTCTCACTCTGCCCCTTCCTGGAAGTGTGACCTTGAGCAATGTTTTTCACCTTTCTACACTTCATTTTTACCATTTGTAAAATGGGGATAAGGTTGTTGTAAGAATTAAATAGTATTTTGATTATGTTTATAATATAGCACCTGACATAAAAATCAACCCTAAGTATTAACTGCCCCCCAACTCCACCCCCTGAAAAAAAATTCACTAATGCTCACCTCCAGGATCTCTATCTGGATTGTATTCTAAGGCATTACTACAGATTAGATCAATATCTCTCAAATAGTCTTTCACAGTCAGATACTTGTGTAGATCAATTTTACTGATTACAGATGAAAGGTCCATTGGTTGCTTTATTACAGTGACATAATCAGGAACCTAAAATTCAAGCAAATGATCAAATCACAAAATTAACTCTAAACATAACATGTGAGTCAAGTTTCTCTGCTAGGCAATATAGGAGATAGAGAATAAATACGTAAGAGATTATGATAATATATTCAACATAAAACCTTTGACTTGATCTAAGACTGTTTTTGTTTTGTATTTGTTTCTTATCCTTGGGCAGCTGTATTCTCCAGTAACAGCCTATATTCTTTCCTCATCCAATTGCCACCCATCCTTCAGGGCAACTTAAGACCTGGCTCTCCAGGTCTCTTCCAACTGTGCAGGTCATAATATCATGCCTGTTATCCCCAGCACTTTGGGAGGCTGAGACAGGAAGATTGCTTGAGGCCAAGAGTTTGAGACCAGGCTGGGCAACATAGCAAGACCCTATCTCTACAAGGTTGCAGTGAAAGATGATTGTGTCACTGCACTCCAGCCTGGGCAACAGAGTGAGGCCCCAACCTTTACTACAAAAACAAAACAAAACAAAACAAAAAAACAAAAAAAAAAACCACACAACAAAAAAAGGGCCGGGAATGGTGGCTCATGCGTGTCATCCCAGCACTTTCAGAAGCCGAGGCAGGTGGATCACCTGAGGTCAGGAGTTTGAGACCAGCCTCGCCAATATGGAGAAACCCTGTCTCTACTAAAAATACAAAAATTAGCTGGGTGTGGTGGCACATGCCTGTAGTCCCAGCTACTTGGGAGGCTGAGGCAGGAGAATTGCTTGAACCTGGTAGGTGGAGGCTGCAATGAGCCGAGATCGCGCCATTGCACTCTGGCCTGGGCAACAGGAGCAAAACTGTGTCTCAAAAAAATAACAAACAAAATAAGACATTCTCAATTACTTCTGGAATGTTTAGGTTGGGGAGACAAAGTTAATTGTCTGCAGGAAAGGAAAATGTGTTACCCTGCTCTTAAAGTCTCCATGTGCTTAGGACGCTAATCCGGTACATGTTTCCAAATAGATAAAACTAGTTCAGAGTGTAGGCAGAACCACATAAACTCTTCAAATATCCTTTGATTGTGAAGCATTATAGCCTAGAATACACTTGATCCAAAGATTAAATTAATACCTCATCAGGGTCAACAGGCTTAGTAAACACTCGGAATCGTTTGTCAATAGCAAGCCTATGCGTAACATTTCTTAAGAAAATCCTCAGTTCTCTAAATGTATCTTCTTCTTGTTCTTCTAGTCGTTTCACTTCTTCTGCTGTCAGCGATCTTGGCTCAGGTGGTGGTGCTACTGGGAGTACCTCCAAAGCCTGCAAAACTTCACATGAATGGAAGAGTTTAGTTATTGCTCCTCCATAACACTGAGGGTTAACAAGTGATTTAGTGAAAACAGAGTCAGGATTTGAGGGATTATCTTCCTTACATATGCAAGGAATCCAAAGATTTGGAATATAAAAGTACTACCATAATCTCTAACCCTACATCCCCTCTAGAAATCATTAGCAACTTATAATTTGGAATGCTAATTCCTACAAGTCATTACCTCTGTTCCATTTTAAGATAATTTAAGAGGCGGCCAGGCACAGTGGCTCACACCTGTAATCCCATCACTTTGGGAGCCCGAGGTGGGAGGATCACGAGGTCAGGAGATCGAGACCATCCTGGCTGACACGGTGAAACCCCGTCTCTATTAAAAATACAAAAAATTAGCCGGGCATCGCGGCATGTGCCTGTAGTCCCAGCTACTCAGGAGGTTGAGGCCGGAGAATGGCATGAACCCGGGGGGCAGAGCTTGCAGTGAGCCAAGATCGTGCCACTGCACTCCAGCCTGGGTGACAGAGAGGGACTTCGTCTCAAAAACAAACAAACAAACAAACAAACACCCAGATAATTTAAGAGGTTATTAAACTTTGAAATTGCATTATTTCCAGGACAAAAATATTCTAACTATAAAAAAGCCTTCTTTACTAGTTTTGAACTAATGAAAATGTATAATATGTTTCAAATATAACAAAAGGTTATTTTGTTTAAATAGATATCCAATGAGTACTCAGGATTAAAAAAAGGATTATTAGAGTCCTGCCACAATGAGCTGACAAACTACTAAGGGAGTAAGAGGCATAATTATATAATCGTAATGCCATATTAGTAGTATTTTAAAAGTATGATGGGTCATAAAGGCAGAAGTAATTCATTTTGCCCATATAAAATATAAGTTAGGAAAGGCTTCATAATAAAGAATAAATGAGGTATACTAAAAGGACAAGTATTTAGCCAGGTATGGTGGCATGAGCCTGTAGTCCTAGCTACTTGGGAGGCTGAGGTGGGAGGATGCTTGAGCCCAGGAGGTTGAGGCTGCAGTGAGCCTCGATCATGCCACTTCAATCCAGTGGGTGACACAGACCCTGTCTCAAAAAATAAAAATAAAAGAATAAGTAGTTCTTTAGACAGAGATGAGGGATAGAGAGAGAAGCTTTACTAACAAGAGAGCAAGAATTAATAAAATAGTGAAAAGGTAAAATTATGTTACATATGGTTTAAAGATAGTGTTTTATAAGAAAAAATGTGGCGGTGGAGGGCTGAGCAGAACACAAGTGCTCAAAATGAGCTTAGAAAGATAGATTGGGGGGGCTGGGTGTGGTGGCTCACGCCTGTAATCCCAGTACTTTGGGAGGCTGAGGCGGGTGGATCACGAGGTCAGGAGATCGGGACCACGGTGAAACCCTGTCTCTACTAAAAATACAAAAATTAAGCCGGGCATGGTGGTGGGCGCCTGTAGTCCCAGGTACTCAGGAGGCTGAGGCAGGAGAATGGAGTGAACTCAGGAGGCGGAGCTTGCAGTGAGCCGAGATGGTGCCACTGCACTCTAGCCTGGGCAACAGAGCAAGACTCCATCTCAAAAAAAAAAAAAAAAAAAGAAAGATTGGGGCTATACTATGAAATACCTTGTGTACCTTAAGAACTTCAGTCCATTTTAATGGGAAGCATAGACAGTTTTAAGCAGCAGATGCATCAACCTCATGACTGAGGTTTTGAGCTTGTGTTATCAGACATATGTCAATGCCATTAACTGTTTCATTCCCATTTTCTCAAAATTATTAAATATTAACTTTGATATAGAAACTAACCTGCTTTCTTTTTTGATATAGGAGGCTTAGCAGCTTGTTTTAGAATTAAATCTTCAAAAAATTTTGTCCGTTCTTCTTTACCCGGTAACTGGACATTAAAAATCTCTCCATAATCACGGATAAACAATTCTTGCACCTTAAAAAAGAAAACAAATGCAATATATATCATATATACAGATGACCCCCAACTTACAATGGTTCAATTTACAATTTTTAGACTTTTCAACAGCATGAAAGTGGTATGTATTCAGTATGTCCCTCCACTTACAATTGGGTTATGTCCAAAAAACCCATCATATGTCAAGGAGCATCTGTACAGTATATACACAGATATATGCAGTATATATACACACATGCATATGAAATGCATGTGTTGGCCGGGTACGGTGGCTCAAGCCTGTAATCCCAGCACTTTGGGAGGCCGAGACGGGCGGATCACGAGGTCAGGAGATCGAGACCATCTTGGCTAACACGGTGAAACCCTGTCTCTACTAAAAAATACAAAAAACTAGCCGGGCGAGGTGGCAGGCGCCTATAGTCCTAGCTACTCGGGAGGCTGAGGCAAGAGTATGGCGTAAACCCGGGAGGTGGAGCTTGCAGTGAGCTGAGATCCGGCCACTGCACTCCAGCCTGGGCGACAGAGCAAGATTCTGTCTCAAAAAAAAAAAAAAAAAAAAAAGACATGCATTTAATACAATAGCAGGTTATTATACACATATTTTTAATGACAAGTTAAACTGTATATTTTTTAAACAAGTCTTTAAAGAATGTTAGATTTATGTATAAACCAGGTTTACAAGAGATTAAGGAACTAAAAATCATGAGAACTCAAGAATCCAAACTACAATTAATAAAGGAACTAACTTGATATTTTACTTTTTTCATTTTCTTTTTTTTTTTTTTTAAGAGACAAGGTCTCGCTCTGTCACTCAGGCTGATTGCAGTGGTACAATTGTAGCTCACTGCAGCCTCAAACTGGGCTCAAGCAGTCCTCTTGTCACAGCCTCCTGAGTAGCTGACACTATAAGCACGCACTGCCACACTCAGCTAATTTTTAAAGTTTTTGTAGAGATAGGGTCTCCTTGTGTTGTCCAGGCTGATCCCAAATTCCTAGGCATAAGTGATCCTCCTGCCCTGGCCTCCCAAAGTGCTAGGATTACACACATATGCCACTGTGCCTGGCCCTGATACTTAAAAGGTCTGCTGAGATCAATTAATTAATTTTCCCAACCCCAAATGAGATGAGATATAAGAAAGAGCAGTTGTTCAAAAAGAAAAAGCAAGCAAACAAACAAAAACCAAAATATAAAGGCCAGAAGTTAAGTGTGGGCTACAAGAGAGATATTGGAAACTCAGTGGACTGCTGGTAAGAATGTAAAATAGTATAGCTGCTGTGGAAAACAATTTGGTGGTTTCTCAACGTTTAAACACAGAATTAGTATACGATGTGGCAATTCCCCTTCTAGGTATACCAAAGAAAACTGAAAACAAAAACTCAAACGAGTATTTGTACTCCAGTAATCATAGCAGCTTTATTCAGAAACGTCAGGAGGTGAAGATGACCCAAATGTCTGTCACCAGATGAATGGATACAAAATGTGGTATATACATACAATGGAAAAGTATTCACCCTAAAAAGGAATAAAATTTGGACACAAGATACAACATGGATGAACCTTGAAAACATTACACTAAACAAGATACAAAAGACAAATACATATTCAAATTATGAGGTACCTAGAATAAATAATTCACAGAGACAAATTATAACAGAAGTTACCAAGGGCTGTGGGGAGACAGAAATGGGGAATTACCATTAATAGGTACAGAGTTTCTGCTTGGGATAACAAGAAAGATCTGGATAGTGGTGATGGTTGCCCAACATTGTAAATGTATTTAATGCGACTATACTACATGCTTAAAAAAATTGTTAAAATGATAAGTCCTTTTTTTTTTTTTTTTGAGACAGGGTCTCACTCTGTCACCTAGGCGGGAGTGCAGTGGTGCAATCTCGACTCACTGCAGACTCCACCTCCCAGATTCAAGCGGTTCTCCCACTTCAGCCTCCCGAGTAGCTGCAACTATAGGTGCATACCACCACGCACATCTAATTTTTGTATTTTTTGGTTGAGATTGGGTTTCACCAGGTTGGCCAGGCTGGTCTTGAACTCCTGATCTCAAGTGATCGGCCCACCTCGGGCTCCCAGTTTTGTCATGTATATTTTACATGTGTAAGCTAAAAAGTAGACTAGAAGATACTAGAAGCTGGGAAAGGTGAGGAAAAGAAGGAAATAGGGAAAGATTTGTTAAAGGATACAAAATTACAGTCAGGAGGGGAGGAGTAAGTTCTTTTTTTTTTTGTTTTTTGGAGACAGAGTCTTGCTCTGTCACCCAGGCTGGAGTGCAGTGGCGCAATCTTGGCGGCTCACTGCAGCCTCTGCCTCCTGGGTTCAAGCAATTCTCCTGCCTCAGCCTCCTGAGTAGCTGGGATTACAGATGCTTGCCATCATGCCTGGCAATTTTTTTTTTTTTTTTGTATTTTTAGTAGAGACAGGGTTTCACTATGTTGGCCAGGTTGGTCTCAAATTCCTGACCTCAGGTGATCCGCCTGCTTTGGTCTCCGAAAGTGCTGGGATTACAAGTGTGAGCACTGTAAGATGACTATAGTTAACAAGATTACATAGTTCTAGGATGAGTGTGGTGGCTCATGCCTATAATCTCAAGACTTTGGGAGGCCGAGTCAGGCGGATCTGAGGTTGAGAGTTCGAGATCAGCCTGAGCAACATGGAGAAACCCCTTCTCTACTAAAAATACAAAAATAAACCAAGCATGGTGATGTGTGCCTGTAATTCCAGCTACTCAGGAGGCTGAGGCAGGAGAATCACTCGAACCTGGGAGGTGGAAGTTGCAGTGGGCTGAGATCATGCCGCTGCACTACAGCCTGGGTGACAGAGCGAGACTCTGTCTCAAAAAATAAAATAAAAATTATTCCAGTCAGGGGTTTATAAGCATAGTTTTGTAGACATCACATGTTCAAAAATATCTATTTGTTCTCTCATGCAAATGCTAACTTGGTTGGACAGAAAATTATAGGTCAAAATTATTTTACTTCAGAACACTGAAAATATTGCTCCACTGTCTCCTTAGCGGTCATTGTTGCCAATGAGAAAATAGAAGCAATTTGACTTTCCTTCCTTTCTAGTATGCTTTTTCTTTTGGAACATTTTTGGATTTTTCTCTGTACCTTTGGCATTATTTAAGTGATGTTATTTCTCATACTTGGAACACATGGGGCTTTTAAATCTTAAGAAGACTCATAGTATTCTTTAACTGTACAAAATGTTCTACTGTGTGAATATTTTCTCCCTAAACTTCTTGTTTTTATCTCCCATAAATCCCATGAGACCTTAATCTATCTCCTCCATTTGTTTTAATTTTTTCCTCATACTTTTCAAGTCTTTGTACTTTTGTATCACATACTTAAGAATTACTGGTCTTACGATCTTCCACTTTGCTAATTTGTCCTTCATCTGGGTCTGCTCCCTTCTCAGCCTATAAAAAATTTTATTTCCTTTTTACACGGGTTGTTTCATTTATAATGTCTCCAATCGGTTCTTTGTCACAGTTTGTGTTGGTGATACATGGATATTATTCATGAGGTTGTCCTTCCTCAAATGTTTATTTATAACTATGTGTTTGCCTTTTAAATCTGTTTGCCCATAGGTGCTATTTCTGTTTATTCTAGCTTCTCCCTCCAGTGACTATGAAAGCTAGTCTATAATGGAAGCAGAAATGTGCCTACAATTTGTCTTGTGGGCACAGGGGCTCCCCATTTCTCCTGATATCAGCAGCCATATATAAGCCTGTTAAATTAGTCCTGGGGCACAACCACACTGCCCTAGCTGAGGACAAACAACCCTGCTGACTGCTGCTTGGTATAGGGACTAGAAGTGAAGAAAGTCAATTACCCCAGGGTTGTCCAAAGGCTGTTTTTGTTTTGTTTTGTTGTGAGACAGGGTCTTGCTCTGTCACCCAGGCTGGAGTGCAGTGGCATGATCTTGGCTCACTGCAACTTCTGCCTCCCGGGTTCAAGCGATTCTCATACCTCAGCTTCCCAAGTAGCTGGGACTACAGGTGTGCGCTACTATGCCTGGCTAATTTTCATATTTTTAGTAGAGATGGGGTTTCTCCATGTTAGCCAGGCTGGTCTCAAACTCCTGACCTCAAGTGATCTGCCCGCCTCGGCCTCCCAAAGTGCTGGGATTAGAGGTGTGAGCCACCACGCCCAGCTCAAAGGTTCTTTCAACTCCTTCATTGAACCGATCCTCAGCTAGAAATCACTCTTGCCTTTCAAAGTAGTTCTTTCATGCATATGCTGTGAATTGTGGTCATCTTCATCAATCTAATCCTCACTACTTTGCGTTTCATGGATTCAGGAAAACTCCAAATCCACTAACAGCATTCTTTCTCATCTTTCCATACTGGCCTGAGTGGGTCCACTTGTGCTCATGCATATAGACAGTCGTTTTCTGACTGCAGTTTTGAGATGGACAAATTTTAATGTGGCTAATAATGGACTACACAGTATTTCTCATATAGTATAGTGTAATGTTATATCAATGGTATCACTAAATTACTGAAAACTTGCTTATTTGCATGCTTATGGACTATTCATTTTCTAAAAAGAGGCAATTCCTAGTCCCAGGCCCATTCTCCCCTACTTATAGAATGTGGTATTAAAATATTTTACCCAATTTGCAATTATAGACTTAGAAAACATTATCCTAACAAAAAAAGTAAGAGAAGCTATCTTTTAAGAAAATAATTTTGGTATAGAATTTCCACATTCTCAATAAAGTTTCCCCAGATTAAACTGATTACTTTTTTCAACCTCCCCACATCCATACAAAGTTCACCTAGTCTGTCTGTCTTGTTACCCAGAGCATAAAGCCATTATCT
Organism: Papio anubis; assembly: GCF_008728515.1. Lineage (NCBI taxonomy): Eukaryota > Metazoa > Chordata > Mammalia > Primates > Cercopithecidae > Papio > Papio anubis. The sequence goes on from NC_044983.1 coordinate 118,684,600, forward strand.
TTATTTCAAATCTCAAAATGATTAATAGTTTCAGTTGATAGAAGAAGCAGCCAGTAATACTATGGCTAACAATCTTTCTTTCCACTGTGTTAATCAGAACACTGCTAGAGTACTTCATTCATTCTGGCTCTGGACTTCCAAAAGAACTAGAAAAAAGAAAGACATTCAGGAGAGTGACTAGAATTTTGAAGAAACTACAACCTGGTGTGCTGTGTAACAAAGTCTACTACTATTACCACAATCTGTATTCTTGTTCTTTGGGCACACAGCTAGGTCAGATTTCCTAGCCATGCTTGCAATGAAGTATGGCTATGTGACTGAGCTTTAGCCAGTGGAATATGAAAGGAAGTGATTTACATCACTTCTAAGTCAGGCACAAGCAAGAGCCTGTCCTTTCAGTTGACTGGACTGAAAGCGACCTGGAAGGCTACATGATGAAAATAAGAAAACAGGCCAGGCAAGGTGGCTCATGCCTGTAATCCCAGCACTTTGGGAGGACAAGGCAAGTGGATCACCTGAAGTCAGGAGTTCAAGATCAGCCTGGCCAACATGGTGAAACCCCATCTCTACTACAAATACAAAATTAGCTGGGCATGGTGGCGGACACCTGTAATCCCAGCTACTTGGGAGGCTGAGGCAGGAGAACTGCTTAAACCCAGGAGGCTGAGGCTGCAGTGAGCCAAGATAGTGCCCCTGCACTGTCAGTCTAGGCAACAGAGTGCGACTCCATCTCCAAAAATAAATAAACAAACAAGTAAATAAAATTAAATATCTTTCAGCCTGAGTGTTTGAATGACTGCACAGCAGAAGACAAACTTGCCAATGTAATCAACCTGCCTAGTATTGTTAAAGTGAGTAAGAAATAAACTTCTACTTTATTAATAGCCCTAATGAATATACCATATCCTGTTTAATGTGAAAAAGGCCTGGGTTAGCAAGACATAAAAGAGTATTCAAATATACAAAGACTTGTCATGATGAAGATGTATTAGTCAAGTTCTATATGCAATCTGGGAAATGAATGGAGATTAAGAAGTGGAAGATTTGTGCTCGCTTCAGCAGCACATATACTAAAATTAGAACAATACAGAAGGTTAGCATGACCCCTTTATGGTTTAAAAAAAAAGAAAAAGAAATGAAAGCCTCCCTCAATAAGCTGGATTTTTAGGAGTCAGAGGTAACAAAAAGAACTGTGTAGAAAGTGTTTCAACATAGGTGAGATATCCACATAAAGGCGATAGAGTATGAAACTAGATAATTAAGTAAACTGGAAACCTTTAAGGACCTCCCCCACTCAAATAGTTTATAATATATACTTAATATTCATTTCCTAGCTTATTTAACTTGCAGGTTTTGTAATCAATTATTATTATACAGAGTCACTGGGGACATAATCTGGTCCCTTGATAACCTTGGCCTCCTTTCCTCCTACATTGCCCTTCTTGCTATTTTTCCAAGCTGCCAGACACAGATCTGCCTCAGAGCCTCTGCATTTGCTTTTTCCTCCGCTAGGACCTTTTGTCCCTCAGCTATTCCAATAGTTCACAACCTTACCTTTTCCACGTCTTTCCTCAAATATCATCATCTTTTTTTTTTTTTTGAGATGGAGTTTTGCTTTGTCGCCCCGGCTGGAGTGCAATGGTGGGATCTTGGTTCACTGCAAACTCCACCTCCTGGGTTCAAGCAATTCTCCCACCTCAGCCTCCCGAGTAGCTGGGATTACGGACACACATTACCACGTCCCGCTAATATTTTGTAGAGACAGAGTTTCACCATGTTGGCCAGGCTGGGCTTGAATTCCTGATCTCAGGTGATCCGCCCACCTTGGCCTCCCAAAGTGCTAGGACTGCAGGCGTGAACCACCATACCCGGCCAAATATCAACTTCTTGCTGAGGCCTTATCTAGCCTATTTAACACTGCAACCTACCCATACTCTTTTGGTACTCCTTAGCTAAATCTTTCTCCACAACAATAGTTAGTATTATAAATTTTTTTTTTTTGAGACGGAGTCTTGCTCTGTCTCCCAGGCTGGAGTGCAGTGGCCGGATCTCAGCTCACTGCAAGCTCCGCCTCCCAAGTTTACACCATTCTCCTGCCTCAGCCTCCCAAGTAGCTGGGACTACAGGCGCCCGCCACCTCGCCTGGCTAGTTTTTTGTATTTTTTTTTTTTTAGTAGAGACGGGGTTTCACCGTGTTAGCCAGGATGGTCCCGATCTCCTGACCTCGTGATCCACCCGTCTCGGCCTCCCAAAGTGCTGGGATTACAGGCTTGAGCCACTGCGCCTGGCTATAAATTTTTTAAAACTTCTCTCCCCCACTCAACTAAAATGTTAGCCCTATATGTGTAAGGATATACATTTTTGTCTATCTTAGTCACTGTTATATCTCCAGTGCCTGGAACCATGCTTGGGAGAAAATAAGCACTCAATAAATATTTCTTTAATAAGTATTTGAGCTTATCTTCCTACTAGTGTACTAAAAAGTGTAAACCAATTTTGTCAAAGGTGTGGAAAAAAACATTTAACTAATTCATTAAAATACACAGAAGCCTACAATATGCTTGTTATGTGCTCTATGGATACAAAGGTAACAAAAAATAGTCCCTAATTTCAGGTACTTTACTTTCTGATGGGGAAACAGAGTCAAGCAAATTAATATTTAATGGCAGGAGGCAATACAAATAAAGTAGGAAAAGGGAAAAGAGTATGATGGGTAGAAGAGCTATTGCTATTATTGAGAAATTCTGATCACAGAAGGCCTCCCTGAGATGATATCTGAGCAGAGATTTGAGAAAAACAAAAAATGATGCCAGGCAAATATGTAAGAGAAGAGTATTCCAGTCAGAAGCAGCATGGCCTTTTGTTCACTATTGGCAGTTGTCTAAATGGGCACAAACTTGAATGAGTAATTTAGTATTGTTAAAACTTGTAAATCTAAAATACTCAGCTACACCTATTCCACTTCTAGGAATCAATGCTAGAAAAATCCACATACTAGTGTTCATACAAACTAAAATACAAGGATGCTCACTATAACAGTTCAGTAGAAAAAAATCTGGAAAACAACCAAAAAACCTATCAACAGGGCTTTGGATAAATAAATTATACTACATCAAAAGTGGAAAAGCCATGCAGCTCTTAAAGAGACTTTAGCACTAACAAATACACGAGACACATTTATTGATAAGTGAATAAAGCAAATTGCAGAATAGTATGTATCATATAATCCCATTTTTTAAAAACTTTTTTTTTTTTTTTTTGGAGACAGAGTCTTACTCTGTCGCCCAGGCTGGAGTGCAGTGGCTCACTTGGCTCACTGCAAGCTCCGCCTCCCAGGTTCACGCCATTCTCCTGCCTCAGCCTCTGGAGTAGCTGGGACTACAGGCACCCACCACCACGCCCGGCTAATTTTTTTGTATTTTTAGTAGAGACAGGGTTTCACCGTGTTAGCCAGGATGGTCTCGATCTCCTGACCTCATGATCCACCCGCCTCGGCATCCCAAAGTGCTGGGATTACAGATGTGAGCCACCGCGCCCGACATATAATCCCATTTTTTAAGAGAAAAAATTTATGTATCCTTAATATATACATACACATATATATACACCATCTTACCCAATGAGCACATATACCAAATAGTTAACAATGGTATCTTTAGCAAGAAAACTTATCCTTTTATTCACTTCTATAGCATTTGAATTTTTTCAGTAAGTTATGATTATTTTGGTACAAACAACTCTCTTCTTAAAAGTATAATGACTCTCCCCCACATAAATTACCTCTTCTGGCAAAGCAGAATGGGGTTTGTCAGAAGTTGCAAGTAGTAAAACTGGAGCAAATGAAGGAATATTCTGTAATAATGTGGTAAATGTGGCTTTAAGTGTTGGTCCAACTATTTCCCACCACAAGTGGATATGAGGAACATACACTATACTTGGTGCTGTTCTCTTAGCTTCGCGAATCACCTAGTAGAGCGAGAACAAAACAAATTCAGTTAGAGTCAACATGTTAATAATGCTAGTTCTATTAGTCTGAAACAATGTTTAACCTCCCAGAAATAACATATAAAGTCCTCAAGTTTTTAAAATGCTCCTCCAAAATCCCACAACCTTATTTTTAAATGTTGTTTAAAAGTTTCATTTTTTTGAAAAGATAATTTCTTCAAGCAACTAGAAAATAGTTGGAGAAATCTAGATTTTTCTGTCGTAATCAAAAGTAAACAAAACTACAAATATAACATATTTTTATATTTTAAAAATGTTAATATAGCCAGGCGCGGTGGCTCATGCCTATAATCCACGCACTTTGGGAGGCCGAGGAGGGTGGACTGCCTGCCTGAGCCCAGGAGTTTGAGACCATCCTGGGCAACATGGTGAAACCCCATCTCTATTAAAATACATACAAATAAATAAATAAAATAAAATAAAAATAAATTTGCTGGATGTGGCGGCATGCGCCTGTAGTCCCAGCTACTCAGGAGGCTAAGGCGGGAGAATTGCTTGAATCCTGGAGGCGGAGGTTTCAGGGATCTGAGATTGTGCCACTGCACTCCAGCCTGGTGACAGAGAGAGACTCCGTCTCAAAAAAACCAAAACCAAAAACAAACAAAAGTTAATATACAAATACCAAAAACACAAAAAGCAGAATATCTGAGTACTTACTAAGGAGCAGTCACCATTTTAAGTACTCTACTCATTTAATTCTCACAACAGCCATATGAGGTAAGTATTATTATCTCCATTTTCCAAATGGGGAAAATGAGAGAGATCTAACAACTTTACTAAGGTCACAAAGATATTAAGGGTGAATGTGGGATTTAAAGTTATTCTCTTTAATGATTAAGCAATCACGCATAATTCTGTTTTGTAAACCTGAAGTTACAAATCAGAAAGACAAAAAAAACACAATGCAAAAAAATGAGGCAATTTTAGCTTTTATCTCCAAAAGGCTGTTTTGTCTTATAGTTGAGCACCAACAAATTACCTGGGCACATGTTTCTTCAGGGGATGTAGCACTAACTCCAAAAAGAACAGGAATGTCTAATGTATATACAGTAAATTTTTCCAAAGCATGAATGACAGCTGGTGCCAGGTGAGAACCTTGCCCAAATCCTGGTTCTCCTACTATCAGTATTCTTGGTCGAAAAGACATAGGTTGGTAACAAGCATTTCTGAAAGAGAAATCATTAATAAGCTATATTTTAGAAAAAACAGTTTAAAATTTCCCCCTAAATTGTCAATTATAAACTTTCATAAGTAAAATGTCTTGCCAATAAAGCCAACCAATCATAACATGGTTCACATAGTTTCTGGAAACAACTGATACCCAAAGCTTTTTAGGAATATTTTTATCGACTGTAATTTCTACTATTGTGACAACTATAACAACAGAAAATTTCTGGTAGTTTAATTTAAATAAAAAGCAGATTGGTTAGCATTTTTTACTTTTTCAACCACATCTCATTTATTTTTAGAAAATTTACACATGCAAAACATTGATTTGCAAGAAAAATATACCTATTCAAATGAAGAAAATTAAAATTGTCTTTTGCCTTATGAGAAGATTTCTGAGAAAGTCCATTGTCATAAACTGATGGAACATCATCATCACTGTAAGCCAAGTCACTTTCTAGCAGAGGACAAGAAATATCTATAAAACCAAAAAATTGCACATTAGTAACTTCTGGATTGCAAAGCAAATCTTTAATGATTCAGTTACCAAGTTAGCATACTTGAATTAAATTTTTTCAAAGAATCAAAAGTATTTCTGTAGATATGAATTAATAAGTAAATGTAAAAATGCACCCCAAACTTACAGCAAATTAAGTTAAGGGCAATCCATGGGTAAATTTCCTTCAAATATCCCAGGAAAAGCCTTACCAAATTTTTCTCAAGAGATTCTTTTACAAATAAATATTTCTGGTATGTATGAAACATTTCACTTTACTGATTATAAAAACTAACTTTAAATGGTCAATCAAGTTTTATACCTGAGTCTAATGTTTTATTTGTTCTGAATTCTGCATGTGGAAATACTCTCTGCAGGGCTTCTAAGATCTTGTCAACAGTGCTTTGCAGGAGTGGTTTCACAATGGTGGACAGTGCCTGCCCAGGTGATGTCACAGCTCTTTGGGACGCTGGTATCATCTTTTGCATAGCTACCTCGAAATCCTTAGCTGAGATATTAATTGAAGAGAGATCCAACTGTAGTTTCTCACTAGTGGTATAGATCTGTGGGTAGCGTCGTCGTAGAGCACATAAAGCAGCTTCAGCACATATTGATTTAATATCTGCTCCACAGTATCCTATCCAAAGCAACCAGGGGAAGAAAAGAACCAGCCGACCAAACAAAGAAACACAAAACTCTATTAGCATGACCATGGTTAAAAGAAAATTAAAAATCAGCCTCGCAATATAGTTAGCAAATATTTAAAAGTAGTAAAACCAAAATCTCTTTTACCCAGTAAACTTATCAGTTAGTAATAGCCAACAACAATCAATCAACTTTTACGAGTGCAATACACAAGCACTAAGTATAGCACAGAGGTCAAAATCAAGAGTTTTAAAATCACACAGACTAGATTCAAATTCCAGTTTGTAATTTACTAGCTGTTTGACCTTAGAAAATTCACATAATGCTCTCCAGCCATTTCTTTATCTGTAGAGATACTGCTACCTACATCATAGGAATGATGTGAAAATTACATGAAATAATATTTATAGAATGCTTAAAAGGATGACTAAAACATGGTCAGTAAAGAATAGCTATTATATTATTATGATATAATAATATATTGTATTTTGGCCGGGCGCGGTGGCTCAAGCCTGTAATCCCAGCACTTTGGGAGGCCGAGGTGGGCGGATCACGAGGTCAGGAGATCGAGACCATCCTGGCTAACATGGTGAAACCCCGTCTCTACTAAAAATACAAAAAACTAGCCGGGCGTGGTGGCGGGCGCCTGTAGTCTCAGCTACTCAGGAGGCTGAGGCGGGAGAATGGCGTGAACCCGGGAGGCGGAGCTTGCAGTGAGCTGAGATCCGGCCACTGCACTCCAGCCTGGGAGCACAGCGAGACTCCGTCTCAAAAAAAAAAAAAAAAATTGTATTTTATACAATTATATTATTATCTACTCTGCCCCTTATGGCCAATTTGTCAAATATCTCTATTTAATACCAAGACTTCGTGAGAAGAAAATGCCACAAATAAGAGATAAGAAACAAATATAACCTTGTATTTCTTTATTAGTTTGGTGCAAAAGAAATTGTGGTTTTTGCCATTACTTTTATAGGCAAGAACAACAATTACTTTTGCACCAACCTTATACAACTTGTTTCATATTTCAAATAAATGTAGTATTTATTTTAATTGCTTAAAACAATGTTTACCAACACAGTTTTCTGCTAGCTCTTCTAAAAATGTGTCCAGTGGTTTGGGATTCCAATCCCTGGTGTGAATCTTTAGAATCTCTTTTCGAGCCTATGAATAAAAACAATTTAATTTTTTACAACTATAATAATAAATGCTATTCAGATTAATTTCAATTAAAAATACTTTTGATTACCTAAAATTTTAAAGTGATCAGTACTTAATATTGGCCGGGTGCAGTGGCTCACACCTGTAACTTTGGGAGGTCGAGGCAGGTGGATCACTTGAGGTCAGAAGTTCGAGACCAGTCTGGCCAACATGGTGAAAACTACTCTCTGCTAAAAATACAAAGATTAGCTGGGCGTGGTAGCATGTGCCTGTAATCCCAGCTACTCGGGAGTCTGAGGCATGAGAACTGCTTCAATCCTGGGGGCGGAAGTTGCAGTGAGTTGAGATTGTACCACTGCACCCCAGCCTGGGTGACAGCAAGACTTCATCTCAAAAAAACAAACAAACAAACAAAAAACTCAATATAAGCAAAATATGAAAGTGAAAATAAGAAAAAGGATGTACTTTTTAGAGTTTAATGGACTTGTCTCATTATTAAACATATTTGCATTTATAGCACTAAAGTTATACTGGTCATAAATATAAGTAAGAGAAAATAAGTAACTACTAAAGTAGCTATTCATTCTGGTGCATGTTAAGAGCTGTTTTTAAGAGTACAGACAGCTCTTCATATATTTTCCTCTTTGGTTCCTAGAAGATTAAGTAGACTTAAAAAAACTTGGTAGGATTATATGATATTCATGAAAAAGCCAAGGCTAACAAACTGGCTAAGGATTAATTACTCATTAAGCCACATGTTCTGAAGCAACACTTAGAACATCCAAAGGCTACACTCAAATTGAAAGAATTTTAAGAGTAATTTTGGGAAGGCATTATTATATTTAAAGAAAAGAATAAAAATTTGTCCGCATGAGTTGTTCACTAACAACTATCACTAGACAAGACCAGGATACAAAACTCAAGAATCTCCAAATTTTTACTACACCAAGACTTATGATTAATAAACAGCAATATATTTTGTCAAAATTTGAGTGACATTAAATTCTTACCTCTTTATCAGGTAGGCTAAAAAGGAATTCTCTGTCAAAGCGACCAGGCCTTCGTAAAGCAGGGTCTATAGAATCTAGTCTGTTGGTAGCACCAATGACCACAATTTCCCCTCTGCTGTCCAATCCATCCATAAGAGCTAGCAGGGTGGAAACAATAGAACTAAATTTTAAAAATAAGAGAGAAGAGATTAATACTATGAACACAGTCTATATCATTCAGTAATATTTCTTCTTTTGGTAAGATTTAATGTATTACACGTGAATAAATTTTCTCAGAGCACCTCACTATTTCCAATGGATTAAAAAAATCTATAAAATAACATACCAAATGGCACATAGAAATTGAAATCAATGGAAAACAGATGGTCGTTAGACCCCCACAAATGAATCCTAGAAGATATTTCATAAAGCATAATTTCACAAAGGAACTTAAGAGTTCCCAAACAATATACAACATCAAAAAAGGCAAGGCATGGTGGCTCACGCCTGTAACCCCAGAACTTGGGGGCTGAGGTGGGAAGAGTGCTTGAGGCCAGGAGTTTGAGACCAGCCTGGGCAACATAGGGAAACCCCGTCTCTATTAAAAAAATAAAAATAAAAAAAATAAAGCCAGCATGGTGACATGACCTGGGCCTATAGTCCTACTACTGGGGAAGCTGAGGTTGTACGTAGTGAGCCAAGATTGCACCACTGCACTCCAGCCTGGGCGACAGACAGAGCAAGACCTTGTCTCAAAAAAATAAAAAAGAAAAGAAAAGGAAAAAAAGTGCTGGTAGCACCAGGTAGGACACACAGTATCTAAAAATAATAAAATTTCCATTGTGTATACATGATCAAAGAACACCAAAATAAAATAGAATATTCATAAAGCATAACAGAATTTTCATTACATTTTAAACTTTTTATTATACAGACAGAATAGTAAAATGATCTCCAAATTTCCATCACGAAGCTTCAACAATTATCAGTATGCCTTTTTTGTCTTCACCTGACCACTTTTAAAAAGAAAAATAAAACCTCAGACACACAGTTCAATTCATAAATATTTCATGTAAGTACTTCATGTATGTATTTCTAAGAGATAAGGACTTACAACAAATCCAACAATGTCATCATCCTAAGTGACTAATTCCTTAATATCTAATACCCAATTTTTCCTGATTGTCTCAAAATACCTGTTTACATTTGATTTAATCAAAATGTAACCACACACTACACTTATTTGTCACTCAATTCCTTGACAGTTCCTACTGTGCCTCTTACATTTTTTTCCTTCCACGCCATTTATTTGTTGAAGAAACTGGGTCATTTGGCTTGTAGAATTTCCTTCGCCCATTCCGGACTGGGCTGACTGCTTCCTGATAGGGTCATTTAAGTTGTCCCTCTATCTTTCATATTTCCTGGAAAGTGGTAGCTAGATCTAGAAGCTTTTTTTTTTTTTTTTTTGAGATGGGAGTCTCGCTCTGTCGCCCAGGCTGGAGTGCAGTGGCGCGATCTCAGCTCAGTGCAAGCTCCGCTTCCTGGGTTCACGCCATTCTCCTGCCTCAGCTTCCTGAGTAGCTGGGACTACAGGCGCCCGCCACCACACCTTGATAATTTTTTTGTATTTTTTTTTTTTTAAGTAGAGACGAGATTTCACCGTGTTAGCCAGGATGGTCTCAATCTTCTGACTTTGTGATCCGCCTGCCTAGGCCTCCCAAAGTGCTGGGATTACAGGTGTGAGCCACCGCGCCTGGCCTAGATCTAGAAGCTTAATGGATGCTGGCTAAACCATTTGGGATGACGTATTTCACAGGAAGATACCACGTAATTCCTATTATATCCCCACAGGAGGCACCTAATACCAGCTTCCCATTTAAGGTCAATCAGTGGGTTGAGTTTCGGTCAGGTGTTATCAGCTTGTTCCACCCATCATAAATATCCCCATCAACCTTCTTTTTTATCTTACTGCTTGAGTGGCCATTGATAATATTGTTTAGATAAAGGTTTCCCAAATTAGCACTACTGACATTTTGGGCCAGATAATTATTTGTTGTGGAGAGCTGTCCTGTAAGTGAAGGATGTTTAACAGCATGTCTGGCCTTCATCTACCAGATGCTAAGTAGCTGCCCTCACCAGTTGTGACAACCAAAACTGTCTCTAGATATCTGTCCCTGAGGGGAGGGGGATGGCAGCATCCCTGGTTAAGTCTAGATCCACTATTTCATAAGAGGCTACAAAATGGTGATTTTCTAATTCAATCATTTCTTTTGCATTTATTACCTGTGATTTTCCTATATAAAGAACTACACTACTTCAACTGCTGAATTGCCCTCAATCATGGCCTGTATAGGACAGGAAGAAATGTTTGATTCTTTCCTTCTTATCAGTTTGCAGAGTAATAAATAATAACTCAGCAACTTTAGGTGACCAGTTGAATTAAAAAAACTTATTACAAATTGATGATTTTTAAGATCTTGGTGTGTTCCCTGCCAGCAGTGGCAAGGGTGGTGGTGATGGGGAGAAGGCTCATTCTGTATTTTCTGGTTCTTGTGGCTACCTCGTCCCCTCACCTCCTTGCCCTGTCATGCCCTGCTCCAAAGAGACACCTGTCATTTCTCCCCACAAGTGGGTCTGGCCTGCGGAGGAGGGTGGGGTGGGGCATGCAGCTCCACCCTGCCTGGTTCCAGACTCAACCTGGGAGCTGGGAGTCCACACAGGCCGAGGGCTGTGACCTATACAGTGCATGATTATACAATACCGCCTATGGAGGAAGCTATCAGACATTCAGATAGCTCCTCCTTCTGGGTGTTATGGAAGAGTAGCTCTACATTTTGGCTGGGGTGCAAAACACTTAGGAGCTGGGTGTCTTAGATGAAGGTTATAGAAGAAACATTGTCAAAGAAAAGTTTGAAGTCAAAACTTCAAGGTGATCGAATTGCACAGCTTATTTGTGAATGCATTTTTTATCCAGCAATAGAACTCCAAGTTTTGAACAACAATGCTGAAAAGGGTTCAGGAAGTTTTGGTTGCACTGGAAAGAAAATTTATGCCAAGAACAGAAATTAAGAAATCATACCTTTTTCTTACAAATAAGATGTTTTCGTGTTTTTTTTTTTTAAAAAAACAAAACAATAACAAAAAACTGATGGTGGCTGGGCATGGTGCCTCATGCCTATAATCCCAGCACTTTGGGAGCCTGAGGTGGAAGGATCACTTGAGCTCAGGAGTTTGAGACCAGCCTGGGCAACATAGTGAGACTTCATCTTTACTTTAAAAAACCCCCAAAAAACCAAGCTGGGTGTGGTAGTGCATGCCTGTAGTTCCAGCTACTGAGAAGTTGAGGTGGGAAGATTGCTTGAGCCCAGGAGATCAAAGCTGCAGTGAGTTGTGATCATGCTACTGCACTCCAGCCTGGGTAAGAGTAAGATCCTGTCTCAAAAAACAAAAACAAGGCCTTGTGCGGTGGGTCATGCCTGTAATCCCAGCACTTTGGGAGGCCGAGGCAGGTAGATCTCTTGAGCCCAGGAGTTCAAGACCAGCTTGGCCAACACGGCAAAACCCCGTCTCTACTAAAAGTACAAAAATTAGCCAGGAGTGGTGGCACATGCCTGTAATCCCAGCTACTGGGGAGGCTGAGACACGAGAATCGCTTGAACCTGGGAGGTGGAGGTTGCAGTGAGCCAAGATCATGTCACTGCACTCCAGCCTGGGTGACAGACTGAGATTGTCACAAAAAGACAACAACAACAACAACAAACCAAACCAAAACCAACAACAAAAAACTAACAACACACAAAAAACCGATGTTTTTTAGGTATTTGATATATATCTATCTATCTACTGCAGTCATTATTTTTGATGCTCAAATTGTTTAATCTTCGGCCAGTGAGAGATCCCTCAAAATTGGCTCCTATGTCATTCTGGTACGATTCCAGTAATTTTTTTTTTTATTGCTTTCAGGCATTACAAAGTATTCCAGGCTTGTCTTGATTATTTCTGCTTCAGTGTTACAATCCGCCATCTCTCCTGAGTCCTAATATTTAGAGACCACACTCAGGGATGGACATTAGTTGCTCCTGGATTGTGATTGCTTCTAGGCCTTTTTAAAGTGTCCAGAGTTAGGATTTTTTTTTTTTCTTTAAAAAACAAACAAACAGAAAAACTTCGTCACAAGTTTCTATTGATATTTGCAATTCAAATTAAAGACTATAAGGGTTTTAGGTCGAGTGGGTGGCTCACGCCTGTAATCCCAGTACTTTGGAAGGCTAAGGCGGGTGGATCACCTGAGATCAGGAGTTCGAGGCCCAGTTCGACACCAGCCTGGCCAACATGGTGAAACTTTGTCTACTAAAAATACGAAAAATTAGCCAAGTGTGCTGGTGCATGCCTGTAATCCCAGCTACTAGGGAGGCTGAGGCAGGAGAATCACTTGAACTCGGGAGGCACAAGTTGTAGTGAGCCAAGACCGTGCTACTGCACTCCAGCCTGGGCGACAGACAGAGACTTCATCTCAAAAAAACAAACAAATAAAAAAAAAATTTAGGGTAATTTGACTTCTTTATTTCACATTTGTATCTCCTTTCCCTTAGGTTGAAATATTATTACCTAATGACACTCACATAATTACTTATTTGCATTATTCTACAGTATTACATTACTAAAATTAAGGTACAGAATACAGTTTAATCATCTTCAACATGCAATGTGCTAACTTCTAAAAAAGCTTAATTTAACATACATTTTTACTGTCAGAACTTTTAAGTTTTTGGTTAAAATAAGTTGAATACTAAATTTCTCTTAAAAATGGAGCTATATTTGGCCAGGCACAGTGGCTCACGCCTATAATCCCCGCACTTTGGGAGGCAGAGGCAGGTGGATCACCCAAGGTCAAGAGTTCAGGACCAGCCTGGCCAGTATGGCGAAACCCAGTCTCTGCTAAAAATACAAAGAACAGGCCGGGTGGGGTGGCTCACATATGTAATCCCAGCACTCTGGGAGGCCCAGGCGGGCTGATCATCTGAGGTCAGGAGTTTGAGACCTGGCCAACATGGTGAAACCCCATCTCTACTAAAATACAAAAATTTAGCCAGGCATGCTGGGGCACACCTGTAGCCCCAACTACTTGGGAGGCTGAGGCAGAATAATCGCTGGAACCTGGGAGGTGGGGGTTGCACTGAGCTGAGATCATACTACTGCATTCCAGCCTGGGCAACAGAGCGAGACTCTGTCTCAAAAAAAAAAAAAAAAAAATATATATATATATATATATATATGAGATAGCATAGTTTTGCTACAATTACTCTGTAATTTTTTTGCCAAAATCTTCCAATACCTTTAGAACTATCCCAAAACACAGTAAATATTCAACTTACTTGATTATGAAGTGATGGAAGTATTGTTAAATATGTTTCTTCCTGTTAGCACAATGAATGCAGTGTGACTGATAATGAAATGTGTCACATATAAAAAGTTTATCTGATTACTAACAGGACATGCAGAGACAAAACTACTTTACCATGGTACTTAACATATATTTTAATTTAGTCACAGCAACAAACAAAATTGTTTATCAAGTTCAAAAGGCCATTAGAATATAGCAAATCTTGTTAGATGTTAGAAAAGCTAAAACCCACCTATCAATCACACACTATATCTTATTCATCTTCTACATTATCTACAATATAAAACAATACTACTAGCATATATAAAGACAAGCAAACATTTCCTTTTGGATATTCCAAATTAATTAAGCAATTACACGTCATTCATGAAACCATTTAAAAAGAAGTTCTAAAAAACTGAAATAAATTGGGACTAAAAGCAATTTAGATTCAGGTTGGGACAGTAGCACTAGTAAAAGTGCTCCCTTGGATAAGCAACTAATCATCGGGGTTGAGGGTTCAATTTACCCCTCTTTAAAATGAGGAGATTGGTCTAGTATTAGAATCCTAAACTAGTAGTAATGCCCTAAGTTAGATTTTGTTTAGCGCAGGCAATGTCTTAAAAGCATCCAAATTAGCTGGCAAAATTTAAGATACTTAATTTGAACATAAAATCTGAGGGAACAAAATCAATTTTTCAAGCCTGGGTAAGCTTCTGCACATCAGTAACAGGTCAGACATAAAAGCAACTGGATATGCTCCTGTGATAGGACATTCAGTCACATTCCCCACCATAGCCCTACTCTTACTACTGGCTTAACATCACTGACCTGCCGACATTTGTTTCTATCATGAGTTAAATCTTCTGTAACCAACACTTTTCAACCATGCTTTACAACGCACTGACACTCGGAGCAGGTTTATTTTTTTTGAGAGGGAGTCTCACTCTGTCACCCAGGCTGGAGTGCAGTGGTGTAATCTCAGCTCACTACAACCTCCACCTCCCGTGTTCAAGTGATTCTCCTAATTCTCCTGCCTCAGCCTTCCAAGGAGCTGGGATTATAGGTGTGCACCACCACACCTGGCTAATTTTTTTTTTTTCCAGTAGAGACGGGGTTTCACCATGTTCGCCAGGCTGGTCTCAAACTCTTGACCTCAAGTGATCCGCCTACATTGGCCTCCCAAAGTGCCAGGATTACAGGTATGAGCCACTGCGCCTGTCCACATTTTTTATTTTTGTACTATATATAGGGTTCTACTACCAAAGAAAGGAACTATTAGCTTATAAAGTTTCTTTTACCATTTAACATTCTATCTCTCACACATAATACCACTCAGGAAATAGGATGAAATGTTGAAGTGCCATCAAGCAAGTTTTACCTATGAATCTGATCTTGCCTGCTTGACCGTACTGGAGCCAGACCATCGATTTCATCAAAAAAAATAATTGATGGGCGCATCTGATAGGCCTAGAAAGTAGATTGAGTGGTCATTTGTTAGCATAAACAGCCTCCAACACGTAGACTTAATATAAACCATTTTAATCAATTTTCATTCAAACATGCTTACCAGAATTTATAAAGCTGAATATACACTATTTCAATCAGCTTTTCTTCAAACTTGCTTACCAGAATTTATTTATAATTTTTCTTTTTTTAATAGATGGAGTCTCACATTGTCACCCAGGCTGGAGTGCAGTGGCGTGATCTTGGCTCACTGCAACCTTTGCCTCCTGGGTTCAAGTGATTCTCTTGCCTCAGCCTCAATTTATTTATAATTTATAACTATTTATAATTTATAAATTTAAATGTAAGTTCCAATAACTGGGTTTTAAGAATTCAAACTAAATTATAATGACATATGGTTTAATTTTCAATTGCATTTTCGGCTAGAAGTCTTCAAAAGACATACTCCACTGGTTATATACATTAGATTTCATATAGCTATCATTCCTGGACACACAAAAATATCTACTGAAGACTACCTATGGAAACAAGACAAAGAATAGAAGACAGTGACATAGTCTTCCTCCATGACAGGATGGGAAAACATTATTTAGCAAGATGCCACAGTTTTTATCCATTTCCATAAACATAAAATTAAAAAAGAACCTCAGGAGAGTTCCAAAAAGAGATTTAAAAGCATTTGCAGCAATACGCCTCAGGAGATCAGAATGTATTATCTCACAATGTACTGTCAATACAATCCGGGATATGAAAATGAAAGCCGCCCCAGGGCAGAACTAGTCTCCAATTCCCATACTGAGCCATAATTCACTACTACTATCTCGAAATATGAGATTACCACTCTCTTCCTAAGCATGAGACCTAAGACTCCAAAGAACTAAGATCCAATTATTTCTTTCCCTTCTTACTATAAAACTGTTCACTGTAGGTCAGTGTCATCTCGACATATAAAAAAAATAATCTAGAAAGATTACATATTTAGTCTAATTCTTTTGGGTTTATTTAGGACACTAATTAAATGTAAGAGTTATCTAATCCTCACACACATCTCCCTAGATTACAGAACTATCCAGATATATAAAATTTTAATATCGTACCTGATCAAACAGCAATCGTAGCTGTCTTTCAGATTCTCCTACCCATTTACTTAGACAATCAGCACCTTTCCTCATGAAAAATGCTACTCTTTTATCCCCTTGACTGCACTCATTGGCAAGTGCTCTGGCAACCAGAGTCTTTCCAGTTCCAGGTGGCCCATAAAACAAACAACCTCTGTAAAACAATACGTTAACATTTTAGTATTACATTTAAAAAGCAGACTTTTAAAACAAAAATTAGAAACCAATTTCATGATTAATTAGAAAATTAAAATGTGTAAGACAACTGAATTATTGTACAGTTTCATGCCACAAAGCACAACTTAAAACCTGGGAGTTAATACTGATACTGTAAAATTAATATTGAAACTGTAAATAAAACTCTATTTGAAACATTTTAACAATTCATTCATCATGTTCATCATATTATCTCACCTTGCATATGGAATCACATATCACAATCATGTAATTCAATTTGTATGGGGGAAAACTTAGGTTGCAAGGAAGAAATGTGAAAGAAAATTCAAGAAATTTCTTTTTAATTTACTAAATTACTTTAACTAGGTACGTCCAACATTTCCTGTAAGAAGTAAATGTTATTTAATATTAATAACTTTCCGCGTTATTTTTAGAGATGGGGGTCTCACTGTCAGCTAGGCTGGAGTGCCGTGGCATAATCATAGCTCACTGCAACCTCAAACTCCTAAGCTAAAGCAATCTTCCTGTTTTAGTGTCCCAAGTCACTGGAATCACAGGTGTGAGCCGCCATGCCTGGTACTTTCTAATTTTTTTTTTTTTTTTGGAGACAGAGTCTTGCTGCATTGCCCAGGCTGGAGTGCAGTGGTTCCATCTCGGCTCACTGCAACCTCCGCATCCCGGGTTCAAGCAATTCTCCTGCCTCAGTCTCCCAAATAGGCGGGACAACAGGTGCCCGCTACCATGCCCAGCTAATTTTTTGGGTATTTTTAATAAAGATGAAGTTTCACCATGTTGGCCAGGCTGGTCTTGAACTCCCGAACTCATAATCCACCCACCTCGGCCTCCCAAAGTGCTGGGATTACAGGCGTAAGCCACTGTGCCTGGCCACTTTCTAATTTTTTAAATTACAAAATTTAATTTAAAACCTACCAATGTTTACCTGTGATTGACATATGGTACATTACTTATTTATTTATTTACTTATTTTTTTGGAGATGATGTCTCGCTCTGTCACCCAGGCTGGAGTGTGGTGGCGCAATCTCAGCTCACTGCAACTTCCGCCTCCCATGTTCAAGCAGTTCTGCCTCAGCCTCCCAAGTAGCTGGGACTACAGGTGCACGGCGCCAGGCCTGGCTAATTTTTTGTATTTTAGTAGAGATGGGGTTTCACCACGTTGCCCAGGCTGGTCTAAAACTCCTGAGCTCAGGCAATCCACCCGCCTTGGCCTCCCAAAGTGCTAGGATAAAGGCATGAGTCACCGCGCCCGGCCCAGTATATTACTTTTATGATGGGGGAAGTTTATTAACTTTTAAAAGTTTATTTAAATTATTGCTTCTATAAAGGTGATTCAGAGAGAAAAGTTGTATAATGAAAAGGGAAAAGGGAACTATCGCTTAAAAATGGGTTAATAAGGTATAAGAACTACAAGACGCAAGAGTAGCACAGATTTTCAGCTAAAATTAAAAATATAATTAAATTACCTTGGGGGTTGAATTTTAAATTTTTCAAAGACTTCTGGATAAAGTAATGGAAACACCACCATCTCTTTTAGAGCTGCTATATGACTAGACAGGCCACCAACACTATCAAATCGTACCTGGTAATGGAAGCGAACATTTACATTCTTAGATTTGGAGTCCAGATTAAAATGTCACCCCACACCTTAACTATACCTAACCCATACATAATGAATTAATAATACCTTAATTGTGACCTTAAGATTAACAAAAAACGTCTTTAAAGGTTAGAGTTTTGACTGAAAAGAAAAATCATCAGTTCCTTTTTTTAACTTTAAAACAAAGCACATTATAGATCAAGCATATGTTTCAAAACAGAATACTCACTGAAGAATCTAGTTGCATTGGATCAACATCGGCAAGGCTTGCTCCAATTTTCATTCGATCTTTATACATGCCTTTTAATTCATCTTTTCGAAAATTTAGTGGGAGGCACCTATTTAAAACCACACAAACCCATCAACTCACCCTCCTTCCCAAATTCCATGTTTGAATATAAACATTTAAGTTAAAAAAAAAAATCTAAATTTTAACTGGAGCAATCTTAAGATATGTATTTTAATTTCCTAATTTTCTGTAATAGGTCCAGAACTTAAGTGTTAGAAATATTTATATCTGAAGCTTTATTATGAAATTAAAGATACATAATGAAATAAAAATATCAAGATACCACAGGCACTGTAAAGTGATTCATGGTGGTGAAATCAGATAGTACCAACCTACATTTTAATGGAGGTGTCTAACATAGACAGGGTATTTACCATTTGCCAGACACTGTTTTAGTTTTAGGTGCTTTACATGGATTAAGTCAATAAATCCTCACAACAGTCTTATGAGAAAGGTATTATTATTTTTCCCATTTTAAAACAAAACCAAGACATAGAAAGATTAACTGATTTGTCCAAGATCACCCAACTAGTAAATGGCAGGGCCAGGAATCAAACACAAGTGGTCTGTCTCCAGACCTATAACAACTCTGCTATAATACCTCTCAGAAAAAATATTCACAGTCTACCAGCATTTGGATCCAACATCAATCCTCTCAAGCAAGTTCCCTAACTACTTCCTTTTTTGTTGTATTGTTTTGTCTTTTGCGTTTTTTCTGAGACGGAGTCTCACTCGGTCACCCAGGCTGCAGTGCAATGGCGTGATCTCGGCTCACTACAATCTCTGCCTCCTGGGTTCAAGCAATTCTCCTGCCTCAGCCTCCTGAGGAGCTGGGATTACAGGTGCGCACCACCAACACCCGGCTAATTTTTGTATTTTTAGTAGAGATGGGGTTTCACCATGTTGGACAGGCTGGAAGTTCCCTAACTACTTTCAAAACTATTCAAAAATAGTTATGGCCAGGTGTGGTGGCTCACGCCTGTAATCCCAGCCAAGTCACTTGAGGTCAGGAGTTCGAGACCAGCCTCACTTCTACTCTAGTCTGAGTGACAGAGTGAGAACCTGTCTCTATTTAAAAAAAAAAAAATCCAAGCACCTAAGCACTGCATTTTCATTTACTCAACCACATCTGTAAAATGTAAATAATCCTTGCTCTATCTCCCTTAAACAATTATTGGGAAAATCAAATAAGTTGGTTAGTATATGTGAACTTATACTACAAGGAGTTATGAAATGAGTAAAGCCTTCCATTTTCCTTAAGAGTTCCTCAGAACTTATCATTATTCTAAGAAAAAAAAAATACATGAAATGAAAAAGAAAAGGTTATTTCCTTAAGTCACTGTTTGACCAGAACCACTGTGGGCCATACATAATGATTTGGCAAGCGGGCCAGGCATGGTGGCTCACAGCTTAATTTCAAAGCTTTGGGAGGCTGAGGCAGGTGGATAACTTGAGGCCAGTAGTTCGAGACCAGCCTGGCCAACATGGCGAAACCCCATCTCTACTAAAACTACAAAAATGAGCCGGGTGTGGTGATGCACACCTGTAGTCCCAGCTACTCAGGAGGCTGAGGCAGGAGAGTCGTGTGAACCCGGGAGGTGGTGGTTGCAGTGAGCCAAGATCGTGCCACTGTACTTCAGCCTGGGCAACAGAACCAGGCCCTGTCTCAAAAAAAAAATTTTGGCAAGAAATCAGTCATATGTTCTAACCTGTTATTCTGTTTCAATTGTAGGTAATTCTAAGAAGACAGTATTCTAGTTTATACATTAACCTGTTGTGCAACTTTTTAATCAGCCAGTCTATACTTATATCCAAATTATTGTTTTCTTATCAATTTTTAAAAAATGTATCTGTTGGTTTAAAAAGGTATTGATATGGCACTTACCTATTGATAGCCCTATTACGACTCCTTTTCCTCCGCCTCTCAAAGTGCTGTTCATCCTCAGAGGAAGAAGAAGAAGTCGAGTCACTACTGTGGATTGCATGCCTTCGCCTAAAGTAAAAAAGAAAATTGAAATCATGATAATGGAGGGCAGGAAAAAGAAAAGGCATAAGAAAAGCATCAGAAATATCTAATGCTTCAAAAAGGTTTATCATAAAATTATTATATCTGCTGACCCACTGACATAAACTTTGTTGGCGGAATCTTTCAAAGCGAATAAAAGACAAACAACTGAGAGGAAAGGAAAAAAGACTGAGGGCTGTGGCAGAGCTGAATATCAAATGTTCATGAAGACAGAAGGCAGGGTGACTTCTTAGTCTTGACACAAACCAGTTATTCTTGAAGTGAAAGGTGGGATAAAGAGGGTATTAGAATATTTTGGGCTGGGCATGTTGGCTCACACCTGTAATCCCAACACTTTTGGAGACCGAGTAGCAAGGATCACTTGACAGGAGCTCGAGAACAACGCAGTGGGACTTCGTCTCAACTAAAAATCATTTGAGCAACTTGGCAAGATTTGGTCTCTACTAAAAATCAAAAAGCTTAGACAGGTATGGTTGTACACATCTGTTGTCCCAGATACTCAGGAGGCTGAGGTGGGAGATTTGCCTGAGCCTGGGAGGACGAGGCTGTAGTGCATGATTGCACCACTGCACTGCAGCCTGCTGGGTGATAAAGTAAGCCCCTGCCTCTATTAAAAAAAAAAAAAAAAAAAGTATTTGGGACTGTAATTTGAAACTATTTTCAATATTACACTATATATAATATTCACATTTGGGAGGAAATCACCTACTTTAAAATGTCAAATAACGTTTTTGAGACGAAGTCTTACTCTGTAGCCCAGGCTGGAGTGCAGTGGCGTGATCTCAGCTCACTGCAACCTCTGCCTCCTGGGTCCCAGTTGAGCAATTCTCCTGCCTTAGCCTCCCAAGCAGCTGGGACCACAGGCATGCGCCACCATGCCCAGCTAACTTTTGTATTTTATTTATTTATTTATTTTTGGTAGAGATGGGGTTTCACCATGTTGGCCAGGCTAGTCTTGAACTCCTGACCCTCTGATCCGCCCACTAGAGCCTCCCAAAGTGTTGGGATTACAGGTGTGAGCCATCATGCCCGGCCTAAAATATCAAACAATTTTAAAAGAAGGACATGAGATTTTATGTAAACAAAAGGGTATCAAGAAAGACTTTTTAAATGCTAGGAAACAGTGAAGAATAAGATGGCCTTTTATCAACAGTATACCATCCACTGTAAATTCACAACTGTCACTTAACAGCCATGTAAATGCGGATGAGTTACTCAACCCATAAGTTTTCTCACAAAAAAGAAAGATATACTATCAAATACTTAGTCTGGTTGGTAATACTAAATAAGAAGCTGGGTATTACAAATATACAAGAAAATTTTTAATCACTTCTACCTTTGAATGGTTGCAAAAGACTCACAGAAAAAACAAAGAGTCTGGCTAGGAAGAACTTTAATTAACTTGCTCAGGGTCTAGAGCTTTGCTGAGTCAGAGTGCAATGATGGTAAGTAGTTATTTCCAAAAATATAAAAGGTTCACAATCTATTATCTGCATAATGTAGTTCCAGAAACGTATATCCAAAACACTCTGAAGTTATTCCATTATTCCCTTGCAGCAAATCATAACCTGACATAGTACAAGGCAATTTTTAGTTTATATTTTGTCCCACTTACTATGATTATTCATATGTTTTACTACAGAATTATTAATATATTTGACTACACAGTGCTGGCTTGGAGACCCTAGAGATGTTAATGTTGCCATACTACATATGTTGTGTGTTATCTGTAAATCCAGCCAAAAAGTCTGAATTCTGAAACACAAATGGTTTTCCAAGGGTTTTGGATAAGGCGTTGCGGAAACACAGAAATAAATGAGAAAATAATCTTTCATCCATCCATCTACCCAAATACACCCAAGACCATCTTTGTGATCAGCCTGAAACTAAAATTATTATATCCAGTACAAGTCTGCAATTTTATATGAAAAACTTATTCATTATTACCATGAATATTAGACTTTAATGTATTCACATAATTTTATGTGTAGTCACAGAATTCAGACTAACCTCCCAATTAATAAAAAAGACTAACATTAACTGACTGCTTTCTGTACCGTGTGCTTGACGTAGTATTAATCTTAATTAAAATTGCGAAAAGTGGATTATTAGTAGGCTCAATTTACAGGTAGGGCCAGTGTGGCTTCCAGGTTAAATAATTTACTCAAAATATCAGAATTAGTCATTGATGTTGTCAGAATTCAAACTTATATGTTTATTCAAAATATCTGCATTCTATACATTACTATACTGATGATTTCCAGTTTTTTATTTCACAATCAATAAAGTTAAAAGCAAACAATAACACAACCTGTGGACCAACGTGAAATTTCTGACATTTGATTTGCAAAATGGAGATTATTTTTAAACATCAAAGTACAAATACATACAGCACTTAATGTATGGCAGACACTATTTTAAATGCTTTACATGTATTAACTCATCTAATTCTCACAATACTGAGACAGGTTCAACTATCCTCACTTTACAGATTAAAAAAACTGAAACAGGCCAGGCGCAGTGGCTCACACCTGTAATCCCAGCACTTTGGGAGGCCGAGGCGGGTGGATCACCTGAGGTTGGGAGGGAGTTCAAGACCGGCCTGACCAACATGGAGAAACTCCGTCTCTACTAAAAATACAAACAATTAGCCAGGCATGGTGGCGCATGCCTGTAATCCCAGCTACTCGAGAGGCTGAGGCAGGAGAATCGCTTGAACCCGGGAGGCGGAGGTTGCGGCGAGCTGAGATCGCGCCATTGCACTCCAGCCTGGGCAAAAAGAGCAAAACTCCGTCTCAAAGAAAAAAAAAACAAAAAGCCAACCAAACAAACAAAAAACAACAACAACAAAAAACTGAAACAGAGTTAAGTAACTTGCCAAAGGCCACTAATAACTAGTAGAGCTGAGCTCCAAGCCTAGACAGTCCTAGCCATGGGTCCAGGTTCTTAGCAATTAATTACTCTATACTGTAGAAAGGTCATTACTTCAGTTTGAAAACACTGTAAACACTATTCCACAAGGTAGAGAAAGAGGGAATCCTCCCCAAATCATTCTATGAAGCCAGTATCACCCTAATACCAAAACTAGGAAAGGACATAACCAAAAAAGAAAACTACAGAGCAAACATCCCTGTGAACATAGATGCTAAAATCCTTAACAAAATACTAGCTAATCGAATCCAAAAACATATCGAAAAGATAATCTACTATGATCAAGGGGGTTTCATACCAGGGATGCAGGGATGATTTAACATACTCAAGTCAATAAATGTGATACACCACTTAAACAGAATTAAAAACAAAAATCACATGATCTCAATAGATGCAGAAAAAGCATTCAACAAAATCCAGCATCCCTTTATGATTAAAGCTCTCTGCAAAGTCGGCATACAAAGAACATACTTCGATGTAATAAAAGCCATGTATGACAAATCCACAGGAAACATAATACCGAATGGGGAAAGGTTAAAAGCATTCCCTCTGAGAACTGGAACTAGACAAGGACGCCCACTCTCACCACTTCTATTCAACACAGTACTGGAAGTCCTAGCCACAGCAATCAGACAACAGAAAAAAATAAAAGGGCATCCAAGTCAGTAAAAAGTTAGTCAAACTGTCTGTTTGCTGATTATATGATTGTACACCTAGAAAACCCTAAAGACTCCTGCAAAAAACTCCTAGAACTGACAAAAGAATCCAGCAGAGTTTCAGGATACAAAATTAATGTACACAAATCAGTAGTAGCTCTACTATATACCAACAGCGGCCAAGCTAAGAGTGAAATAAGAACTCAACTCTTTTTACAATAGCTGAAAATAAAACAAAATACTTAGGAATATACCTAACCAAAGAGGCAAAAGACCTCTACAAGGAAAACTACACAACACTGCTGAAAGAAATAACAGATGACACAAACAAATGGAAGCACATCCCATGCTCATGGATGGGTAGAATCAATGTTGTGAAAACAACCATACTGCCAAAAGCAACAAATTCAACATAACTCCCATCAAAATACCAGCTATCATTCTTCACAGAACTAGAAAAAACAATCCTAAAATTCATATGGAAGCAAAAAAGAGTCCGCATAGCCAAAGCAAGTCTAAGCAAAAAGAAATCTGGAAGCTTTACATTACCTGATTTCAAACTACGCTATAAGGCCATAATCACCAAAACAGCACAGTACTAGTATAAAAATAGGCACATAGACAAATGGAACAGAATAGAGAACTCAGAAATAAAATCAAATACTTACAGTCAACTGATCTTCAACAAAGCAAACAGAAACATAAAGTGGGGAAAGGACACCCTATTCATCAGATGGTGCTGGGATAATTGGCAAGCCACATGTAGGAGAATGAAACTGGTTCCTCATCTCTCACCTTACACAAATATCAACTCAAGATGGATTGAGGACTTAAATCTAAGACCTGAAACTATATAAAAATTCTAGAAGATAACATCAGGAAAACCCTTCTAGATATTGGCTTAAGCAAGGGTTTCATGACCAAGAACCCAAAAGCAAAAACAATTAAAGCAAAGATAAACCGGTGGGACTTAATTAAACTAAAGAGCTTTTGAACAGCAAAAGGAAGAATCAGCAGAGTAAAATGGCAACACACAGTATGGGAGAAAATCTTCATAATCTATACATCTCGCAAAAGACTAATATCTAGAATCTACAACAAACTCAAACAAATTAGCAAGAAAAAAACAATCCCATCAAAAAGTAGGCTATGGACATGAACAGAAAATTCTTAAAAGAAGATACATAAATGGCCAACAAACGTATGAAAAAATGCTCAGCATCACTAATGATCAGGGAAATGCAAATCAAAACCACAATGCAATACCACCTTACCCCCGCAAATATGGCTATAATCAAAAAATAAAAAAATAATAGATGTTGGTGTGTATACAGTGACCACTTCTACATGGCTGGTGGGAAAGTAAACTAGTACAACCACTATGGAAAACAGTGTGGAGATTCCTTAAAGAATTAAAAGTAGAACTACCATTTGATCAAGCAATCCCACTACTGGGTATCTACCCAGAGGAAAAGAAGTCATTATTCGAAAAAGATACTTCCACATGCATGTTTATAGCAGCACAACTCGCAATTGCAAAAATGTGGAACCAACCCAAATCCCCATCAATCAACAAGTGGATAAAGAAGTTGTGGTATATATACACAATAGACTACTACTCAGCCATAAAAAGGAATGAATTAATGGCATTCGCAGCTACTTGGATGGGATTGGAGACTATTACTCTAAGTGAAGTAACTCAGGAATGGAAAATCAAACATCATATGTTCCATGTGTTCTCACTAATAAGTGGGAGCTAAGCTATGAAGATGCAAAGGCATAAGAATAACACAATGAACTGTGGGGACTCAGGGGGAAAGAGTGGGAAGGGAGTGAGGGATAAAAGACAACAAATTGGATTCAATGTATACTGCTTGGGTGATGGATACACCAAAATCTCACAAATCACTACTGAAGAACTTACTCATGTAACCAAATACGACCTGTTCCCCAAAAACCTACGGAAACAAAAAATTTTAAAAAAAGGAAAAGGGGCTGAGGCAAGTCAGTATAATCCATTTTCATAGGAAAATGTTTCCTAAATCTGAAAAACAAAAACCAAAAATAAAATAAATAAAAAATAAAAAATGTTTTAAACACACATATCTGCCCACATGTGCTCATCCCCCAATCTCCATTTTATTACACCCACAGACACTGGACCAGCACTTTGAATCTAACTAAGAACTTCAACTTCTTGCCAGTTCTAATTCTTTGACAAAAGATGAAGAATATACTGAAATACTAGTGATGCAATTGTGCTATTATGTTACCTTATTCAAAGGTAACATTACCTTTAAAAATAATTAGCCAGGCATGATGGCATAGGCCCATAATCCCAGCTACTCGGGAGGCTGCGGCAGGAGAATCACTTGAACACAGGAGACAGCAGTTGCAGTGAGCCGAGATTGCGCCACTGCACTCCAGCCTGGAAACAGGCGAGACTCCGTCTCAAAAAAACAAAAAAGTCAGAAAAAAAAAAAAAAAAAAAAAAACCCCAAATAATTAGAGGAGAAAAAAAAATCTGTAACAAGGAGCTACTCAACGATGTGAGGCTTTTTCCACAGGGGAAGACTAGACACTGTGAACCAAATATGGAAACTCATGAACATCAAAGTGATAAAAACAACAACAAAAAAACCCACATACATTGTAGGTGGTAACTGTAGAGTTAGTCAACCAACAAGTATGCTACTTCCAGAAACATACGTTCATTAAAGATGGGAGAAGAGGCCAGGCGCGGTAGCTAACGCCTGCAATCCCAGCACTTGGGAGGCCCAGGCGGGTGGATCACCTGAGGTCAGGAATTTGAGACCAGTCTGGCCAACATGGTGAAACCCTGTTTCTACTAAAAATACAAAAAAATTAGCCAGGTGTGGTGGCAGGCGCCTGTAGTCCCAGCTACTAGGGAGGCTGAGGCAGGAGAATTGCTTGAACCCAGGGGGCGGAGGTTGCAGTGAGCCAAGATCGCACCACTGCACTCCAGCCTGGGCGAGAGAGCAAGATTTCCTTTTAAAAAAATAAAAGACAGGCCGGGCGCGGTGGCTCAAGCCTGTAATCAACGGGAGGCGGGGAGCGAGCCGGATCCGCGAGATCCAGGAGATGAGACCATCCTGAAAGCTAACTTTCACGGTGAAAACCCATCTCTACTAAAAAATACAAAAACTAGCGAGGTACGTGATGGCGTAGTCAACTTCTCGGAGGCTGAGACAGGAGAATAAAGCGTGAACCGAGGCCGGGCTTGCAGTGAGCTGAGATCGGCCCTGCACTCCAGCCTGGGCAGAGGCTGAGACTCAGATCTCAAAAAAAATAAAAAAATAAAATAAAAAGGAGCAGAAAAGCCAAATCCCAAAGTAGCTGCCACTCTTAGTACTGCTGGATCAAACAGAGATCCACCCCTTGAGTTAGGTAACCATAATAGTGCCTCAGTCCTGTGCCTGGTGGTGGTGGGGATTCTAGGGAACACTGTACCTTCCTTTCCTTTTCTGAAGATCATTACATTTCACCACCAAAATAGAGGTCTTTACATTCTAAGGGGCCTGTGAGAATACTGATGTGCAGCCTCCTTTCAAGTGCAATTAATCTTCAGAAGCCCTGAGAGACTGAGTTTGTCTTCCTGATCCTCCAGCCTTTTGGACCCTGGTCATGTGAAATAGGATGATGAAATAAGAAATCTAGATGTACACTTGTGATTCTTACAATCAATTACAATGAAATGAAAAGACCTAGGGACACAAAGAGCATTTCTTATTTTTCCTAAAAGAAATCAACCTTCAGCATTTATAAAGGTGCTGCCTTCCATGACCAAAACATGATCAGAAGGTCTGTTTCTAGGAGAAAACTTCCAAGAACTGTTCAAATAATTGAAATATCCTAAGGCTTCGGTCTTACTTCTGAGAAAATTATAATATTAAGGGAAAAAAGTACCATTTCCCATACAAATAAAATTTTTTTCCTGGTTTCTTAGTCTTCTCTCTCACTGATGAACTACCAACATGCTACTATTATCATGATTATTCCAATGTATTGATGAGGAAGTATCAAGAATTATCTCTTTGACCTGGTGTGGTGGCTCACACCTGTAATCCCAGTACTTTGGGAAGCTGAGGCAGGTGGATCACTTGAGGTCAAGAGTTTGAGACCAGCCTGGCCAACATGGTGAAACCGTGTCTCTGCTAAAAATACAAAAATTAGCTGGGCGTAGTGGCAGGTACCTGTAGTCCCAGCTACTCAGGAGGCTAAGGCAGGAAAACCGCTTGAACCCAGCAGGCAGAGGTTGCAGTAAGCCAAGATCACGCCACTGCACTCCAGCCTGGGAAACAGAGCAAGATTCCACCCCGCCCCACCTCCCCCAAAATAAGTAAGTAAAATAAAAATAGAAGATTTATCTCTTTGGACTTAAATTTGACCAACAAGCAACAACTGTTGGGATGTAGAAGGAAAAGAAATCCACAAATATTGAACAGTCAAAGAAAATAAATGTTTCCTACAACAGAAGAGGAATAAATTATAAAATAGATCCAGAAAAAGATAACCTGAGTCATGAAAGGTCTAGAGGCCATGTAGTTTAGAACATCTGATATGGTAGGAAAATGCATCTGTGATAGTATGCGAAGAAAAGACTAAACCTATATTCTAACTTAATGTGAAGATTAAATGAAACAATCTATGTAAAATGCTTAACACAGAGACAGGACTACAGTAAACCCTGAGTCTATGGTTGCTCTATTATTAAAGTGTGGAAAAATGGAACAAACTACCTTACTAACGTAGTTACTAACACTTCCTATTAGTGGAAGCAAAAGCAAAAACTAGTCAGTGGTACTGGGGATTAGACTACTAAAGGCATAGAAACTAAGCTCTCCCAAATACACAATTCTAGAATTTTATCCTAATACACCCAATCCTGAAAGTCTAGAGTCCAGCTCTAACATAACCACAATTATGTCGTCATAAATCAATCACTATTTCAGAACCAAACCTGTTCATTCGTTTACAGTAAGGACTTCTTGGTCCTGCAGAAGATAATCGGTATCTTGGTCTTGCAGGAGAAGCTGGGCCACTATAAAATATGTTGGGCTTTCTCTGGTGACGAGGTTCTAAAAAAAAGAAAATATTTTGCTGTTCATATTTGAAGTCATTTACGTTCAGAGGGTTGCAGCTGATAACATGTATAGCACAGACACCAACCAACCAAAAACACACACTGGCCATAAACAACCATTGTGACTGTAGAGATGTGTAACAGGTGATTATCAGCCTTGCATGTTCATGCTCACAAGTACTGTGGTATAATAGTAACATAAATCAAAAGAAGTCCTATCTCTATACAAACTGACAAATTAAGTAGAAAGCTGTGCAATTTAAAATAAAGACAGATATAAAATTCAAAAATAGCCCAATTATTTGCTTTTGTCAAGGCTAACATTTAAACTCTCTTCAGAGAAATTATTTGTTACAAACTTAGGATAGGTAAAGACAACAGTAATGAGTATTCAACAAAATGAAAATATGAAAAATACCAAAAAGACAAGAATAACAGAGGAGAAACAGCAAATATAAAGCTAATATAATCACATCTCCTGGAAAGAGTATGTACAGCACTTACTTTCCAGTGGCGCCTGGTAGTAAACAGTAGCTTTTCTCTGTCTAAGATAATATCGTTTCTGATTATCTTCTCCATCTTCTTCATCTTCATCATCTTCATCATCATCATCTTCATCATCTTCATCTTCACCATCATCTTCATGTTCCTGGTCTTCACCCTCTTCAGATGATTCTACGATTAAGAAATACTTACTTCCAGAAGGACACTCAGCAAAATGTTAACAATTTTTAACATAGGTGAGTTGGGAAAGATCCACCCTTTTAAAGCTTATCTACTCCTAGATTGTTCATGGGAAGAACTTATAATTCTTTTCCAATACTAAAAACTGTACAAAAACGAGAGGAAGGAAAAAAGAAAGCAGAGAAAGAAGTTTGAAGACTACTGTTAAGCAAGTACCAAACTAAAATTTATAGTCTTTCTATGAATTTCATTAATATAGGTGACTAAACTTAAGCGTCCAAGTTAACGTAACTTTTTGACAAGTTTTCGAATTTCCTCATTAAGCTTTTGGTTTCTAAACCTAAGTTTGACATTTCACCCGGCCCAACTGGCTGTCATGGAGTTACAAGCTGCATAACTCAATCTACTTATGATTAACATGCTCACCAAACATTTAAAATGCATTTCAGAAAACTGATTTTCACTCAAGTTCTAATAGATTATGGTAATAAGTTCTAAATGGAATAGCAAAACATAATTTTCATCACCTTTAAACTAAAAAAGAGATATACAGCGTGTTGTCCATAGCAGATGTATTACACGAGCAAACCAGTATTATTTGCTTTAGATTGCTGATTTCAGTTACTTTCCCAAACAAAACATACTATCCTTTTAAGCTCTCCCCTGTCCCCACTTTTAAGTTACCAATCCTCTGATCTCTCACAAACTATCATAAATGTCACACTTTCTAAATAAAAAGGCTATTTTCTACTAAATAAAAAGTTCTTAAATTCAATCCCAGAAGACAGAACAAGAGAAGAGACTAACCCACACTGCCTTCTTGATTATCAGTTGTTTCTTCATCAGTTCTTTGAATATCTTTCTGTTTTCCTCTTGTGTACATATTAAGATTGCTCTAAAATGTTTAAATAAAAGCCATTAACATTTGGAATCTATTTATTAAAAAAATTAAGTTGGATCCTCCAATCTTGTTCAAAATGAAGAGATTTACAGCCATAAACTCTTAAATTTCTAGCAGTAACTGTTGACTGATCAAATAAATGCTGGAAAAAGTGATGTTTAAGCAAAAATGGATTAGGTACTATAAAAAAAATTTTAACTGGATATTATTAAATCATTCCCTTAATAGAAGAATATATTTACTTCTTCTGTTTCATTAAACACTCCCAAGTCTTCAAGTTCTCTCATTCGCTGTCTACGCATCTTCTTCATGTCATCCATTTTTTGAAGTACAGCTTCAGCAGTGCTTTAAAAACAAGATACAAATATAAGTGAAAATTGTAAAAGAGTAGCAGAATTTAAAAACCTTTATTTTCTTCCACTGCAATCTTTTGGCACTAAGGTTTTAAATATTTTTATAAAAAGCATTGATTTACTTGTATAAAAATATTTTTAAATTTCTTTCCAAGAATAGAGACATATATAGAATTGTCAAAAAGACCTCAAATAATCATTCTCAGGCTGGACGCGGTGGCTCACACCTGTAATCCCAACACTTTGGGAGGCCAAGGTGGGCGGATCAGGAGGTCAGGAGATCGAGACCATACTGGCTAACACAGTGAAACCCTGTCTCTACTAAAAATACAAAAAAAAAAAAAAAAAATAGCAGGCGTGGTGGCGGGCGCCTGTAGTCCCAGCTACTCGGTAGGCTGAGGCAGGAGAATGGCTTGAACCCGGGAGGCAGAGCTTGCAGTGAGTCGAGATCATGCCACTGCACTCCAGCCTGGGCGACAGCGCTAGACTCCGTCTCAAAAACAAACAAACAAACAAAAAACCACAAATAATCATTCTCCTCTATGCTTTACGTAGTAGAATGCATTAAATGTTTGGGCTGGTTGAAATCCATGATTCTTCCCGAACAAAAAGTCTCTGACAGATAAATCATTTTGACCTAAGGAATTTTTACTTACTTAGTTATAAGTTTGTCAAACAGCATGGACTGGTTTACACCACTATAACGACTTCTAATCCTACAGCTTCGACGTACTTCAACATCACCATTATCTTCATGTAAGTGTTCTGAACTTTGAACGATGTTTCTAGTCCTCAATGACCGAGTAACTGGAATCACTTTGTCTTCACAAATGCATACATAAAAATAAATAGAAACATTTGAAGTAATAGTATTTATAAAACGATTCTAAAATGAACAATTGAAAAGCTATACTTTCATGTAACAAAATTACAGTATCTTAAACTTAGCTTTCTTAAAAACATTAGAAGACAAAAATAAAGTTAAAATATTCACCTACCATAAGATCGAGCCCATCTACTCCCAGGAGAAGAGGAAAGATATGTAATACAAAGACTCGTACATGAATGTTCAAAGCAGCTTTGTGATAGCCCCAAACCAGAAACAACTCAAGTACTTCAAAAGATGAAGAGATAAATTGTGGTATATCCATACAATAGAATATCCATATAATGAAATACTACTCAGCAACAAAAAAGCGACCACACGGATTTCTCAAAGTAATTACGGTCAGTGCAAGAAGCCAAACAAAGAATACTGGATGATTCCATTTATGTAAAACTCTAGATAATATAAACTAAGCTATAATAATGGAGAACAGATTCTAAAATGAATGGTCACAGCTATGTTCCAATGAAATTACTTGCTCAGGAATCTGGCGGGGGGTAGTGTCAGAGTGAGGAAAGAAGCTAGAAGAGCCAGGAGGAATTATAAAAGGGCCTGGGGAAGTTTTTGGGGGTAGTAACTACCTTCACTATCATATTGTGGTGATGGCTTCATGGCATATACTTACGATAAAACTTAACAAATTATACACTTGAAATATGTAAAATTTATTGTATGTACCTCAAGAAACCGGTAAACAGAATATGAATTACATATTTTAAGATCTGAAATGCCTTTAACAGTACTTACCTTCTCTGCGCTCTTCTTTTTTTTTATCAGCCTGCTGTCTGGCCAACTGCCTATATTTTAAAAAATGAGATGAATTCAAAACAGTTGACATAACTTTATTTTTATTTATTTATTTAGATGGGATTTCACTCCATCGTCCAACAGGAGTGCAGTGGCACAATCATGACTTACTACAGCCCCAAACTGCTGGGCTCAAGCAATCCTCCCACCTCAGCCTCTCCAGTAGTAGAACTACAGGCATGCCTCACTATACCCAGCTAACTTTTAACATTTTTTGTAGAGATAGAGAGGTCTCGCTTTTTTGCCCAGGTTGGTCTTGAACTCCTCGCCTCAAGCAATTCTCCCACCCTAGCCTCCCAAAGTGCTAGGATTATAGGCATGAGCCACCATACCTGGCTATAACTGACATAACTGTATTTCTTATATTCCATAATACTACAAACAAGACAAAAAGTTAAATCAGCCTGGAGAACAAATACTAAGACACCTAAAAACTTAAAATATACTGAAAAAAATAGGCCAGGCAAGGTAGTTCACGCCTGTAATCTCAGCACTTTAGGAGGCCGAGGTGGGTGAATCACCTGAGGTCAGGAGCTCCAGACCAGCCTAACCAACATGGTGAAAACCTGTCTGTACTAAAAATACAAAAATTCGTTGGGCGTGGTGGCTGGTGCCTGTAATCCCAGCTACTCAGGAGGCTGAGGCAGGAGAATCGCTTGAACCCAGGAGGTGGAGGTTGCAGTGAGCCAAGATCGCGCCATTGCACTCTGGTCTGGGCGATGGAACGAGATCCTGTTTCAAAAAAAAAAAAGCTTGACAATCTGTATGCTTATATAAGTTATGGTTAAATACAGTTAAACAAAGCCTAAGATCTCTGATTTGAAGTTCAATGATATATGTAATAACTCTTAGCTAAACAGAATATATCAAAAGCGTGTTGAAATATGAAATGAAATCCTTAAGTATTTAAGTAGAACTGAACTAAACATTGAACTAAACCGAGCAAAATCAAGACCTGTTTTATGACACAAGGGTATAATGGTCCCATATCCTTGAGAAATTTATTACTATAAACACAACTAATGCCTCTTAGTGATATGTTAATTGTCTTTTAAAAACACCTGCTGGCTACAATTTTTATATGCATGATTTTCACTCACATGTAGAAATAGTCCCATTTGTAAATGATCTAGTCCATCTACAAACTGGCAAACACAATCTGTGAATTGGAAACATCTTCCAAGCTCTATAAAAAAGTATCCCCCTCATCTTTTTTTTTGAGATGGAGTCTCGCTCTGTCATCCAGGCTGGAGTGCAGTGGCGTGATCTCGGCTCACTGCAAGCTCCACCTCCCGGGTTCACACCATTCTCCTGCCTCAGCCTCCCTGAGTAGCTGCGACTACAGGCGCCCGCCACCATGCCCGGCTAATTTTTTTTGTATTTTTAGTAGAGCAGGGGTTTCACTGTGTTAGCGAAGATGGTCTCGATCTCTTGACCTCGTGATGCACCCGCCTCGGCTTCTCAAAGTGCTGGAATAACAGGCGTGAGCCACCGCACCCGGCTGCTTAGTAGAGTTTTAGAAAAAAGATGAGGGGGCCGGGCACGGTGGCTCACGCCTGTAATCCCAGCACTTTGGGAGGCCAAGATGGGCAGATCATGAGGTCAGGAGATTGAGACCATCCTGGCCAACATGGTGAAACCCCGTCTCTACTAAAAATACAAAAAAATTAGCCGGGCGTGGTGCTGGGCGCCTGTAGTCCCAGCTACTGGGAAGGCTGAGGCAGGAGAATGGCGTGAACCTGCGAGGCAGAGCTTGCAGTGAGCTGAGATCGCGCCACTGCACTCCAGCCTGGGCGACAGAGTGAGACCCTGCCACAAAAAAAAAAAAAGAAAAAACAAAAAAAATCGAAGCAAAACAGTATGTGCCATTAATTTGTTTTTAGTGACTCAATTTTCCATACTTAGGCTGCATCTGTTAATCGACCTATGTATCAAGCCATTTGCAAGTGAGCTGGTTTGTATGTGGAATTTCAAATACAACTTAAAGTAAAATCAAACCCTCTTTCCCAGATGAGTTAACTTATATATTCTCGTTAACAAAGTAAGTCTTCATTAATTTCTCATCTCTCTTGGAAGACAGGTAAGAATTAAGAAGAAAATAAAAACTTCTGGCTGGGCCCAATGGCTCATGCCTGTTGTCCCAGCACTTTGAGAGGCTGAGGTGGGTGGATCACTTGAGATCAGGAGTTCAAGACCAGCCTGGCCAACATGGTGAAACCCCATTGCTACTAAAAAAAAAAAAACAAAAAAACAAACAAACCAAAAAAAAAAAAAAACAAGGCAGCCAGGTACCTGTAGTCCCACCTACTCAAGAGGCTGAGGCAGGAGAATCATTTGAACCTGGGAGGCAGTGGCTGCAGTGAGCCAAGATTGCACCACTACATTCCAGCCTGGGCAACAGAGCACGGGGTCCATCTCAAAAAACAAACAAACAAACTTTTGAGTAGGTAAAGGCTTAGTTTCTTCAAAACCTCACAGACTTTTCTCATAAAGGAGCTCCTCCCTTTATAGAGGGAGGTCTATACATTTTATAAACCAGGCCCCTTTCAGACACTAGAAATAGAATGACTAAAGCACTATTTTTCTGAACCACCCACCCCTACTGCCTTCTTTTTGCCTGCAGGAGGAAAGCAACCTTCCAAGGGTTGGTAAACTTCTCCTTCAATTGCTACACAGTAAATATTTTAAGCTTGTGAGCCATACAGTCTCCTCTGTCACAGTTACCTAACATTACAGGGTGAAAGGAGCCACACACAAAATGAATGGGCATGGCAGTGTTCCAAGGAAACTATTTACAAAAATATGCAGCTGGACTTTGTCAACCTCTGCAAATCTGATGAAAGCTACGGTATACACAAGTTTAAACATTACTTCAGAGGTTTTGTGTACCCTCTGTGAAGACTATACATAATCACTGTACCCTAGTTAAGAGCCCCAGGATCAAGTAAGCATGTAGATCCTGCCCTCATGACATAGTTACTCATATCTTTCTGTCTTTCTCTAAGAATCTTGATCCTCTGGTCTTTGAGCCTCAAGTAGATTGAAAACAAAGAGTAAAAAAAAGAATGAAAAGGAAGGAAATAAAGAGATTTCTATAGTTGGGCATGCTGACAACAGTGAAAAAGAAACAGGGAAAGTATATGAAAAAGGACTCAAAAATACTGTAGGCTCTTTTATATAAGCCTTATGCAAACAGATACTGATGTTACCATTACGCAAAATAATCATCACTATTTGTAATAATGACCTAAATGTAGGGAGAGGATTTTTGTACAGGAACTCTGTACCGTGGACGTGGTGGCATGTCCCAGCTACTCGGGAGGCTGGGGCAGGAGAATTGCTTGGACCCGGGAGGCGGAGGTTGCAGTGAGCCGAGATCATGCCATTGCACTCCAGCCTGGGCGACAAGAGCAAAACTCTGTCTAAAAAAAAAAAAAGGCCAGGCATGGTGGCACATGACTGTAATCCCAGCTACTCAGGAGGCTGAGTTAGGAAAATTGCTTAAACCTGGGAGGCAGAGGTTACAGTGAGCCAAGACTCCACTCCAGTCTGGTTGACAGAGCGAGACTCCATCTCAAAAAAAAAAAAAATACACACACACACACACCATGGAATTGTACACTTTAGAACTGTGAATTGTATGGTGTATAAATTATATCTCAATAAAGCTGTTATTAAGAAATTAATATGGCCAGGCTCAGTGGCTAGTGCCTGTAATGCCAGCACTTTGGGAGGCTGAGGCAGGGCGGATTGCTTGAGCCCAAAAAAGTTCAAGACAAGCCTGGGTAACATGGTGAGACTCCATCTCTACAAAAAATTTAAAAATGAGGCAGGGTGTGGTGGCTCACGCCTGTAATCCCAGCACTTTGGGAGGCCAAGGCAGGCAGATCACTTGAGGTCAGGAGTTCTACACCAGCCTGGCCAACATGGTGAACTCCTATCTCTCCTAAAAATACAAAAATTAGCTGGGTGTGGTAGGGCATGCTTGTAATCTCAGCTACTCAGAGGCTGAGGCAGGAGAATCACTTGAAGCCAGGGGGCTGAGGTCGCAGTGAGCCAAGATTGTGCCACTGCACTCTAGCCTGGACAAAGAGTGAGACTCTGTCTCAAAAAAAAAAAAAAAAAAAAAAGAGCCAGGTGTGGTGGTGCAAACTTGTAGTCCCAGCTACTTGGGAGGCTGAAGTGGGAGGACCACTGGATCACTTGAGCCTGGGAGGGTTGAGGCTACGATGAGCCATGATCGTGCCACTACACTCCAGCCTGGGTGACAGAGCAAGGTAATAGTCTCATAAAGAAAAAAATAATTAATAAAAAGGATAGAAATTCTATATTTTAGAAGTAATCTAATTAAAAATACCAAGTCATTCTTCTTTAAATCCAGATAGAAAGCATTTATTTTATTATACGCCCTTAAAACCTTTCTAACATAAAGCCAAGTACAATGTTTTATAAACTTGAATAATGTACAGATCCTTTCAAAGGTAAAAACAGGACTTCCAACATTAATTTTTTTGTATGACTATGTAAACCAAACTAAATAGAAGTTCCTCTATAAGTTTTAGACAAATAAAACTATAAAACCATTAAACAATTAATGTAATAAGGAGTTTTGCTAAAACGAAATAACCATTTGGTGTATGAATGTGGTATTGACTGCTATCAGTTTCTCTCGAGTTTGGCATGTTGTGTATCATATTTACTATATACTGCAGGTACCATGATGAGGCAACTCATCCACTTCTCTTTATTGGAAGTGTGCCAAACATTTATTTAAATAGTATGTCATGCTATCACATCACATTGCTTTTCATACAGAAGCAGATGCATTATTTATGAATTCAGGTCTAATTCTGTTCTTATCTCATTAATCTAAGATAACTAAAGTAGTACTACTTGGTGCCAATTCAACTGTAAACACAAATGTATGGCCTCAGATTTTATGGCAATTCTCTATAAGGTAACAATTTAGGGGGCCTAAAATGTTTATTTTTTTCTTCAGATCGTGAAAAACAATTTTAAGTTCTCAGAGACAGTTAATGGACCACTACCTTACCCCAGAAGAATAAACCTTAAGACTTCAAATTTCAGAAATATCGGGCTAGTTTATATTGTACTTCATCGTTGTACATTTCCCCCCATTTTAACATCTCCGAAATTGGAATGTGTCTTATTGATGGCAACTGTGTTTTTTTTTTAGTGTCCCATAAACATTGTCATATGTTTTAACTGCTGATTGCATAAAATACAGTATAAAACACTCCCTAAACAATGGATGAAATAAGATGCAAATTAAAAAATATATATTAAAAGAATGATGAAATAGCTGAGAAAAAAATTAAAAACTCAAAAGGGCATAACCTTGCTTATCTAGAAAATATGGCATACAAAATAAAAGAATCAAAATTCCAGGCCGGCATGGTGGCTCATGCCTGTAATCCCAGCACTTTGGGAGGCGAGGTGGGTGGATCACCTGAGGTCAGGAGTTCGAGACCAGCCTGGCAAACATGGCGAAACCCCATCTCTACTAAAAATACAAAACTTAGCTGGGCATGGTGGTGTGTGCCTGTAATCCCAGTTACTAGGTGGGCTGAGGCAGGAGGATTGCTTGAACCTGGGAGGCGGAGGTTGTAGTAAGCTGAGATCATGCCACTGCATTCCAGCATGGGCAACAGAGCGAGACTCTGTCTCAAAAAAAAAGAAAAAAAAAAAAAAAAAAAAAAATCAAAATTCCATTTAAGAGCATGAGGATTTCAGTCTTCTAAGTCATTACAAATTGTTTATTTATAAGTAATCTAAGAACGATTCTTTGTTTTTGGAAACAGGGCCTCACTCTCAGTGGTGTGATTACAGCTCACTGCAGCCTTGAACTCCCCAGCTCAAGTGATCCTCCTGCCTCAGCCTCCACAGTAGCTGGGACTACAGGTGTGTGCCACCATGCCCAGATAATTGTGTTATTTTTTGTAGAGATAGGGTCTCGTTATGCTGCCCAGGCTGGTATCAAACTCCCCGACTGAAGTGATCCTTCTGCCTTGGCCTCCCAAAGTGCTAGGATTACAGGCGTGAGCCATGGTGCCCAGCCAAAACAATTATTTCATCAAACAAATTTTACTCTAATTAGGGCTTTTTGCTCTGAACCAAAGATATTCCAGTTCCATGAATTTAGCCAAACTACCTGATCCACTAAAATTGATTTCTTGAGTTTAAAATGGGTTTCATGCCACCTCATTAGACTAAAAACAAAACCAAAAAACCGTATGTACAGACTGCTTTAGAAATTACACCAACACATAGAAATTCATAAATGACTCAGAATTGATAAAAAAAACTTTATAGCAAGCAATCAGAAACAGAACTACGATTATGAATGAAGGCTTTGTATAGACTATTAAGTGGAGCCATAAATCACGAGCTAAGTTATAGTCACAAAAGGTCTCTTTAGATACTCAAATACCTGAGAACTGATCCTACATCAGCCAACCTTGTTAGCTGTAGTCATACGTATCACAGGTATCATCTTCGAATAATAAAAGCATGAATAGGTACATATTAAATTTTTTTTTTTTTTTTTTGAGATGGAGTCTCGCTTTGTTGCCCAGGCTAAAGTACAGTGGCACGATCTCAGCTCACTGCAACTTCTGCCTCCTGGGTTCAAGCAATTCTTCTGCCTCAGCCTCCCGAGTAGCTGGGACCTCAGGTGCGTGCCACCATGCCCAGGTAATTTTTTTTTTTTTTTAGTAGAGATGGTGTTTCACCATATTGGCCCGGCTGGTCTCAAACTCCTGACCTCGTGATTCGTCTGCCTCGGTCTCCCAAAGTGCTGGGATTGCAGGTGTGAATCACTGTGCCTGGCCTTGTATTTTTTTTTTTTTTTTTGAGACTGAGTTTCGCTCTTGTTTCCCAGGCTGAAATGCAGGGGCATGATCTCGGCTCACTGCAACCTCCACCTCCTGAGTTCAAGTGATTCTCCCGCCTCAGCCTCTCGAGTAGCTGGGATTACAGGCATGCGCCACCAGCTAATTTTGTATTTTTAGGAGTGATGGGGTTTCTCCATGTTGGTCAGGCTGGTCTCGAACTCCTGACCTCAGGTGATTCACCTGCCTCCGCCTCCCAAAGTGCTGGGATTACAGGCGTGAGCCACCGGCACCCAGTCACATATTAATTTTTTATTTAGTAATACTCACTTGTGATCATTTATTTTCAAATAAACTACATGTTATGGCCCTGGAACCTTGATGACCAGTCAAAAATACAGTTCAAAAATTAAATGCAAATCCTAAATTACTGCTTTAAAACTATTTTGAATTAGTGTTCAACCATTTTGTATTACCTTGTAAAATGCCTGCCATTACCAAGTTGCTCCGTTATATCCACATTCTTCTCAAAACTAGAATCTGAAGAATTCTGTGCATCTTTTCTCAAAGCTCTTAAAGCACGTGTCCGGTGGTAGGTTCCAACTTCCTTAACTGATGACCCATCCTTTAAGAAAAATTAAGAAAGCCATCTAAGTTTTTCTTTACAAAACTCCCAATTTAAATTCCTCCAAAGAGTATTCTCTGATTACAAGTTAGTAACAACTGCTTTTTGTGCAGAATCATTTTGCATCTCCCCAAGAAACTACAAGTTAGTATCTAGAATAACTATTTCATGATAAACAAGTATCAGCAATGTCTATGAAGCAGCTAATAAAATTTACTGGTTTATAGTTCATAACAAGTAGTTCATAACCACTTTATAAAAAGTAGTCTTGACAGTAAAGTTTTCCACCACTGACAAAAAGTTGTAATAGTTTATTATAGTAGGTACTCATTTATTTTAAGGCTATGGAAGTTAGAAAGACCTAAGAAAGATACAGACTCACCAAAATACTGCCACCTAACCACCAGCAGCAATCTCAAAATAACTGGTCCATCAGAATTATAATTTTGGCTTGAACAATGAAAAAGAGTTATTACTATATATTTTGCCCAGTTTAACCCA
The DNA here is from genome assembly GCF_008728515.1 of Papio anubis. Lineage (NCBI taxonomy): Eukaryota > Metazoa > Chordata > Mammalia > Primates > Cercopithecidae > Papio > Papio anubis. The sequence continues at coordinate 118,725,437 of NC_044983.1, forward strand.
GATAATGCAACAGCTGAATTAAAAAACTGTTTAGGGGCTGGGCACGGTGGCTCATGCCTGTAATCCCAGCATTTTGGGAGACCTAGGCAGGTGGATTGCTTTGAGCTCACAAGTAACAGAATAACATGGGCAACGTAGCAAAACCCCATCTCTACTAAAATTGCAAAAAAATTAGCCAGGCATGGTGGTGCACACCTGTGGTCCCAGTTACTTGGTAGACTGAAGTGGGAGGATGATTTGAGCCTGGGAGGTGGAGGCTGCAGTGACCCGTGATCGAGCCATTGCACTCCAGCCTGGGCAACAACCCTGCCTCAAAACAAAACAAAACAAAACAAAACAAAACGAAACAAAACAAAACTGTTTAAGTATGTTAATCTGTTGTAAAAACCATACAGCTCTATGTAACTTCATTTTAGTACAATAAATAGACTAGAAGCTAATGGGCTGCTTTATGAGCTAGAGGTTCTGTCATAAACTATTGCAAAGCTCATACACCGCTCTGAAATCATATAGAGTATTTTCACATTGTAAGTCAAAGGTATCTAAAATACAAACAACAAACAAAACAAACAAAAAAAGATAGGGCCAGGCGTGGTTGCTCATGCCTGTAATCCCAGCACTTTGGGAGGTCGAGGTGGGCGGATCACTTGAGGTCAGGATAAGAGACTAGCCTGGCCATGGCCAACATTGTGAAACCAAGTCTCTACTAAAATACAAAAATGAGCTGGGCATGGTGGCGTGTGCATGTAGTCCCAGCTACTTGGGAGGCTAAGGCAGGAGAATTGCTTGAACCCAGGAGACGGAGGTTGCAGTAAGTAGAGATTGTGCCACTGCACTCCAGCCTGGGCGACAGAGCAAGACTCTGTCATAAACAAACAAAAAAATCAAAGACAGAAGTCAAAGTCAAAGGTCCTAACAACTCGATAATTCTATGCCCTACTACTCTGAAAACTGATCAGTTTAGAAAAACAGGCAGTGCTTTAGGAAAAAAACACCAAACATTTGAGTCCCTGGATCACATCCCAGACTGGCTTTACTCTATTGTTGAATGTTGTTTTATCTGGGCATTTATTTTTGATTTGAGCAAAATATTTGGTTGGTTCACAATAAAAAGGATATTTATACCACAATAATCTGTGTAAAAATTAGATAGGTACTTCAAAAATAGTAAATGATGTGTATGATTTGTCACCATCTTTATCAGTGTACCTATATTTGAGGATGTTTGAAAAAAGAATACTTACACCTTGGGTGGTGTATTATTTTTAAGACAAATATTTACATCTTAGATCAGTGTAGTGTAATGTACGACTTTTTTTTTCCATTTTCCAAGGAAAACTTCCAAGGAATATTTCCAATTTCCAAGGAATATTTAAAGGGAATCTACTTCCAAATTATCAACTTTCATGTCCTTTTTCTTAAAACTGATCAGCTTGAAAAGGCACAAGGCATCCCATTCATTTGCCTTTCTCCATTTTAAAAAAGAAAGTTCTAAAACCACAATGAGATACCAGCTCACACCAGTTAGAATGGTGATCATTAAGTCAGGAAACAACAGATACTGGAGAGGATGTGGAGAAACAGGCACACTTTTATACTGTTGGTGGGAGTATAAATTAGTTCAACCATTGTGGAAGACAGTGTGGCGATTTCTCAAGGATCTAAAACCAAAAATACCATTTGACCCAGCAATCCCATTACTGGGTATATACCCAAAGGATTATAAATCATTCTACTATAAAAACACATGCACTCACATGTTTACTGCAGCACTATTCACAATAACAAAGACTTGGAACCAACCCAAGTGCACATCAATGATAGACTGGATAAAGACAATGTGGTACATATATACCATGGAAATGCTATGCCGCTATAAAAAGGATGAGTTCATGTCCTTTACAGGACATGGATGAAGCTGGAAGTCATTATTCTCATCAAACTAACACAGGAACAGAAAACCAAACACTGCATGTTCTCACTCGTAAGTGGGAGTTGAACAATGAGAACACATGGACACAGGGAGGGGAACACCACACACTGGGGCCTTTTGGGGACTGGGGGGCATGAGGAAGGACAGCATTAGGAGAACTACCTAATGTAAATGAGGGGTTGATGGGTGCAGCAAACCACGATGGCACATATATACCTATGTAACAGAACTGCACGTTCTGCACATGTATCCCAGAACTTAAATTTAACTTATAATTTTAAAAATAAATAAAATTAAATCTAAATAAATAAATAAAACAAAAAAAGAAAGTTCTATCTCTCACCCTTTCTGAATGTCACTATTGTAGACACTTCAAGGTATTAACAACTTTCACAAAGCCAAAGAAAAACACTGGTGTAGGTGTTAAGAAATTGAATGAATAGTCTGGGCATGGTGGCTCATTCCTGTAATCCCAGCACTTTGGGAGGTTGAGGCGGGCGGATCACGAGGTCAAGAGATAGAGACCATTTTGGCTAACATGGTGAAACCCCATCTGCACAAAAAATACAAAAATTAGCTGGGTGTGGCAGCGCGCGCCTGTAGTCCCAGCTACTTGGGAGGCTGAGGCAGGAGAATTGCTCGAACCTGGGAGGCAGAGGTTGCAGTGAGCTGAGATCACGCCACTGCACTGCAGCCTCGTGATAGAGCGAGACTCCATCTCAAAAAAAAGAAAAAAATAATTGAATGACTAAAGAAAGGCAACAAATACCTTCCCTTATTAGGTGGTTTTCAATTCTCTGCTTTCAATAAAATTGAAAGGAGACCCAATAAAGCTAAAAGAACATTAAAAATCATTTTTGGCAAGTGATTTTTGATGCATAACAAAAACAAAACTGAGTGGCACTGCTAAGCATAACTCCTTTCATTACTGTCTACTTATATGAACAATACTTACATTTATAAAAACAATGGAACTGATACACAAAAACACAGTCTTGATTTTTTGCTTGTTTGTTTTGCTTTAGGAGCTTTTAATGCTTAGACTGAAAAAGATCACAGGGTAGGTTTTTCATAGTCATTGATCCATCTCTGACAAGGCAAGAATTTTCCCTTCACCCTGGTCACAGGTAGAAGTCCAGACTCTCTCCTAGCAATGTCTTCAGAATGGAGGGGCTACCTTTGCAGTGCAGTGTCTCCCCAACCCAGAGGCAAGAAAGCAAGAAGAGTATGTAATGAGCACCCATGTGCCAGGCCCATGCCAGGCATTTTCAAGAGAGCACTGTCTTTAGCAATAACTATGATACATCCACAGATATATGAACTAATTGGGTGGGTAAGGGAACTTCAACCATGTGAGAGCTAATAAAATCTTACTTTTCTTGCTCACAAAATTGGAATGATACAGAGATTAGTGAAATAATTTTTAAAATCTTACTTTCTACATTTTATCATTTCAAATCCAAGTAGATAATATGTTCTTGTTGTTTTGATTGACAGAGCATTAATTCTAACAACTCCACCCACAAACGTTTTATTTCTTGGCACTCAGAAGCCCTCTAAGGCTCAGAAATTTTTCTTAAACTGATTTCATGTCCTATTCAAGTGTCGTCTACAACCTGCATAACCAGTACTTCGTACGATTTGTTTATACTTTAATTGCATATAAAAGTTTTTAAAGAAATACGTAGTATTTTTATTTAGGTACCTCCAAACTTGAATTCACCTGTGTAAAACATTTTTAAAGGATACAATTCTCTTTTGAGTACCATTACAGCTACGCAGAGGTTTTCACTGGTTCTATTTTTTTACTGTTATTGATCAGCATGCTAATACTGACTGTCTTACATATAGTTGGCATTTCAAATAAACGGCTTGTATGGAAAAAAATTTCACATCAACATAAAATGCAGCGGGTTAAGTGGACTGAAAATGCAAATTAAAAGAGAGAAAAAAAGAATCAAGGTAAACTTTGTCTGCTAAGAGTTTGTTCATGTTCTTATTTTTAAATGTTCCACAACATATCAACTAACTGGTTTTTAGAATGCAGTGGATACATGTAAAGTCTGACATAATAGTTTTATTCTTTTTAATGTCAACATCAAAAGATGACAGAAATTACATCCTTTGAAAGAAATAAAAGAGGGGGAAGTTGAGATGATAACTTAAAACTGTATAAGAGAATAAAGAACTAAAAACCAATTTAGGAACTCTTAGGAGAAAACAGCATTGGATTTGGCAATGATTTCTTAGATGACACCAAAAGCACAGACAACAAAATAAAAGTATGTTAAGTTAGACCTCATCAAAATGAGCACCCTTTATGCACAAAGAACACTATCAATGGAGTGAAAAGGCAACCTACAGAATAGGAAAAAAATTTGCAAATCATATACTGATAAGGTATATAGGGTTTTATATATATATAGACACACACATATATATATATCTCCAGAATATTTAAAGAACTCCTTTGCAAAACAAGCAAACAATTAAAAAATAAGCAAAAGATGTGACTAGAGATTTCTCCAAAGATAAACAAATAGCCAATAAACACATGAAAAGATGCTCAACATCACTAGTCATTAGAGAAACGCAAATCAAAACCACATTGAGATAACACTTCATACACATTAGGATGGCTATTCACACACACACCAAAAAAGGAGAAAATAATTGCTGGTGAGGATGCAGAGAAACTGCAATCCTTGTGTGTTGCTGGTGATAATGTAAAATAGTAAGGCAATTCCTCAAAAAGTTAAACACAGAATTTCTGTATGATTCAGCAATTCCACTTTTGGGTATATAGCCAAAGAAGCAAATGCAGGGACTTGCACAAATATTTGTACACTCATGTTCATAGCAGCATTATTCACAATTCCCAAAAGGGGAAGCAACCCAAGTGTCCATTGACAGATGGACAGACCAACGAAACGTGGTCCATACAATGGAATATCATTCCTTTTTTTAAAAAAAGGAAATTTTAACACATGCTACAATATGGATGAACTCTGAAGATACACCAAGTGAAATAAGCAAGTCATAAAAGACAAGGCTGGGTGCGGTGGCTCACACCTGTAATTCCAGCACTTTGGGAGGCCAAGGCGGGCGGATCACGAGGTCAGGAGATCGAGACAATCCTTGCTGACACAGTGAAACCCCGTCTCTACTAAAAACACAAAAATTTAGCCGGGCGCGGTGGCGGGCGCCTCCCAGCTACGTGGGAGGCTGAGGCAGGAGAATGGCGTGAACCCAAGAGGCGGAGGTTGCAGTGAGCAGAGATTGCACCACTGTACTCCAGCCTGGGCAACGGAGCGAGACTCCATATCAAAAAAAAAAAAAAGACAAATATGATTCCTCTAGGAATATGAGATTCACAGAACAGTCACATTCAGAGACAGAAAGTAGAATAGTGGTTGTCAGGGACTAGAAGGAGACAGGAACTGGGAGTACAGAGTTTCAGTACTCTGAATGGGTACAGAGTTTCAGTTCTGGAAGATGAAAAAGTTCTGGAGCTGGATGGTGCTGACGGTTGCAGAACAATGTGAATGTACTTAACGAACTATATGCTTAAAAATGGTTAAAACGGTCAGTTTTATGTTATGTATATTTTGGTACATTAAAAAAGAAAATAAATGCTACCACATTCATTAGGATAAAAAAAGATTTTGTTTCCTTACAAAACAAGAAAAGGGGTGGGTGGGGATAATACTAGGAAAAAACATTTCCTAAGAAACTTGGAAGACAATCTTGTAAGTGACATAAGAGAATCTTTGATTTGCATAGTGAATGCCTTGTCATTCTCTCCAAATAAGCACTAGGCAGCAAGAAAGACTCAACAATGTGGGGGAAAAAAATGTTTTGGGGGAGTCCCCTATATAGAGTATACACTAAAAAAATTTTAAATGTATCTTTCAAAAACAGTTCTAACAAAAGCAATATAAAAATAAAAGCAATACATGCCCATTATAACTGGAAAAATGAAAATGTCACCCTTAATTTCAGCCATCCACAGACAACCTCTTTTAATCTCTTGGTGCAAAAACCATTTTTTTCCTATGCAAACATATTTACATGATTTAAAAACTGAGATAATACTATATATGTTTTATAAGTTTTTTCTGGCAATATCAACATTTTTTCATGTCATTAAATATTACTCTAAAAATTTAATGAATAGTATTTCAGCCATTACATGAATCTATTTAACAAATTGCTGAATGTATTATATTTAGGTTGCCTGCAATTTTTTCTGATGTTATAAACATCTCTACATGAATTATCTTGCATATATCTTATTTCCTAAGGAAGACTAGCATAGGTATTAAATCGAAGTCATCTAATCTCCAAGAGGTAAGTTCAACACTGTTAACAGTAATTAACACTGGATGACAGAGATGGGGACTTTCACTTTCTATTTTTCACATTTTCACATGCACTACCAGAAAAAAATTCCTAAAAAGTAAAAAACAGAGAAGACAAACTTAATCTGAAATTTTAACCTAGAGATGTAGTATTCTCATCTATTCTTTGGCTAAAATCTACTTAAATATTGAGAGCACTGATAGTTCTTTAAAAGTGAAGTTTTAAGAGAGGAAATGTTAGTATTTTGTTAAATTTTAAGTCTCTCATGACCTTGCAGAATCAGTAAATTAGCATAGAGAAAAAGCAGCAAGAGAACGACAAAAAAGAAGTTTTCATAAAGTAGACACAGTTGCAAAATAAAAATATTCCACGTTATTTTTCACAGAAGACCAAGCTTATTCAAGCTTTAAATTCATTTTTTTAAAAGTATGTTTGGGGGTGGAGGGGGTCAGTTGTCTGAGTCAATTCAAATATCAACAAATGGGGTTTAAATAGGATGTACTCAACACCAATTTAGGGCTCCTTGAAAACTTAAACAGCAGTATATTCTAATACCCAATGATATACATGTTATAACACTATACTTGTGATATCCTTTCTTAGCTTTGTCTTTAAACATGAGTTTAAATCACCTCACCACCTACTCTGTAAACTCCAATTTAGTTTCTGCCTCTACAGCTCTTTCAGTACATTCCCAACTATCTCCCAATAGCTAAATCCCATAGGCTTTTCTCAACCTCACTGACTTCTACAGAACTGATCACTTCTTTATTTATTTTCAGAGATACAGTCTTGCTCCGTCACCCAGGTTGGAGTACAGTGGCACAATCATGGCTTACTGCAGCCTCAACTTCCTGAGCTCAAGAGATCCTCTTGCCTCCGCCTCCCCAGTAGCAGCTGAGGCTACAGGATGTGCCACCACGCCTGGCTAATGATTACGTATTTTATTATTTTGAGACGAGTCTTGCTCTGTCGCCCAGGATGGGGTGCAGTGAGTGCAGCGGCACGATCTCAGCTCACTGCAATCTCTGCCTCCTGGGTTCAAGCGATTCTCTCCCTCAGCCTCCTGAGTAGCTGGGACTACAGGCAGGCGCCACCACACCCAGCTAGTTTTTGTAGAGACAGGGTTTCACCACATTACCCAGGGTGGTCTTGAACTCCTGGGTTCAAGTTATCCACCTGCCTTGGCCTCCTAAACTGCTGGGATTACAGGTGTGAGCCACTGTGCTCAGCCAATTTTTATTTTTTTTATTTTAGAGATGGGGGAGGGGGTCTCACTATGTTGCTCAGGCTGGTCTCGAACTTCTGGCTTCAGGTGATCCTCCCACCTTGGCCTCCCAAAGTGCTGGGATTAGAAATGTGAGCCACTGTGCCTGGCCTCTACTTTCTTAAAATGCTTCGATCCCTTGGTTTACATAATACTCTTGGTTCCATGATTCAACTTCTCACCTTTAAAATATAGGCACTGCTTCAGACCTCCTTAATTCTTTTTGCGCTTTGCTGTTTTCTTTTTCTTTTTTGTTGAGATGGAGTCTCGTCCTGTCACCCAGGCTGAAGTGCAGTGGAACCATCTTGGCTCACTGCAAGCTCCGCCTCCCAAACAGCTGGGATTACAGGCGCCCGCCACCACAATAGCTGCGATTACACCACGCCCGGCCTGTGCTTTGCTGTTTTCTGTTCATCCTCAAAGATAACCAGTCCCAACCTCTTAGCAATTCTGGCATAAAACTCCCAATGGTCGGCTGGGCACGGTGGCTCATGCCTGTAATCCCAGCACTTTGGGAGGCCGAGGCAGGCGGATCATGAGGTCAGGAGATCAAGACCATCCTGGCTAACACGGTGAAAACTCAGTCTCTACTAAAAATACAAAAAATTAGCCGGGCGTGGTGGCAGGCGTCTGTAGTCCCAGCTACTCGGGAGGCTGAGGCGGGAGAATGGCATGAACCTGGGAGACGGAGCTTGCAGTGAGCCGAGATTGTATTACTGCAGTCCAGCCTGGGCAACATAGCTAGACTCCATCACCAAAAAAAAAAAAAACCTCCCAATGGTCTACTGCTCACTTCTTTAGCTGGAAACAACACTGTCTTCCCTCCGTGTGTTCAACTCTCAGAGATCCTGCGCTGTATTTCTTGACATTTTTCTCCATTCCTACTAATATCACCTTAATTTAAACTCTAGTTTTCTGTTTTGGTATATGTGGTAACAATGCATTAATTAAGAACCCAAACTCTAGAGATAGAGTGCCTAGGATTTGATTCTTGGCACATCACTTAGAGATGTGTAATCTTGTGCAAGTTACATAAGGTGTCTTAGTATCCATATACTAAGGATATCAATATACTAAGTATCCTTAGTATCTAGTCTCCATATACTAAGGATCTAGTAATCTAGAATACTTAGTATATGGATACTAGATACTAAGAATCTTGTAATGAGGATAACAATAGTTTATAAACAGGAGAAATATATGTGTCTATCAAGTACTATGCCTGGCACATAGCAACTGCTATGTAAGTGGTAGCTATTATCATTATAATCTTTTTTTTTTTTTTTTTTAAGACAGAGTCTGGCTCTCTTGCCCAGGCTGGAGTGCAATGGTGCAACCTCGGCTCACTGTAACCTCCGCCTCCAGGGTTCAAGCAATTCTCCTGCCTCATCCTCCCACGTAGCTTGGATTACAGGTGTGCAACGCCATGCCCGGCTAATTTTTGTATTTTTAGTAGAGACGGGATTTCACCATGTTGGCCAGGCTGGTCTCGAACTCCTGATCTCAGGTGATCTGCCCACCTTGGCCTCCCAAACAAAGTGCTAGGATTACAAGCATGACCCACCCGCCCAGCCTACCATTACAATCTTTTAACTGGTCTTCCTTAACTCTAGAATTTTTAACTATAATTCACCCTAAACACTGTCTCATCAGATCCCTCTTCTGGCTCTTCACTGTCTCCCAAACAAAGCTATAACTTCTAAACCTAAAATCAAGGGCCCTGTCTTGCTTATGACTGAATACAGAACTGACATGTCACCCAACTCCAGGGAGCACCACTCACTGCCACACCCAAAAGCTCCCTATCTATGCTTTGTGATACTTCATTAAGCTGTACACTTTTCATTTTTCTGTATTGTGTTATGCTTTAAGTTTTTAAAATCTCCTATATGTTACAAATATTCATGTTGAGTTTTGAGTATCTTTCCAAACTTTCAAATAAACATACAATGTTTAAAATAGTACCTTCTACATACTGAAGAATGTTTTATTTTACCTAACACATGGAAAAATAAAAATGTAGGTAAACAACCCAAAAGTAGGCCAGGCGCAGGGGCTCATGCCTGTAATCCCAGCACTTTGGGAGGCCGAGGCAGGTGGACCACCTGAGGTCAGGAGTTTGATACCAGCCTGGCCAACATGGCGAAACCCTGTCTCTACTAAAAATACAAAAATTAGCTGGGTGTGGCAGCAGGCGCCTGTAATTGGGAGGCGCTTACAGCTACTCTGGAGGCTGAGGCAGAAGAATTGCCTGAATCCACGAGGCAGAGGTTGCAGTGAGCCGAGATTGCGCCATTGCATTCCAGCCTGGGTGACAAAAGCAAAACACAGTCTCAAAAGAAAAAAAAAAATACCAAAAGTAATGTACGATCATCATCGATTAACAAAAATCACCCTACTATATATCCTTAAGTGACTCTTCAACATGAGAAACAACCCTAAATTTACAGAAACCAAAAAACCTTAGACCTTAGAAAACAAAGAAAGTACAGAAATAGACAATGGCTAATCTGATTCTGGAAGAAAAAGAAACTACAGAAAAGATATCCAAAGTCATAAAGTTGGTAGGATGAAAATAAAAGTTTTAAAAAAACAACAAAAAACAGACTTAGAACACCACCACCACAATATTCAGGGAACCTATATAAGTCAAGAAAAAACAAAAACACAAATCCATAAGCCCAGCTGAATGACATTATACTCAAAATGTAAAAACAGAATGTAGTTAATAAATAGGTGACTATAGGTAACTTCAGAACTTGAAAATAATGTCAGCCTGATCAGAGGTAATGAAAGGAGAAGTTCTGAAAAGAAAGGTCAGCCTGAGATTAGGAAAAATTCAAGTTAATGTATTAATATGAATAAATGTAACCAACCATAAAAGTAACCTAGTCTAAGAAATGCTCTGTCAATAAATATATGGCTGAGGAAACTAAGAAATATCCAAATATAATCAGGGTGATCAGGGAATGAAGTCTCTGAAATGCATGGTTGATATAAACAGCAAGGTGAAATCCAACCAAATGTATTGAATGTAAAGTCCCCAAATCAGAAAATATTCCAATTACAGAGACATGTTTCATTTTTGGTACTGATGGGCTTGTCAGTATGAATATATTACCCCTAAAGACCACTGATTTATTTTAATCAAATCCCATGCTAAGTAACACTGAAATTATAATTTGGTGTACACAGACACCTTGATGTATAAAAGGAAGGAGTACTTTGTCTCAAAAAGGTATAATGCCTGCTGGGAACTGTGGTGGGGGTTGGGGGGAATCCTTTCTACCCTACAACATCCAGCTGAGTGCATTCTAATTGCTCAACCACCATATACCACAAATATGGGATTTATGGCAAATAGTCTCTGTATATTGCTGTTAGGTCTCCTCTGCTAGACTTCCGTCTCTTTAGAGTAACAACAATCAACAACAAATATTTAATATACACTTACTTCCTGCTAGGTTCTGTTCTAGGTGCTGGGATAACACTGCCAAACAAAAAGTCAAAATCCAAGTCCCCGTGCAGTTACATTCCGATTCGGGAAGAGAGAAAAATACTTAAAAATACAAAAGTATAGATTATGTTGGAAGGTGATAAATGTTAGGAGAATATAAAGCAGAATAAAGAGGCATGTCAGGTGAGTGGTTTGTAATTTTAAATATGGTGCTTACGGTAAGCATCATTGCAAAGGTGAAATTTTAGCAAAGACTTGAGGTAGACAGACTCCTAAATTTGAATCATAGTCACACAGCTTACTATAAGGTGAATTTGGGCAAGTTATTTAAGTCTCTGTGCATCGGTTTTCTCATATAAAAAAAAATCTTATCTACCATGTAAGGTTATAAGGACTGAGTTATTTATTTGTACAATTTCTGGACCACATTAAAGTACAACTCCTGAGGTTTTGTTTTTTGGTTTAAAATAACGTAAAAAAAAAAAAAGTTAAAAGAATTGGTCATGCAGATATCCAAGGGAAGAGTACTTCCAGGAGAGGTATACCAAATGGAAAGGCCCTGGTATTAAAGGAGTAGCTATGCCTGTGTGGCTGGAAAAGAGTGGGTTTTGTAAAGGGGTGGAAAAAGATGTCATTATAAAGGAGGCAGGGATGCTTAGGGCTGCTCCCAAACTTACAGACTTTCACTTAAATAGGGAGTCTCAAGAAGGTTTTGAGTGATCAACTGTTTTGACTTTTAATTTAAAAGATTCACTGCATTTGCTGGGCGCGGTGGCTCACGCCTGTAATCCCAGCACTTTGGGAGGCCAAGGTGGGCGGATCATTAGGTCAGGAGATTGAGACCACCTTGGCCAACATGATGAAACCCCGTCTCTACTAAAAATACACAAAATTAGCTGGGTGTGTTGGCGGGCCCCTGTAGTCCCAGCTACTCGGGAGGCCGAAGCAGGAGAATGGCGTGAACCCGGGAGGTGGAGCTTACAGTGAGCCAAGATTGAGCCACTGCACTCCAGCCTGGGAGACACAGTGAGACTCTGTCTCAAAAAAAATAAAAAATTAAAAAAATTCACTGCATTACAAACTGACTATTGGTGGGGCATGGTGGTTCATGTCTTTAATCCCAGCAATTTGGGAAGCTGAAACTGAAGGACTGCTTGAGTCCAGGAGTTCGAGCAACATAGTGAGACTCCATCGCTACAAAAAAACTTAAAAATGAGCTGGGTGTGGTGTCGTGCACCTGTAGTTCCAGCTACTTAGGAGGCTGAGGTGGGAAGATCACTTGATCCCGGGAGGTTGAGGCTGCAGTGAGCCGTGACGGTGCCACTGCACTCTAACCTGGGTGACACAGCAAGACTCTGTCTCAAAAATAAATAAATAAATACATAAAGAGAACTGATTGTTGAGGGAAGGCGGGGGCATAATATATACATCAAACAGTAGAAAACAGGAAGGAGGCCAATCAAGAATTACAATAATCCAGGAAAGATAGCCAGGTGTGGTGGCTCACACCTGTAATCCCAGCACTTCAGGAGGTCGAGGTGGGCTGATCACCTAAGACCGGGAGTTTGAGATCAGACTGGCCAACGCGGTGAAATACCAGCTCTACTAAAAACACAAAAATTAGCTGGGCGTGGTGGTGTGTGCCTGTAATCCCAGCTACTTGGGAGGCTAAGGCAGGAGAATCACTTGAACCCGGGAGGCGGAAATTGCAGCAAGATGAGATCACGCCACTGCACTCCAGCCTGGGTGACAGGGCAAGATTCTGTCTCAAAATAATAATAATAAAGAAGTAAATAATCCAGGAAAGAGATTATGGCTTGAACCAGCATGGCAACACTGGAGGACATATAAAGTGGTCAGACTTGGAATATATTTTGAAAGTAGAGCCAACAGAATTTGCTAATGCACTGGATGTGAGGAGTCAACAATGACCTAAGGTTTTTTTTCCCGAGGAACTGAAAAAAAACGGAGTGGCCATTAACTAAAACTGACGATGGTCTTAATAACTGACAACGACTGAGTCCTAATTATATGTTAACTGTTCAATTAATCTCCTTACATGCATGATCACATTTAATCCTCACTACCAATGTGGTGGGTATCACCCCAATTAACAAGTGTAGAAACCTGCTGATTATTGGTAAACCTGAGAAGCAGAAACTGAAATTCATAATTAACAGTTTTCTTTTTCTTTTTTTTTTTTTTTTTTTTGAGACAGAGTCTCGCTCTGTCCCCCAGGCTGGAGTGCAGTGGCGCGATCTCGGCTCACTACAACCTCCTCCTCCTGAGTTCACCCCATTCTCCTGCCTCAGCCTCCCAAGTAGCTGGTACTACAGGGGCCCGCCACCACGCCCGGCTAATTTCTGTATTTTTAGTAGAGATGGGGTTTCACCGTGTTAGCCAGGATGGTCTCAATCTCCTGACCTCGTGATCCGCCCGCCTCGGTGTCCCAAAGTGCTGGGATTACAGGCATGAGCCACCGCACCCAGCCAACAGTTTTCTTAAGAGGCTGTATATCTGGCCAGGCAGGGTGGCTCACATCTGTAATCCCAGCATTTTGGGAGGCTGAGGCGAGTGGAGTACCTGAGGTCAGGAGTTCGAGACTAGCCTGGCCAACAGAAACCCTGTCTCTACTAAAAATCTAAAAATTAGCCCGGCGTGGAGGCATAAGTCTGTAATCCCAGCTACTTGGGAGGCTGAGGCAGGAGAACTGCTTGAACCCGGGAGGTGGAGGTTGCAGTGAGCTGAGATCGCACTAGTAAACTCCAGCCTGGATGAGAGAGCGAGACTCTATCCCCAAGAAAAAAAAAAAAAAGGTCTATGTATTTAACCAGTATTCAATACATCAGTATGTATCATTATGTTCATATGATCTAGTGTTATCCCAGACATAAATAATCAATCAGTATTGAAATAGCTTTTCTGAACACAGGTTAATAAGTCCAGTAACCAACTTCAGTGCAGAAGTGTTTGGCCTCTCCAGGTCTCTGCCAATTCCTGGCACATGAGTGAGAAACAAATCCTGAGTCAGGAAATTACTTGTCTTTTCAATTCAGAATCACAATTTCAGAGATTGAAGGGACTAAAGTTTTTAACCCACTCCCCTCAGCAGAGTAGCAACCAGAATGGGATGCCCAGAGAAGATACCGGCAACTAATTTTATATAGTTATCTATATACAAGATCTTAACAGGAGACTTAATCCAAGACCCTGAAATCGTCCGCTGAACTGAAGAGGATTACATTGTCACTTCCACCAGACACTTCCCCTGAGCCTCTCATTCTCACTCCCAAGTTCCCAACCCTCTCTCAGGTCCTATTTTTCCTACTCCATACCTACCCTCACTCACTTCAACACCTTGAATCCAACTATATTACTTGCTGCTTTAACTAAATTTACTAGCGAGCTTCCTTGACTTCAACCTTCTGTGAATGCTGAAACCCTTCCACCTAGGCCTCTTTCAGCAGCTGGGGTGGGGAGGTGGATGGGAGGAGAGTAACTCTGCTCAGCTTTAACTCTGCCCTGCAAAAACCTTCACTGTACTTCAGACCTAGAAGCAGCACTTCTTTCAAGAGGACCCTCCTCCCTTCCAAACTTCCCCTATAGACACTGTTTGTAACTGCAGCATGACGGAAGAGAAAGGGAACGATTTGGGAGGCAGGCAATCTGAGTTCCAATTTTAGATCTACCCCTTACTGTTTACCTTTTTGAGTCCGTTTCTTCATCTGTCAAAGAGATATCACAACTATGCATTCTCAAAGGGTTATGATGAGGCTTGGAAGGGGGGGTACAGGAAATGTTGGTCCTCATCCCTCCACATTATGCAACCGGGTATTATTCACTGCGATCTTATTACGGAACCCCTCTGGATCGTTAATGGAGGTCAGAGAGCCTGAATTACAACCTGTCCGTCCCTGTGCTCCCTCCCACCCCCCAACGTTTATGGCGCAGACAGAAAGCAGTCAGAGGATGCGTGTTGCCTCCAGGTTGACGCGAACCTAGGGCAGGAGCCTGGGCGATCGATCGGCCAGGAAGGGGGATCTTGGGGGCGGCCGAACAGCTGCCGCTTGGCCCCAGACTGCACTCCGCTGTGGCAGGCTTCGATTTCCTCTTGCGTAAAAGTAGGTGGTGACCAAATGCTTAGTCCTCTCCCGGCCAGCCTCAGCTCTGCGACCCGCCCCGCACCTCCGATCCCCAGAGCTTCCATTTTACTCGTCCTCGACCACACTTCGTCCCCGACAACTGTCACCTAGACCGGCGCCGCCCACCCCCAGGCCCCTCCGGGCGCCGGGCTGCGGACAGTACCCACGGGAACCGCCCAGGGAGCCTGCCTCAGGCCGGTACTCACGCCCGCTTTGGCCGTGGTCGCCACGGGCTGCTTCTGCGCCGCGCCAGCCGAGCGGAGCCGCCTCCGGCCGATCTGCTCCAGACTGAGGAACTCATTGGACAGGTCCAAGGAGTCCGTGGCCGAGGAGGCGGAGTGGTTGTGCAGTTCCAAGCTGCTGCGGAGAACCACCATCTTCTCTCCCTAATGGCCTCGGTGTGCGCGACTGCAGAGGGCTCCAGCCCCAGGCGGCCGCAGCTCTGGCTCTTCCGCGCTCCGAATTCTGGCGCCACAAGCTCCGCGCCAGCGGCCGCAGCGCGCGCGCCCAGGATCCCTCCGCCGCCTGTCCCGCCCACGCCGCCGCCATGGAACAGCAGGCTCGAAACTCTCCTCCCATTTGTAGAGCGAAGGAGGCCGGGCCAACGTGGAGAGGAACACAGGCCGACAATATAGAGGATGTGAGCAGACAGTCGGCGGACAACGCTGACTTCTTTTTCTTCACATAGTTCCGGCTCGCTGAGCCCGGCGGAAGGAGACGACGGGAGCGGTGCACAGCCCGTTTGGAATTTTGGCGCGTGGACGGCGGCGGGGGAAGGGAGGCCTCCGCGCGCTCTGATTGGCTGGCGGGGCCCGGCGTCTCCTCCCCACCCCTGTTGACACCTGCTTGCTGCTTCCCGCCATCCAGGATTCAAATGCAAAATGCCCACTCCTTGAATGGAGGGAAATAAAGCACTTGGCCTTTGACAGGTTTTGACTTGAGTTTTTTTTTTTTTTTTTTTTAAATTGAGGGCTTAACGAAAACAAGTTAACTACCAAAAAGAAAGAAAACACAAGGAGCTAAAAGCAACTCAGCAGAGTGCCATCGTTTAGTTAAGGACGCGGGTTCTGCACTCATCTTTGCCATTGAACATCCCACGTAGAAGATCTCGAACAAATTATTCACCTCTCCAGGTTCTAATTTCCTCACAGGAGAATTGCTTGAAGCCGGGAGTCACAGGTTGCAGCCAGCTGAGATCGTGCCACTGCACTCCAGCCTGGACAACAGAGCAAGACTCTGTCTCAAAAAAAAAAAAAAAAAAAAAGACCCCCCCAAAAAAACAACAAGAAACTGTCTCAAAAAAGAGAGCAGGACTCCCAGTTAAATGTGAAGTTCTGATATACAACAAATACTTTTTAGATGTATTTCGGAATGTATATATACTCGGAAAGTAACTCCGATTATAATACCTAAGGCCCTAAAATACTATTGTTATACCTTGGAGCCATGCTTGCACATAATAAGTGCTCAATAAGCGTTTGCTATTATCACAGAATACAGAAGATGGCTCCTCTAAGATGGCAGTTACTTGACTACTTTGAAATAGATAACACGCTGAATGATCAGAATGTCCGAGGGATCCTAGTGAAATACATGAAAGCTGTTTATTGATTTGGATAACTGCAGTTCATTAATTTAATATTTGTTAAATACATATTGAGACTCTATTATGTGCCAGGCATTATTCTAAGCAGTGGGGATGCAGCAGTGAATAAAAAGAACAAAAATGACCTAATGGAACTTAAACTCTAGTGGAAGGAGAAAGACAATAAACTAAATGTAAGTTTTTTTTTGTTTTTTTTTTTTTTTGAGACGGAGTCTCACTCTGTCGCCCAGGCGGGAGTGCAGTGGCCGGATCTCAGCTCACTGCAAGCTCCGCCTCCCGGGTTTACGCCATTCTCCTGCCTCAGCCTCCCGAGTAGCCGGGGCTACAGGCGCCCGCCACCTCGCCCGGCTAGTTTTTTTGTACTTTTTAGTAGAGACGGGGTTTCACCGTGTTCGCCAGGATGGTCTCAATCTCCTGACCTCGTGATCCGCCCATCTCGGCCTCCCAAAGTGCTGGGATTACAGGCTTGAGCCACCGCGCCCGGCCTAAACGTAAAAGTTTTAAAGTGGCAAGCATTACAGAGAAATATAAAGTAGGGAAAGGGGAGGGAAGAGTGCAATTTAAAATAGGGTGATTAGGGAAGGTCTAGCTGAGAAGTCTGACAAAGGCCTAAAGGTTAGATGGTTCTGGGAGAAGAGAGAAGCGGGAAGCAGGAAGGGGAGAGCAGCAAGGCCAATGAGAACAGAGCCACTGGGTGCAGAGCCTACGGGACTCTGGGTCTTAGTTTGAAACTTTTGAGGGCTTTTATTATAGCCACCAAATTCCCATTCAAAACCCTGAGATGAAAAGACATCTCAGGGTTTTGAACAGAGGTTTGACTTATTCCAACTTTAAAAATAATCTGTGTGGCTGCTTAATGAAGAATGCAATGTCTGGGGACATATAAAAAGTATTCCTTGTTTTTCTGAACTTCGCATTTAACTGGGAGTCCTGCTTTTTTTTTGAGACAGGTTCTTGTTCTTTTTTTTTTTTTTTTTTTTCAGGCAGAGTCTTGCTGTGTTGCCCAGGCTGGAGTACAGTGGCATGATCTCAGTTCACTGCAACCTCTGCCTCCCGGGTTCAAGTGATTCTCCTGCCTCAGCCTCCAAAGTAGCTGGTATTACAGGCGTGCACCACCATGCCCAGCTAATTTTTGTAGTTTTAGTAGAGACGGGATCTTGCCATGTTGGCCAGGCTGGTCTTGAACTACTGACCTCAGGTGATCCACCTGTCTTGGCCTCCCAAAGTGCTAGGATTACAGGCGCAAGCCTCCGTCCCCAGGAAGACAGATTATTATTCTGTCACTCAAGCTGGAGTGCAGTGTCGCAGCCACGGTTCACTGCAGCCTTGACCTCCAGGGCTCAAGCAATCCTCCCACCTCAGCCTCCCTAGTAGCTGGGACCACAGGTGTGTGCCATCACACCTGGCTAATTTGTTTTTAGAGACAGGGTCTCACCCTGTTGCCTAGGCTGGTCTCAAACTCCTGGTCTCAAGCAATCCTCCCACCATGGCCTCCAAAAGCCTGGGATTACAGGTGTGAGCCACTATGCCCAAACAAAATTTTTCTGATTTTTCTTGCATGAATATGTTTCACTTTTACAATAGAAAAAACTTTAAAATAATTGTTTAACCAACATAAGTGAAAAAGGAAGGAACAATATTTAAAGTAGCACAGTTTAAAAAATTAAAAAGTAGCAGAGTTTACCATTACTTGGTTTTAAAATACTATATACGGCTGGGCATGGTGGCTCACGCCTGTAATCCCAGCACCTTGGGAGGCTAAGGCGGGCAGATCACAAGGTCAAGAGATTGAGACCATCTTGGTCAACATGGTGAAACCCCATCTCTACTAAAAATACAAAAAATTAGCTGGGCGTGGTGGCGCACACCTGTAGCCCGAGTTACTTGGGAGGCTGAGGCAGGAGGATTGCTTGAACCTGGGAGGCGGAGGTTGCAGTGAGCCGAGATGGTGCCACTGCACTCCAGCCTGGCGACAGAGCGAGACTCTGTCAAAAAACAACAACAACAACAACAAAAACCACAAGACTATATACTGTATATACCATCTCATTTGATTTGTTTATTCAGGAAATTCTAATTGAGCCCCCATCTTATTCTAAGCATAGTTAGAGGTGCAAGGAGTAAAGCAGTGAACAACACAAACAGAAACCCTAGGTTCACGGAGCTTACATTCTAAGAGGTACTCAGTGGATAAACAAGTAAATAAACAAGGTAACTTCATTATAGCAAGTGGTACAAAGAAAATGAAACAGGGGCACGTGACAGAGAGTGGTTGAAGGGAGAGAAACATATGGTGGACTTGAAAGGTCAATCTGAGGCCAGGCAGGGTGGCTCACGCCTGTAATCCCAGCACTTTGGGAGGCTGAGGTGGGTATCACCTGAGATTGGGATTTCTAGACCAGCCTGGCCAACCTGGAGAAACCCTGTCTCTACCAAAAATACAAAATTAGCCAGGCGTGGTGGCGGGCGCCTGTAATCCCAGCTGCTCAGGAGGCTGAGGCATAAGAATCTCTTGAACCCGGGAGGCGGAGGTTGTGGTGAGCTGAGATTACGTCACTGCACTCCAGCTTGGGCAACAAGAACGAAACTCCATCTCAAAAAGAAGGAAGGAAGGGAGGAAGGAAGGAAGGAAGGAAGGGTGGGTCTGAGGTCAGGCATGTGTCACACCTGTAATCCCAGCACTTTGGGAGGGCGAGGCAGGCAGATTGCTTGAGGTCACGAGTTCAAGACTAGCCTGGCCAACATGGCAAAACCTTGTCTCTACTACAAATACAAAAATTAGCCAGGCTTGGTGGCACACGCTTGTAATCCCAGTTACTAGGGAGGCTGAGGCAGGAGAACTGCTTGAACCAGCGAGGCAGAGGTTGCAGTGAGCCAAGATTATGGCACTGCACTCCAGCCCTTGC
Source organism: Papio anubis (assembly GCF_008728515.1). Lineage (NCBI taxonomy): Eukaryota > Metazoa > Chordata > Mammalia > Primates > Cercopithecidae > Papio > Papio anubis. The sequence continues at coordinate 118,745,110 of NC_044983.1, forward strand.
GACGGAGCGGGACTCTGCCTCAAAAATACATAAATAAAAAAGAAAGGTCAGTCTGAGGAGGCGACATTTTAGATGACACATAAAACATGAGAAGGAATCAGCCCTTCAAAAAATTGGCAGAGAAGGCCGGGCGCGGTGGCTCAAGCCTGTAATCCCAGCACTTTGGGAGGCCGAGACGGGTGGATCACAAGGTCAGGAGATTGAGACCATCCTGGCTAACCCGGTGAAACCCCGTCTCTACTATAAAATACAAAAAACTAGCCGGGCGAGGTGGCGGGCGCCTGTAGTCCCAGCTACTCGGGAGGCTGAGGCAGGAGAATGGCGTGAACCCGGGAGGCAGAGCTTGTAGTGAGCTGAGATCCGGCCACTGCACTCCAGCCTGGGCGACAGAGCGAGACTCCGTCTCAAAAAAAAACAAAAACAAAAACAAAAACAAAAAATTGGCAGAGTTTTCCAGGAATGAGAAGAACAAGTGCAAAGGCCCTGAGGTAGGAAGTCCAAAATAATTGAAAATGCTTCTAGAACTTCAAAGATAGAATTCTCCAGGGAGCTTATTAAACACACTACACAAAGCCAGGTGTGGTGGTGTGGGCCTGTAGTACCAGCTACTTGGGAGGCTGAAGTGGGAGGATCGCTTGAGCCCGGCAGTTCCAAACCAGTTGGGGGAACATAGTGAGACCCAGTCTCAAAAAATAAAAATAGTCCACCCCTGGCCCGCGCCAGCAGGCTGGCGGCCTTATGTTGGGTCACGGGGTCTCCGGCAGCATGGCGGACTACCTGATGAGCGGCGGCACTGGCTATGTCCCCAAGGACGAGCTCACCACACAGCAGCTCTTCACCAGGGCCCATGGCCTCACCTAGGAGTTCCTGATTCTCCCAGGATTCAGACTTGATAGCTGATGAGGCAGACCTGACCTCAATCCTCACCCGGAAGATCACGCTGAAGACACCGCTGACCTCTTCCCCCATGGACACTGTGACAGAGGCCAACATGGCCATCGCAATGGCTCTGATGGGAGGTATTGGTTTCATTCACCACAACTGCACCCCAGAGTTCCAGGCCAACGAGGTGCGGAAGGTCAAGTTTGAACAGGGCTTCATCACGGACCCCGTGGTGCTGAGACCCTCGCACACTGTGGGTGATGTGCTGGAGGCCAAGATGCGGCATGGCTTCTCTGGCATCCCCATCACTGAGACAGGCACCATGGGCAGCAAGCTGGTGGGCATTGTCACCTCCCGAGACATTGACTTTCTTGCTGAGAAGGACCACACCACCCTCCTCAGTGAGGTGATGATGCCAAGGATCAAGCTGGTGGTGGCTCCAGCAGGAGTGACATTGAAAGAGGCAAATGAGATCCTGCAGCATGGCAAGAAAGGGAAGCCGCCTATCGTCAATGATGACGATGAGCTGGTGGCCATCATTGCCTGCACTGACCTGAAGAAGAACCGAGACTACCCTGTGGCCTCCCAGGATTCCCATTGGCAGCTGCTGTGCGGGGCAGCTGTGGGCACCTGTGAGGATGACAAATACTGCCTGGACCTGCTCACCCAGGCGGGCATCAACGTCATTGTCTTGGACTCGTCCCAAGGGAACTCGGTGTATCAGATTGCCATGGTGCATTACATCAAACAGAAGTACCCCCATTTCCAGGTGATTGGGGGGAACGTGGTGACAGCAGCCCAGGCCAAGAACCTGACTGATGCTGGTGTGGACAGGCTGCACGTGGGCATGGGCCACGGCTCCCTCTGCATCACCCAGGAAGTGATGGCCTGAGGTTGGCCCCAGGGCACTATTGTGTACAAGGTGGCTGAGCCTAGCGCTTTGGTGTGCTCATCATAGCCGATGGTGGCATCCTGACCACAGGGCACATCAAGGCGCTGGTCCTTGGTGCCTCCACAGTGATGATGGGCTAACTGCTGGCTGCCACCTTGGAGGCCCCCTGTGAGTACTTCTTCTCAGACAGGGTGTGGCTCAAGAAATACTGAGGCACAGGCTCCCTGGATGCCATGGAGAAGAGCAGCAGCAGCCAGAAACGATACTTCAGCGAGGGGGATAAGGTGAAGATCACACAGGGTGTCTTGGGCTCCACCAGGACAAAGGGTCCATTCAGAAGTTCGTGCCCTACCTCATAGCGGGTATCCAGCATGGCTGCCATGATATCAGGGCCCGCAACCTGTCTGTCCTTCAGTCCATGATGTACTCAGGAGAGCTCAAGTTTGAGAAGTGGACCATGTCGGCCCAGATCGAGGGTGGTGTCCACGGCCTGCACTCTTAGGAGAAGCGGCTGTACTGAGGACAGCGGTGGAGGCCAAGGTGGTGGAGGGGGCAACCCCCAGTGTCCACCTTTGGGCACAGCCTCCCTCCATCACTGAGTGGTCCACAGATTTGCACTATGGGTTCCCCAGCTCCTTTCCAGGGAGAGAGTGGGGGAAGTTCTGAGGGGTCTGTGGCCCCTCACTGGGCATCCCCTGCAGAGTCAGGACTGCTCCCTGGGCCAGGCTGCTCTGGGAGCCCCCCAGAGCCCAGCCAGTCGGACTCTCAGGCCCTGCGCCTGCTTCAGGTCTTGCTCCAGCCTGGTCTCCACCCCAGGGGCAGGCAGCCCCTACTGGCTTCTCCTGTAGGGCACCTCCCTGCCCCCAGTCCCCCAAAAAATGGTGCTTTCCTGGCCCTGCCTCTGGCCCACTGCTCCCTCAGCCATGTGGCACTTCTGAGCTCCTGACCTAGGCCAAGGGGAGGTCTCTGTCCCCTTCCTCGACCCTGGGCTACCCTTGGGTCTTGCTCCTCAGGTCACTTCCCTGTCTCTGGCCCCGGGTAGAAGGCTGCCCTGGTCATAGCCGCCTGCCCCTCATTCCTGACTCACCACCGTCCCCAGGTGTACCATTCCTGCCCTCTCCTCAGCTGCAGTTGAAGGCTTTAACTTTGCACGCTTTGGGATCACAGTTGCGTCATTGTGTATTAAATAATCAGAATAAATCAAGCAGGTCTCAATGCCAATAATAATAATAATAAAAATCAACATATTACACAGAGCTTCAGGTGCCTTCTCTAAAGAGCCTGATTCCATGGGTCTGAGATAAGGCCTGGAAACTTGCTTTCAGGAAGTCTCCAGTGATTCTTATCCACAGAGTGATTTGTGTCATGCTGTTCTGGAATATGGTGAGGAAAGAGTTGATTGCTAGAGAAGTAGCAATACAAGGGTATGCATAGGCCAGATGGCGTGCTTCAAGAGCACAGTAGAGAGGGGTGTTGTTGTTTTGAGAAAGGATCTCACTCTGTCACCCAGGCTGGAGTGCAGTGGCAGGATTTTGGCTCACTGCAACCTCCACCTCCCAGGCTCTAGAGATTCTCCCACCTCAGCCTCCAAGTAGCTGGGAGTAGCTGGGACTACAGGGGCACACCTCTGCTCCCAGCTAATTTTTTGTATTTTTCGTGGAGACGGGGTTTTGCCATGTTGCCCAGGCTGGTCTCGAACTCCTGAGCTCAGATGATCTGCCCACTTAGGCCTCCCAAAGTGGTGGGATTACAGGCGTGAGCCACTGCGCCCAGCCAGGAGGGTTTTCTTTTTTTTTAAGCATTTGATTTACTTTAGAGACAGGGTCTCCCTGCGTTGCCCAGGCTGCAGTGCAGTGGCTATTCACAGGCGCAATCACAGCTTGCTACAACCTCGAACTCCTGGATTCAACCGATCCTCCCACCTCAGCCTCCTGAGTAGCTGGGACTACAGGCAAGCGCCACAACGCCAGGATGGGAGTGTGGTTTTGATCCATTTGCAAAGAGCAACTGTGAAAGGACAGCAAAGGCAAGAAGTCACATGATTCGCTCTTTGGTGAGAGTGACTGGAAGCAGCAAGAACAGATGTAGAATGAAAAACTAGGAGGTTACTGCACTGTCCTGGTGAGAGAAGATGGTAGCCTAGACTAGTAGCAGTGAGCAGAAGCGAAATGGACACAGATGGGGGGATCTATTTCAGATCACAGCCTACAGAAGATCCTGTCTGCCTTCAGCAGAAGGACTTTGTCTAGGTGTGCTGTTGACATAAAGTGACCTTGTGAGGCCATCCACAGGAAGCCACACCAGCAGGAGGCTATTTTAGCTGGTCAGAGCTGAGCAGGCTAAAAAGGCAACACGCTTTACAGTGATTATTTTAGACACCCGCTACAATCAGAGGTAACTCTCTTCCCTGGGCTAGACCAATTAGGAGTTATCAACTTTTCTACTTATATTGTATTTATTTTTAAAGATGTAGTATATTCATACGGTTATGTTTTAAGTTACAAAGGAGCATATGGATTAAAAGTCTCCTTCATACACCCATTTGCTAGCCATCTTGTCACCTTTCCCATCAACAACCAAAGTGATTCATTTCTTGGGTATCCTTCCAGAGATCATCTATACCAGGCATGTTCATTTCCTGAGGCTGCCGCAACAACTTACCAAAAACTTGGTGGCTTAAAACAACAGAAACTTGTTCTCTGATGGTTCAGGAGGCCAGAAATCCAAAACCAAGGTGTTGGCCATGTTGCTTCCTTCTGGGGGCTCTGAGTGAGAAACTATTCCATGCCTGTCTCCCAGCTGCTGGTGTCTGTTGACAACCTTTGGAGTTTCTTGGCTTGTAGGAGTGTAAGTCCACACTTTGCTTTCACCATCATATGTCCTTCTTTCCTGTCTTTTTGTGCTTGTACTCAAATCTCTCCCCACTTTCTTTTTTTTTTTTTTTTGAGATGGAGTCTCACTCTGTCGCCCAGGCTGGGGTGCAGTGGCACGATCTCAGCTCACTGCAACCTCAGCTTCCTGGGTTCAAGCGATTCTCTTGCCTCAGCCTCCAGAGTAGCTGGGATTACAGGCACCTGCCACCACGCCCGGCTAATTTTTGTATTTTTAGTAGAGACAGGGTTTCACCATCTTGGCCAGGCTGGTCTCGAACTCCTGACCTCATGATCCACCCTGCCTTGGCCTCCCAAAGTGTTGGAATTACAGGCGTGAGCCACCGCACTCAGCCCCCCCTTTCTCTTATAAGGACATCAGTCATTAAACTATTTAGATCACACCCTAAATCCAGGATGATCTCATTTTGAGATCTTAGTTATATCTGCAAAGATCCTGTTTCCAAATCAGATCACATTGACAGATAAGAGGGGGGTTAGGACTTGAATATATCTTTTTGGAGCCACTATTTAACCTACTACTCTAGGGACTGGCAAACTTTTTCTGTAAATAGCCAGAGAGTAAATATTCTAGGTTTTGTGGATGGTATGATATTTGTAGCAATTACTCAATCCCATAGTAGTGAAAAAGTGGCCACATACAATATAGACACAAATGGGCATGATTGTGTTTCAATAACACTTTATTTACAAAAACAGGTCTCAGGATGTATTTGGCCCAAAGAGGTCATAGTTTTCTTTTTCTTTCTTTTTTTTTTTTTTTTGAGACACAGTTTCTCTCTTGTTGCCCAGGCTGGAGTGCAATGGTGCGACCTCAGCTCACTGCAACCTCCGCCTCCCAGGCCTCTGCCTCAGCCTCCCGAGTAGCTGGGATTACAGGCAAGCATCATCACGCCTGGCTTATTTTTTTTTTTTCTTTGTATTTTTATAGAGACGGAGTTTCACCATATTGGCCAAACTAGTCTCCAACTCCTGAGCTCAGATGATCTGCCCACCTCGGCCTCCCAAAGTGTGGGATTACAGACATGAACCACCACATCCGGCTAGTTTTCTAACCTCTGATTTATACTATATAAGTAAGTATGAGAGCATGTGTTTGCATGGGTATTCATTTCCACCTTGTTTGCACAAATGTAGCATACTGTACACTCTGTTCTGTACTGTGCTGCTTTATCTAAGTCTTAGTGATCTTTCCCTGTGAGTACATAAAGAACTTCCTCCCTTTATTCAGCAACATCATAGTCCACTTTGTGGACACACCGTATTTTATTTAAGCAGACCTTTCTTGCGAACATTTGTTTCTGTTCTCTTGCTATTGCATAACTGCTATGAATAAATAGGTTCAAATATCACTTCCACATTGTATCTGTAGAATAAATTTCTAGAAGTGCAATGGCTAGGTCAAAAACTATGTACAACAACTAGATGCAATAATATGAATAAATCTTGCAAACAGAGTATTAAGCAAAAGGAGCCTGATTTTTAAAATGTATAATTCCTTTTATATTAAGCAGAAACACAGATAAAACTAACTTTTGCTGTTAGAAGTCAGAATATTGATTATTCTTGGGGTTGTCAAACATGAAGGCAGGCAGGGCTCAGTGGCTCATGCCTGTAATCCCAGCACTTTGGAAGGCTGAGGCAGGTGGATCACTTGACGCCAGGAGTTCGAGACCAGCCTGGTCAACATAGTGAAACTGTTTCTACTAAAAATACAAAAATTAGTTGGGTGTGGTGGCACACGCCTATAATCCCAGCTACCTGGGAGCCCGAAGCAAGAGAATTGCTTGAAACTGGGAGGCAGAGGTTGCAGTGAGCTGAGAAGATCGCACCACTGCACTCCAGCCTGGGGGACAGAGCGAGACTCTGTCTCAAAGAAAAAAAAAAGAAAAAAAAAAGTTAAAAAAACAAACAAACAAAAAAAACAACTAAGCAAACCAATCAAAATTCCAGAACACTAACAGATGGTCAGCCAAAAGCTTTTCTCTATCCCTTTATTCTCTCTTTATAATATTAAACATTAAGGAATTACCACACTGGGGCCAGGTGTGGTGGCTTTAGCCCTCCCAACATTTTGGGAGGCCAAGGTAGGAGGATCCTTTGAGGTCAGAGGTTCAAGACCAGCCTGGGCAACATGGCGAAGCCCCATCTCTATGCAAAATACAAAAATTAGCTGGGTGTGGTGGTGCACGCCAGTACTCTTGGCTGCTTGGGAGACTGAGTCAGGAGGATCACTTGAGCCTGGGAGGTGGAGGCTGCAGTGAGCCAAGATCTTGCCACTGCGCTTTAGCCTGGGTGATAGAGTGAGACCCTGTCTCAAAAATAAAAAATAAAAAATAAAATTACCACACTGGTTTCAGCTTTTGGTTGGATTAGAGTTGAACTGTGCCCTCATAAAGGATATAAACCTCCCCTTGTGAATGTGATCTAATTTGGAAATAGGATCTTTGCAGATGTAATTAAAATCTCAACATGAGATTATTCTGGTTTATGGTCAACCCTAAATCCAGTGACTAGTGTTCTTATAAGGGAAAGGATAGAGAGATTGGTGCATACAGACACAGAGAAGGCAGTGATGTGAAGACAGGCAGAGATTGCAGTGATGCGTTTATCAGCCAAGAAATGCCAATGTTTGCCAGCAACCACCAGAAGCCAGGAGAGAAGCACGGAACAGATTCTTCCTCCAAATCTCCAGAAAGAATCAACCTGGCTGACGCTTTGATTTCAGACTTCTGGACTCTTGAACTGTGAGAGAATACATTCCTGGTTTTTAAAGGTTACCAAGTTTGTGGTAATGTGTTACATATAGCAGCCCTGGGAAATGTATATAGTACAGTTGGTCTGGAATTGGTCTTCTGTTGGTGACCAATTTTATCTTTCCTAATCTTAACTATTCTACTTAGGAGTGACTTGATTTAGGGGGGAAAAGAAAAGGCAGTAGAGGCTGGGTGTGGTGGCTCACACCTGCAATCCCAGCACTTTGGGAGGCTGAGGCAGGTGGATCATCTGAGGTCAGGAGTTCAAGACCAGCTGGGCCAACATGGTAAAACCCCATCTCTACTAAAAATACAAGAATTAGCCGGGTGTGGTGGTGGGCGCCTGTAGTCCCAGCACTTTGGGAGGCCGAGGCAGGTGGATCATTTGAGATCAAGAGTTCGACCTGGCCAACATGGCAAAACCCCGTCTCTACTAAAAATACAAAAAATAGCTGGGTGTGGTGGCACACGACTATAATCTCAGCTACTTGGGAGGCTGAGGCAGGAGAATTGCTTGAACCCAGGAGGCAGAGGTTGCAGTGAGCCGAGATTGCGCCACTGCACTCCAGCCTGGGCAACGGAGTGAGACTCCATCTCAAAAACAAAAACGAAAACAAAAACAAAAACGGAGGTTCTTGTTGGCAACCCCTGACTGCTTCAAAAAGACTCAAGTGTTCTTACTTCACGTGCCACAGAAAAGAGGCTCAGGTAAGAGCTAATCATGATTCCACTACCTCATTTGGGATGAGGTCATAAGTGGGTCCCTCTCTGTTCTTTGGTAGCAAAATTAGAAAGTATACATTAGTTTGGATGGGGATTTCTTTCAGGAATATTGCAAATGTGAGCTTACTTAAATTGTATACCGAATCTTATTGATTTCCCACAAGAGAGGAAAAAACATTAATTGAATGGAGGTGGGGAGACATTATTGACATTTGCCATATATTAGCTATTCTATTCCATGTTTAGCTATATCCCAGATTCGCCTTCTATCTGGGAGATTTTTCTCTTTGGGTGGGTTTGGTTGAGGCAGGGCCCAGTCTCCTTCTGTGGAAATCCTACAGGGAAATACACTTCATTTCCCTGGAAACCTGGCAATGAGGACTCAGGCATGTGACCTTGGACCAGCCAATGGGCTGCTCCTATCTGAGGCATTTATTGCCTCTGGGAGGAATGACCCAAAGATGCGGGGATAGAGATTATTCCTGGTGGCAGAGCAAAGGATACAGAGGCATGGCATTATTAGAAAAGAGTGGTTTCTCTTTTCTTTTTGAGATGGAGTTTGACTCTTGTCGCCCAGGCTGGAGTGCAATGGCACATTCTCGGCTCACTGAAACCCCTGCCTCCAGGGTTCAAGCGATTCTCCTGCCTCAGCCTCCCAAGTAGCTGGGATTACAGGTGCCTGCCACCACTCCTGGCTACTTTTTGTATTTTTAGTAGAGACAGGGTTTCACCATGTTGGCCAGGCTGGTCTCAAACTCCTGACCTCAGGTGATCCACCGGCCTCGGCCTCCCAAAGTGCTGGGATTACAGGCGTGAGCCACCACGCCCGGCCTCCTTCTTTTTTAAAAAAAGACAAGGTGTTTCTCTGTTGCCCACACTGGAGCCCACTGGTGCAATCATAACTCACTGTAACCTCAAACTCCTGGGCTCAAGAGATCCTCCTGCCTCAGCTTCCTGGGTGGTTAGGACTACAGGCACATGCCAAATGGTGGCATCTTAACCAACTGTTTCTTAAATGTTTGGAGCATTATCTCAGTGTAACCTGGGCTGTGCTTCCTCTCCTCTAAGTCACACCCAAATTCTCGCCTCCTCAACCTTCCAGTAAACCTTTTTTTCTGCTTAAGTTAGCCAGAAATGCTTTCTGTTGTTTGCAACCAAGAACAGTGACTGGTGGCCGGGCATGGTGGCTCACACCTGTAATCCCAACATTTGGGAGGCCGAAGCAGGTGAAGCACCTAAAGTTAGGAGTTCAAGACCAGCTTGACCAGCGTGGTGAAACCCCATCTCTAATAAAGATACAAAAAAAAAAAAAAAAAAAATTAGCTGGGCATGGTGGTGGGCACCTGTAATTCCAGCTACTCGGGAGCCTGAGGCAGGAGAATTGCTTGAACCTGGGAGGCAGAGGTTGCAGTGGGCTGAGATTGCCTCACTGCAGTCCAGCCTGGGCAACAGAGTGAGACTCCGTCTCAAAAAAAAAAAAGGAACACTGGTGTGAGACCTCAAGCTGCAAGAGGAATTTTACCAGTATTTTTAGAAAAGACACCCACAAAACCAATGGTGGAAGGCCACGTGAGGCAGATACTCTTTTCAGATTTGGGGGTTGGAGGATCAGGAGAGAAAGAGGAAGGGAACAGGAAGTGAGAAGGGAAGATATATTCTTTGTTTTTTGTTTTTTTGTTTTTTTCTGAGACGCAGTTTTGTTCTTGTCGCCCAGGCTAGAGTGCAATGGCGCAATCTCGGCTCATTACAACTTCTGCCTCCTGGGTTCAAGCAATTCTCCTGCCTTAGGCTCCCGAGTAGCTGGGATTACAGGCACCCACCACCACACGTGGCTAATTTTTTGTATTTTTAGTGGAGATGGGTTTCACCATGTTGGTCAGTCTGGTCTTAAACTCCTGACCTCAGGTGATCCACCAGCTTCGGCCTCCCAAAGTGCTGGGATTACAGACGTGAGCCACCGCGCCTGGCCTGGAAAATATATTCTTTTTTTTTTTTTTTTTGAGACAGAGTCCCTCTCTATCACCCAGGCTGCAGTGCCATGGTACCATCTCAGCTCACTGCAACCTCTGCCTCCCAAGTTCAAGCGATTCTCATGGCTCAGCCTCCCCAGTAGCTGGGACTACAGGCGTGTGCCACCACGCCTGGCTAATTTTTGTATTTTTAGTAGAGATGGGGTTTCACTGTATTGGCCAGGCTCGTCTCTAACTCCTGATCTCAGGTGATCCACTCGCCTCTGCCTCCCAAAGTGCTGGGGTTACAGGCGTGAGCCACGGCGCCCTGCTGATATATTCTTACAATGTGGTTTTCAAACCTTACCTCTCTATTGACCTCTCCTGAACGTATATAGTTCAGTTTCTCAGTTTTCCCATGTAAGGTATGGTACACAGCAGTGAATCTAATACCACAAGTATGGACCTGCTTTCCACCCCAATCTCTTTCAGATTGGTCTTTTATTGTGTTTCAACCCAGCCAACTTCCCACCCCCAGCGATAAGGACTCTACCCTCTGAGTTCACATAGTACCTTGCTGCCATAGCACAAACTGCTTTGTATTGACATGATCGCTTTAACTTGGGAAAATAGTATAATGCAAATCAGATAAATGCAAATTAAAATAAGTGGGAATGTCAGAGTTTTGGTTGTTTTGTTTTGCCAAATTGTTTTTCTTTTGAGACAAGGTCTCGCTCTGTCACACAGGCTGGAGTGCGGTGGCTGACTCATACCTCATTGCAGCCTTGATCGCCTGGGCTCAGGTGATCCTTCTGCCTCAGTCTCCCAAAGTGCTGGGATTACAAGCTTGAGCTACTACACCCATTCTAGTTTTTGTTTTTTAATAATAATCCTTGGCTGGGCACGGGGGCTCACGTCTGTAATCCCAGCACTTTGGGAGGCTGAGGCGGGTGGATCACCTGGGGTTGGTTTAGTTTTGTACTAAAAATACAAAAATTAGCTGGGTGTCATAGCACACACCTATAGTCCCAGCTACTCGGGAGGCTGAGGGAGGAGAACTGCTTGAACCTGGGAGGTGGAGGTTGCAGTGAGCCAAGATTGCACCACTAGACTCCAGCCTAGTGACAGAGTAAGACTCTGTCTCAAAAAAAAAAAAAAAAAAAAAAAAAAAAAAGCATTAAAAGCACATCCTTCCAAAAAAAAGGTTAAAAAAACCCTTAAAGCTCAGTGTACTGTGTGCTATAGATTCCCTGGATCTCCTTTTACATGTCTGTGGCCTTTCTTATAATTTCCTTTGTTATTTATCTCTCTTCTAAATACCTGCCCTTTAATATCTTAATTTCACTAGATACAGGCTTCTTTGAGTAGCATCTCATATTTCTTCCTTAACCAGATCATTGGAGTTTGTAGGTCAGAATCTGGTTCTCAGTACCTCCTAGTCTTCTGAAACCATATCCCTTTTTATAGTTTCTATTGTAGGATCATATTTTTTATCTATTTATTTCTATTTTTAGCAGAATTTTGCTCTTGTTGCCCAGGCTGGACTGCAATGGCGCCCTCTCAGCTCACTGCAACCTCCACCTCCCAGGTTCAAGAGATTCTCCTGCCTCAGCCTCCCGAATAGCTGGGATTATGGGCATGCACCACCACACCTGGCTAATTTCATGTTTTAGTAGAGCGGGTTTTCTCCATGTTGGTCAGGCTGGTCACCGAGACTCCTGACCTCAAGTGATCCACCCGCCTTGGCCTCCCAAAGTGCTGGGATTACAGGCGTGAGCCACTGCGCCCGGCCTCTATGTTTTTTATGATCTATTTTTTTCAATCTAAAAAGTAATTCCTGCTTATAAGAGAAAGTTTAGAAACAGGAAAAAAAAAGCACAATATGGCAGTTTAGAAACAGCTGGTTATCTCTCAGTGTGCATTCTCCCCTTCTTTCTTGAGACACTCAAATAATACCTGCACTGCTCAGAATAAACTGTATGTTTCCTGATCTCCTTTACACCTGGATGTGATCACGTGAGCGTCTTTTGGTCAGTGGAATGTGAGCAGCGTGATGTGTACAACTTGCAGATTTTGTCCTTGAACCTCCCACTACTCCTTTTCCCTGGTCTTACCAGTCAGAATGCAATCAGCAGGTAAGGTGGCAAGCCATCTTCAGCCACGCGGACTAGGGCATCACTCTAGTTATGGCCCCCAATAAGACATCAGGAGCCTGGGTAACAGATATTGCAGAGACACTATATCAGCTCTGGAATGTATATGCTCAGGCTGTGGCATGAGAGATGCATTTGTATCTCATTTAAGTCACTAATATTTTTGGGTTTCTTTGTTACAGCAATGTCACCTGTATTTTAATTAATAAAAATATCAATTCAACAAGGATTTATGCCAGCTACAATGCTTATACCCTGCTCAGAGCTATGTGAGGATAATAATCATCACTGCAAATTTATGTAGTTTCTTTTTAAATTACTTATTTATTTTTTAAGAGATGAGGGTCTCACTCTGTTGCCCAGGCCAGACTGCAGTGGTGCAATCATAGTTCACTGCAGCCTCAAACTCCTGGGCTCAAGCAATTCTTTTGCTTCAGCCTCCTGGGTACCTAGGACTACAGGTACCACCATGCCTGGCTAATTAAAAAAAAATTTTTTTTTGTAGAGACAGGGTCTTGCTGTGTTGCCTACATTGGTCTCAAACTGACCTCAAGCGATCCTCCCGCCTTGGTCTCCCAAAGTTCTAGGATTACAGGGGTGAGCCACTACACCCGGCCTATGTAGTTGTTTATTACACAGGGTACTGAGAACTGCAGAACTCTCAGCACAACTCGGTTCCAAATCCCTGCACTAACAGACTTGACCAAACTCTAGCATGGCTTCTAGCAGTATAAGGCTATGTCAGCCTTCTCCCCCAGACCCCCATTAAAATGCCTGCCTAAGAAAGCTCAAAGCTGCCAGGAAAATTTACTATTTGTTGTTGCCAGTACCTGATGATAGGCCCCTGACCTCCTTTTCTTAGAGCATTTACTAAAAGGGCTTAGAATTGTAAATATGTATTACTTACAACTCAGAAGTCCTTCTCAAGGACTTAGAGAGCCATTCCTTTGAAATGTAATCATCAGGAAGGATAGGGCCTCCGACTCCCAGTCTCTGTGGGAGGATACAATCCTAACTTAGATAACTGCCAGCTAGCAGACACCGCTGGCCTAATGGTAGTTACACTGACCAACCCTTTGTAATTTTCACTTCCCTGGCTCTACTGAGTGCTGCCCCCGGCAGCTCCTCCCTGCTGCCTCATTCTCCTTGAAATGCCCAAATCACCTCTGCACAATTGGAATGGAGCTCAGCTCTTTCCCCTACCGTCAATAGTTGCTGAATAAAATCTGTTTTTATCGCTTTGACTGATGTTCAACGGCTGTGTTTATTTTTGACAGTACCTATGTTGTGCCAGACACTATGCTAAGTGTTTTGCAGAGATTATTTAATTTTCACTGCAGCACCCATTAGATAAGCACTCTACTATTATTATCCTCATTTTGCAAAAAAACTGACACTCAGAAATCCTAGTGTTACTTATCCAAGGTCACTCAGGGTAGTAAGTAGCCAAGATAAGATCCGAGTGTGTTTCTGACTCCAGCACTATTTATATTATTTTACCTCTCAGCCCTGGAAGAGCTCATGGCAGAGGTAGAGACAGATTGAGTTGCTGAGCATGCTACTGCTGTTCAAGACATATGAATAAAAAGTTGTGATAAAACAGGAAAAAAAAAAAAGCTGCAGGAAGATGGAAGCCAACAATAAACTCATCCTGGGAAAAGCTGCAAATAAGGCATGCGAAAGAGTGCATCAGACAGAGTGTACGTACATCTTGTGCAAAGGCTTGGTGTATCAAAGGAAGAATAAGACACTCAGAGACAAGAGTATGGCGGTGGGGGCCAAGGCGGGTGGATCACTTGAGGTCAGGAATTTGAGACCAGCCTGGCCAACATGGTGAAACCCCGCCTCTACAAAAAAATACAAAAAATTAGCTGAGGTGGTGGGGGCGGAGGTTGCAGTGAATCGAGATTGCACCACTGCACTCCAGCCTGGAAAACAGAGTGAGACTCTATCTCAAAAAAAAAAAATATATATATATATATAGGGTATGTGGGAAATAATGAAATCAGATTTTTTTAACCAAAAATAGTTGCTAACATTTATATTATATGCCACCAACTATTCTAAGTGCTCAACTAATCCTCATAATGACCCTATGAGATAGTAGCATTATCATTAACTTCATTTTACAGATGAGGAAACTGAGACACAGAAGAGTGAAGTAACTTTGTCCAAGGTCACCCAACTGGCAAGCTGTAGTGTGATAACCCTACCTTGTTTTAACCTGAGTGACTCTCTCCTAGCAGAGAGAGCCGGACAGACTCCATTTTAGTTTCTTCACTTGCAGTCCCCTTTATCCCCCTTAAGGGAATAACTAGTGCAAGCTGACTCCAAGCACTTCCAGGAATGCACCTGCTGATAAGATATTGGGTCAGGCTGTACCAGCAGCTCCTGGGAATGTGCTCTGTGGAAGGTACTTAAAAGCCCCTGCATTTATCTCTTAGTGATAGTTTAAGCCCCTGCACCTGGAACTGTTTACTTTTTTGTAACTGCTTCTATAATCAATTAATTTTTAAAAACTTTTTGCCAATTCTGCTTCTGTAAAATTGTTTCAGTTAACCCCCACTCCCCTACTGAGACCATAGTATAAAAGAGAATCTAGCCCTTTCTTCGGGGCCGAGAGAATTTTGAGCGTTAGCTGTCTCCGAGTTGCTGGCTAATAAAGGACTCCATAATTTGTCTCAAAGTGCGGCGTTTCTCTATAACTCGCTTGGTTACAACAGTAGAACCTACCTAGCCTGGCTTCAAAGTCCTTTAGTAAGTAGTCTGTGCCCAGTCAGGATAAGAAACTACACAGTAGGTCAAGCAAGGGAAGTTAAATGTAAAGAACTATTAATTATGTTAGCTGCACACGGCGGCGCGTGCCCGCAGTCTCAGCTACTCAAGAGGCTGAGACGGGAGGACCACTTGAGCCCAGGAGTTTGAGGCTGCAGTAAGCTATGATTGCGCCACTGCACTCCAGCCAGGGTGACAGAGGGAGACCCTGTCCACCCCCCAAAAAATTATTAACTATGATAAAGGCATAACTACAACATATAAGGAAAATCTATTCAGTACCTTACTGTATAGAGGGAAGTTAGGGAGAACCCTGGTTTTTGTGTCAAGAGGCTGAATAAAGGTTATTGCCAGGCTAAAACTGCAAGGTTAGGGAGGGACCATGTTCTGAGTCTGGGGCTGGGGCAGACACCACAAGGATGTTCTCACCACCATACCCATCCCACTCACTTTAAATGGAGCATTTAGACCATTTACATTCAATGTTAGTATTGAGTTGTGAGGTACCATTCCATTCATCATGCTTTGTTGCCTGTGTGCCTTATTTTTGTTTTTGCTTTTTAAATTGTATTTTTGTTTTATAGGTCCTGTGTGATTTATGCTTTAAAGAGGTTCTGTTTTGATGTGTTTCCAGGACTTGTCTCAAGATTTAGAGCTCCTTTTAGCAGTTCTTGTAGTGGTGGCTTGGTAGTGGCAAATTCTCTCACCATTTGTCTGAAAAAGACCGTATCTTTCCTTCCTATATGATGCTTAGTTTCACTGGATACAAAATTCTTGGCTGGTAATTGTTTTGTTTGAGGAGGTTAAAGATACGGCCCCAATTCCTTCTAGCTTATAGGGCTTCCCACTCTAAAGGAGAAATGTTTACCAGAGTTGCTATATAGCATAGAGGCTATGTGGAAGTTTGTATTAGGAGCTGAGAGGCAATAAAATTGGTAATTGACACAGGAACTGGGCTCAAAGTCTTTAGGATTTATCGGCTTTGGGACTCAAGAGATTGGAAAATCAGACTGTGGATGGCTAAAATCAATGTAAACATCTCAGTTTTTATAATGGGAAGTACCCTGATTAGCTAGTTATCTTCATTGCAAATATAAACAATTCAGAAGACTGTAAAGTGTAAAGTCCTTGAAACTGAAAGTCCCTGATATTAATACTATTCATTCACCAGAGATAAATTCTATTTTTTTTCTTTTTTTGAGACGGAGTCTTGCTCTGTCGACCAGGCTGGAGTGCAATGGCACTATCTTGGCTTACTGCAACCTCCGCCTCCCGGGTTCAAGCGATTCTCCTGCCTCAGCCTCCCGAGTGTCTGGGACTACAGGCGCGCGCCTCCACGCCCAGCTAATTTTTGTATTTTTAGTAGAGACGGAGTTTCACCATTTTGGCCAGGCTGGTCTCGAACTCCTGACCTCGTGATCCACCCGCCTCGGCCTTACCAAGTGCTGGGATTACAGGCCTGAGCCACGGCGCCCGGCCCTAAATACTATTTTAACAATATGGTGTCTTTTCTTCCAGACTGCCAGTAAATGAACAAACACATGATTAACACAAAAAGGATACCATATGGACTCTTTAAACTTTTTTTTTCCAAATTTACTATATCAGGGAATTAATATATCTTTTCGAGCCAATAGATATAGGTCTTCCAATTTAAAAGATTAAGTTACAATAGAGTGAGATTTGGGGTGCTATCCCTTTCGGAAAGCGTCCTCGATGCGGTCACATTGGAATTAACCTCCACTCCCCTCCTCTTCTCTGGGCTCCCGCGGACTCCAGGCTGAGTGCTGAAGTGTGGATTTTCACACCCAAACCTCTGTTATTTCAGTGTCTCACCTGGCTTCTCCACAGCGCAGAAGCTCAGCCCCAGGTTGGAAGAGCCTCCCCGGGAGATTCACAGCGAAGCGCTATTCAGGGCCCAACTCCAAGCCCAAACCTAGCTCCACCCTAAGCCGCCGCCAAAGACCCCTCTTCTCCCAAACCTCACTGGGGCCCCGCCCCTGACTCCGCCCACGAGAGCCCAAGCCTCCAGTCCTGCCCCACCCCGGGCTCCACCCACCAGCCGGGCTCCGCCTACCCGGAAGCACGCAGTCCTCCTCGTCCCGGGCTCCGCCCACCGGGAGCTCTCGCCGCTCACCCCACCCCGGACCCGCCCACTTCGCTTGGGCTCCACCTTCCCAGGAACTGGCGCCGCTTGCCCGAGCTCTGCCCATTTCGTCCCGGGCTTCCCGCGCCGAGAACTCGTGCTGCTAGCCCCGCCCACCGCGCTCCTGGCCCCACCACCCGGAAACTGTCCCGGCCGCCCCGGGCTCCTCCCACCCCGCCCTGAGAGCCCGCGCGGGCCGCTAGACGCCCGCCCTTTCCTACGTCTGGTCCAGTCGGTCTTCCTCCGGCGTCGGCGCTGGCCGAGCTAGCTGGCCATGGAGGGTAATGGCCCCACTGCCGTTCACTACCAGCCGGCCAGTCCCCCGCGGGACGCCTGTGTCTACAGCAGCTGCTACTGGTGAGGGGGCGCGGGCGCAGCCTCTGGGTCTCCCAGGCTCCCGGGCCGCGAGTTGCAACCAGGCCCCGCCTCTTCCCGGCCCCTGCTCAGGGGCGCTCCCGGCCTCTACCGGCGGGTTCTACAGTTCTGCGGGAGTAGGGAGCGGGAATGGCAGCTCTTGTCTCTTGAGTAGAGCGTGGGCTGTTGGATGGGGTTGGGAATTCGTCCGGAATCCTAGGGTCGATAGTGCATTACCTGTGCCTGGCGCTTGTCGGTTGGATTTGCTCAGCAGATCATCTGCTTCGGGGCTAGGAAGGGTGGAGCTCTGAAAACCTTTGGAAGTTACTCTGCTGAAGCATGTGGGGTTTCAGACTGAGGCGAAGGTCATTTTAATTTTGGAAGAGAATGGAAGCACAGAGAGTTTGGGATAACTTCCCAAGGTCACCCAGCTAATAGCAGCCAGGAATCCAGTTCGGGCTCTCTGGCACCAGAAACCATGATCTTAACCATGTTGTCATTATAATAATGGTTACATTCACACAGCACTTGTTATATGCCACGCGTTGTTCTGGGTGGTTTAGGTAAACTAAATCACTGAGTATCACAATACCCTAAGAAGTAGGTATTGTTATCCCCAGTTTAAAGATGAGAGCACTGAAGCACAGAGGGCTGCAAGTAATTTGCGCAGGGCCACATCGCTTGTGAATGAAGGAGTGGGGATTTACAGGCAGAGTCTGGCCCCGGAGTCCATGCTCTGCACCCCTGTCCTAGGCCACCTCTGCAGCTGAAGCACCGCCCCTGCCTTGGTCCTTTTTCATTCCCATGCCTACTCTTTCCTGAGTAATGGTTTCTTCCCCAGCTTCTAGTCCTTGCACAGGTACCCTCAGTGCTATCTAAAACTACCCTTCCCCCTTCTGCTTGTCACTAAACCAATGCCACCGAACATTTGTTCGGCCCTGATTGCATGTCAGGCTCAGTGGCAGGTGCTTCCATCGATGTCCATGAGTAGCTTCTTTTACTATCGTTATCCTCATTTTACTAATAAAAAGAGTGAGCCACAGAGAGGCTGTTGTGTGCCCCCAAATCACACATCTAGCAAGTGGTGGTGCTGAAACTGGAACATCTTCGTGATTTTGAAGTTCATGCATTTTAACTGCTGCACTCTTTTTCTGTCCTGCCTCTTCTAAATCCCGTTAGTTCTCCTCCCTAATGTCCATTGTTTTATTCATTCATTCAATAAATGTGTATTAGGCACTTGGAGTATGTGGCACACTTCTGGGCACTGGAGATACAGCACTGAACAAGATCGACAAATTCACTCATGGATCCCTTGGTTCTTGTATTTTGATGAGGGAAAAGCAGATAAGGTCCGGTGCGATGGCTCACGCCTGTAATTCCGGCACTTTGGGAGGCTGAGGTGGGCGGATCACTTGAGGCCAGGAGTTTGAGACCAGGCTGGCCAACATGCAGAAAGCCTGCCTCTACTAAAAATACAAAAATTAGCCAGGTGTGGTGGCACACGCCTGTAATCCCAGCTACTCGGGAAGCTGAGGCAGGAGAATCGCTTGAACCCAGGAGGAGGAGATTCCTGTGAGCCGATGCCACTGCACTCCAGCCTGGGAAACAGAGCGAGACTCCATCTCAAAAAAAAAAGGCAGACAAAAACAAGTAAACCATGTTTGGGTGGTGGTAAGTGCTGTGAGAAAAATAAGATAAAGGATGGTGGCTTATTTTCTATTAGGATATTTTGAGAAGACATTGTTGATAAGGTGATATTTGGACAGAGATCTGAAAAGAGAGGGTGAGAGCTTTGCAACTATTGGAGGATGGTCATTTAAGCAGGGAGAACAGCGGGTACAAAGGCTCTGAGAAGGAATTGTGCTGTATGATAGGAACAGTGAGGAGACTGGTACAATTGGAGTATCGGAGTTAGCGCAGTCTTGTAGAAGAATGGTAAGAGATGACCACTCTACCGCAGGATTTCTCCGCCTAGGTTCAAGTGACATTTTGAGCATGATAATTCTTTGCTATGGGGGCTGTCCTGTGTATTGCAGGACATGTAGCAGCATCCCTGGCCTCTACCCACTAGATGCTGTTAGCACCCTAGCTCTAGTTGTGACAACCAAAAATGTCTCCAGACATTGCTAAGTGTCCTGTAGGGCGTGGGGGGCAAAATCGCCTCTTGCTGAGAATCAGTGCTCTACCCTGTCTGAACATGTCAGGTGGGGACACTGCACTACTTTGGCTCCTGCAGCTTTGTGGGTTTTTTTTATTTTTGAGACAGAGTCTCAGTCTATCACCCAGGTTGGAGTGCAGTGGTGCCATCTCGGCTCACTGCAACCTCTGCCTTCCAGGCTCAAGCCATTCTCCTGCCTCAGCCTCCCGAGTAGCTGGGACTACAGGCACCCACCACCATGCCCGGCTTATTTTTGTATTTTTAGTAGAGATGAGGTTTCACCACAGTGGCCGGGCTGGTCTCAAACTCCCGACCTCAGGTGATCCACCCGCCTCGGCCTCCCAATGTTCTGGGATTACAGGCGTGAGTCACCATGCCTGGCCATCCTGCAGGTTTTTAAACTTGAAATGAGTGCCTCCTGTCTACTTCTGTTAGCTTCTGTCATGTTAGCTTCCAGATGTTACTTATGCTTCAAGACCCTGCTTAATGATAATAGTGGCAGTTGGTATTTGTTTGGGACTGTGTCGTCGGCAGAGCATTTCTGATTCTGACTTGTTTTGTGTTTTTCAAACAATTGTAGAATGCCTGCTTTGTGCTAGGGATCCCCGCCATCTGCATGCATCTGTGACCGCAGCTCATCTCTGGGAACCCCTGCAGCATCCCAACCTTTCTGCTACCAAGATGATCAGCTGACAGCTTGGGGCAAATCCACAGCCCGCCCGCCCACCCGCCCTTCCTTCCTCCCTCACTCCCTTTTTTGAGTCACTTATGCTTTGTTTAGAGTCTAAAGAACATTTCAGGTATTATCCAATCACATATTTTGTTTGGATTTTGATGTAATGATCCACAGCTCTTTTTTTCTTTTTTTTTTTTTTGAGTCATTTATGCTTTTGTTTAGAGTCTAAAGAACATTTCAGATACTGTCTAATCACATTTTGTTTGAGTTTTTTTTTTTTTTTTGAGACGGAGTCTCGCTCTGTCGCCCAGGCTGGAATGCAGTGGCCGGATCTCGCTCACTGCAAGCTCCGCCTCCCAGGTTCATGCCATTCTCCTGCCTCAGCCTCCTGAGTAGCTGGGACTACAGGCGCCCACTACCTCGCCTGGCTAGTTTTTTGTATTTTTTAGTAGAGACGGGGTTTCACTGTGTTAGCCAGGATGGTCTCGATCTCCTGATCTTGTGATCCACCCATCTCGGCCTCCCAAAGTGCTAGGATTACAGGCTTGAGCCACCGCGCCCGGCCCTTGTTTGAGTTTTGATGTAATGATCCACAGCTCTTTTTTTTTTTTAATCATTTATGCTTTTGTTTAGAGTCTAAAGAACATTTCAGATATTATCCAATCACATATTTTGTTTGAGTTTTGATGTAATAAAAATCTTTTTTTTTCCCCTTCCATCTTTTATTTTAGATTTGGGGTTACATGTGCAGGTTTGTTACATGGGTGAAGTGTATGTCTTGGGGGTTTGGTGTACAAATTATTTTGTCACCCAGATAGTGAGCATACTACCAGTTAGATGGTTTTTGATCCTTACCCTCCTGTCACCCTGTACCCTCAAGTAGGCCCCATGTCTACTGTTTCCTTCTTTGTGTCCATGTGTACTCAAGGTTTAGCTCCCACTTATAAGCAAGAACATTCGGTGTTTGCTTTTCTGTTCCTGCGTTAATTCACTTGGGATATTGGTCTCCAGCTCCATCCGTGTTGCTGCAAATGACATGATTTTGGTTCTTTGTCATTGCTGTGTAGTATTCCACGGTGGATGATATATACCACATTTTCTTGATCCAGTTCACTATTGATAGGTACCTAGGTTGATTCTGTATCTTTGCTATCATGAATAGTGCTGTGATGAACATATGTGTGCATGTGTCTTTATGGTAGAAGGATTTCTATTCCTTTGGGTATATACCCAGTAGTGGGATTGCTAGGTCACATGGTTGTTCTGTTTCGAGTTCTTTGCTACATTTCCAAACTGCTTTCCACAGTGGCTGAACTAATTTACATTCCCACCAGGAGTGTATAAGCATCCCCTTTCCTCCACCACCTTGCCAGCATCTGTTATTTTTTGCCTTTTTTTTTTTTTTTCTTTTTTTAAAGACAGGATCTCACTTTGTCACCTAGGCTTGCAGTGCAGTGGCATGATCATGGCTCACTGCAGCCTCACCTTCCTGGGCTTAAGTGATCCTCTCACCTCAGCCTCCTGAGTAGCTGGGAGGCTTTTTTGACTTCTTAAATTATTTTTATTTGTTTATTTTTATTTATTCTTTTTTTTTTTTGAGACAGATTCTCACTCTGTAGTCAGGCTGGAGTGCAGTGGTGCAATCTCAGCTCACTACAACCTCCGCCTCCAGGGTTCAAGCGGTTCTACCTCAGCCTCCTGAGTAGCTGGGACTACAGGCACGCACCACCACACCCAGCGAATTTTTGTATTTTTAGTAGAGACGGGATTTCACCACATTGGCCAAGATGATCTCCATCTCTTGACCTCGTGGTCTGCCTGCCTCGGCTTCCCAAAGTGCTGGGATTACAGGCGTGAGCCACCGTGCCCGGCCTATTTATTCATTTTTTTTTTGACACAGAATCTCACTCTGTCTCCCAGGCTGGAGTGCAGAGGTGCCATCATGGCCCACTGCAACCTTGACCTGGTGTCAATCCTCCCACTTCAGTCTCCCGAGTGACTGGGGCTACAGGTGTGCACCACCATGCCCAGCTAATTTTTATGTTTTTTGTAGAGTGGGGTTGTGCCATGTTGCCCAGGCTGGTCTTGAACTCTTGGGCTGAAGCAATCTTCCTGCCTTGGCCTCCCGAACTGTTGGGATTACAGATGTGAGCTACTGCACCTGGCCTGACTTTAATAATAGCCATTCTGACTGGAGTGAGATGGTATTTCATTGTGGTTTTGATTTGCATTTCTCTAATGACTAGTGCTGTTGAGCATTTCTTCATATACTTGTTGGCTGTGTGCATGTCTCTTTTTCCTTTTTTTTTTTTTTTTGAGATGGAGTCTTACTCTGTTGCCCAGGCTGGGGTGCGGTGGCTCAATCTCGGCTCACTGCAACCTCTGCCTCCCGGATTCAAGTGATTCTCCCGGCTGAGCCTCCAGAGTAGCTGGGATTACAGGCGTGCACCACTATGCCTGTAAGTTTGGTGTTTTTTGTATTCTTATTAGAGACAGCTAATAAAATTAAGTTTTGTATTTTTAATAGAGACGGTATTTCACCATGTTGGCCAGGCTGGTCTTGAACTCCTGACCTCAAGTGATCAAGTATCTCAAGTTGCTGGGCCCAAAACTCATAGAATATTGACATTTTATCAGTTATAAAATGCCTCCATGTACAAGCACTGCTGGGGAAGGTAATCACCTCTATGTGGAGAGGGGTTTACACACAGTATAGGTTGAATACCAGCTTGTTGGGATGTTTTAGAGGAGATTCAAACGTTAGCTAGTTGTTGGATGGCATGGTGTTTAAGGTCTTTTCCCACTTTTTGATGCCATCATCAGTATTTTGTTCAAATTTAAAAGGCACATAGATGTTCTCTAATCTTGATTAAACAATTATTTTATTTCAGTGAAGAAAATATTTGGAAGCTCTGTGAATACATCAAAAACCATGACCAGTATCCTTTACAAGAATGTTATGCTGTCTTCATATCTAATGAGAGGAAGATGGTAAGTTGGTGAGTGAGTGCAGGAAGAAAACGAGATTTAACATGACGTTAGAAGCTAAATTAAATTTAAAAAAAGAAGCAAAATATAGCATGGGTGTAGTACTCTTCTGAAGTGTGCTTTATAAAATACAGCAACATTTAAAAGTTTTCTTTTGAATGAGATTTTTTTCCTTACAAGGCATGATTGAGTTAGATGAGTTGAGTCCCTTCTGTTGCCCAGGCTGGAGTGCAGTGATGCAATTCTTGGCTTACTGCAACCTCCACCTCCCGGGTTCATCTCCTTCCTCAGCTTCCCGAGTAGCTGGGACTACAGGCATGTGCCACCACGCCCGGCTAATTTTTGTATTTTTTAGTAGAGCTGGGGTTTTGCTATGTTGGCCAGGCTGGTCTCGAACTCCAGGCCTCAAGTGATCCTTCCGCCTTGTTCCCACAAAGTGCTGGGAGTACAGGCGTGAGCCACCATGCCCAGCTTAGTCCCTTATTTTAGGTAAGGAAATTTGTGATGGTCGACACAGATTAAGTCTTTTCTTTAGGCATTAATGTAGACCTGGTTTTTTTTTTGTTGTTGTTGTTTGTCTTTTATTTTCTTTTTTGATATGGAGTCTCGTTCTATCGCCCAGGCTACAGCACAATGGCATGATCTCGGCTCACTGCAACCTCTGTCTACCAGGTTCAAGGGATTCTTGTGCCTCAGGCTCCCGAGTAGCTGGGACTGCAGGTGCCCACCACCATGCCCGGCTATTTTTGTATTTTCAGTAGAGACAGGCTTTCTCCACGTTGGCCAGTCTGGTCTCCGACTCCTGACCTCAGGTGACCTGCCTGCCTTGGCCTCCCAAAGTGCTGGGATTACAGGCGTGAGCCACTGTGCCTGGCCATTTTTTTTTTCTTTTTTTAAATTCAAGATGGAAGATGTAGACTTTAAAAAAAGTGCTTAGATATGCATACTCTCAGTTTTAAAGTAAGGATTTGTCTCTGGAGTTTAAATAGAACTACAGTCAACTTATATGAGGAATTAGAAAAAGGAAGCCCTTCGTATTTTGTAAAACACGTTTGCAGGCATCATCTCATTTGATCCCAGTGGAAGCCCTGTGAAGGCAGGCAAGGTTTGGACAACTTTCTTCATTTTATAGATGAGAAAATTAAGACTTAGGGTGGCCCTATGAATAATTAAATGGGAAAGCAAGACTTGATACCTGCAAGGACTTCTGATTCCTAGTTCAGATCCCTTTTCACTCTCCGAAGACCATCATACAATAACTTGTGGTCTTGAGAGCTTTCATTCTTGGGGATACTTAGAAGGATTTAGATTTCTTCCTCTTCACTCATTCTTTCACCTTGATTTTTGCATGCTTAAAAATATTTTATGGCCGGGCGCGGTGGCTCAAGCCTGTAATCCCAGCACTTTGGGAGGCCGAGACGGGCGGATCACGAGGTCAGGAGATCGAGACCATCCTGGCTAACACAGTGAAACCCCGTCTCTACTAAAAATACAAAAACTTAGCCGGGCGAGGTGGCGGGCGCCTGTAGTCCCAGCTACTCGGGAGGCTGAGGCAGGAGAATGGCGTAAACCCGGGAGGCGGAGCTTGCAGTGAGCTGAGATCCGGCCACTGCACTCCAGCCTGGGTGACAGAGCGAGACTCCGTCTCAAAAAAAAAAAAAAAAAAAAAAAAATAAATTATATTTTATTTCTCATGTATGTATTGCTTTAAAGAATTTAGTAGTAGCCAGGTACAGTGACATGTGCCTGTAGTCCCAGCTATGCTACTTGTGAGGCGGCTGAGGTGGGCAGATCACTTGAAGCCAAGAGTTCAAGGCTGCAGTGTACTATGATGGCACCTGTGAGTAGCCATTGCACTCCAGCCAGGGCAGCAGCGCAAGATCCCATCTTGTCTGGGCGCAGTGGCTCACGCCTGTAATCCCAGCACTTTGGGAGGCCGAGGCGGACAGATCACTTGAGATCAGGAGTTTGAGACCAGCCTGGCCAACGTGGTGAAACCCTGTGTCTATCAAAAAAATATATAAAAAATTAGCCGGCTGTGGTGGGACACACCTGTAATCCCAGTTATTTGGGAAACTGAGGCAGGAGAATCGCTTGAACCCAGGAGGCAAAGGTTGCAGTAAGCCCAGATTGTGCCACTGTACTCCAGCCTGGGCGACAGAGCAAGACTCTGTCTCCAAAAAAAAAAAATCCCGTCTCAAAAATAAAAAGGGAAAATAATTTAGTAGTGGTTTAACTGAAGGCATGGCTTATGAAATGTATTGTGTTTTGTAGATACCTATCTGGAAACAACAGGCGAGACCTGGAGATGGACCTGTGATCTGGGTAAGACAGTTAATACAGAGAGTATTGATGCATTGTGACTTGTAACCCCTTAGTGTTCTGTATGTTTTGGTAAAGCATAAGTGACCTAAGCAGTAGATAAAGGCTGTGATAATTATTAATAAATTGACCTTTTGAGAATAGATGTTATTTGGTCTAAGGTAGAAACACTATAGGCATATATTCTTTTAACTTTTTGTTTTGAAATTGTTATAGGAATGATTTTAAATGGTGGATATATTTGTGATCTCCTAGACTCTTACCATTTAGCACAGGAAGGAACTTTGGCTACACATTAGAATTATCTGGAGACTGTTAAAAATGTAGTTTTTGGCTGGGCGCGGTGGCTCATGCCTGTAATCTCAGCAGTTTGGGAGGCCAAGGCAGACGGATCACTTGAGGCCAGGAGTTCAAGACCAGCCTGGCCAACATGGCGAAACCCCATCTCTAATAAAAATACAAATATTAGGCTGGGCGCAGTGGTTCACACCCTGTAATCCCAGCACTTTGAGAGGCTGAGGCAGGTGGATCACTTGAGGCCAGGAGTTCGAGACCATTCTGGCCAACATGGCAAAGCTCCGTCTCTACTAAAAAAAATACAAAGATTAGCTGAGCGTGGTGGCACGCACCTGTAGTCCCAGCTACTTGGCAGGTTGAGGCAGGAGAATTGCTTGAACCCAGGAGGTGGAGGCTGCAGTGAGCTGAGATTGCGCCACTGCACTCCAGCTTGGGTGACTGAGAGAGACCCTGTCTCAATAAATAAATAAATAATGTAGTTTTCTGATTTAGTAAATCTAGAGAGGAGTTCAGGAGTTCGTGTTCTTGATGAACTCCCAGGTGAACATGACTGGCATCTGAAAAATACAGATCTACTCCCGCCCCTTTATTTTTCAGGGAAGAAATAAACACAGAAGAGCAAAGTAAGTAGCTCAGAGTCGCATGGTCAGTGGCAGAACTGGGTCTCAGACCTGGGTCCTTTTTAGTACACATCTACATGTCACCTTAACCCGTTCCCCTAAAGAATGGAGGCCAGGGTTGGGCATGGTGGCTCATGCCTATAATCCCAGAACTTTGGGAGGCCGAGGTGGGTGGATCACCTGAGGTCAGGAGTTCGAGACCAGCCTGGTTAACATGGTAAAACCCCGTCTCTACTAAAAATACGAAAATTACCTGGGTGTGATGGCGTGTGCCTGTAATTCCAGCTACTCAGGAGGCTGAGGCAGGAGAATCGCTTGAACCTGGGAGTCAGAGGTTGCAGTGAGCCGAGGTCGCGCCATTGCTCTCCAGCCTGGGCAAAAAGAATGAAACTCCATCTCTAAAAAAAGAAAAAAAAAATGGAGTTTTTATGCTAATAAACACGAAAACAAAGTGAAAGTAAAACAACACTGATGAAATGTAACGAACTCCTAGTTTCTGGGTATTTATTTAAAATTATGTATCATTTGATTGGCTTCACTCATTTATTTAACATGTATATATTGAGTGTGTTTTATATGCCGGGCTAAAAACAGATGAAAACCCCTGGCCTCACAGAGCTGACGTTCTCAGTTCCGTTGCCAGCAGGTGATCTTGCGTGAAAGCTGCTCTTGCATGAAAGCCCAAGCCCCTCAGCTCTGGGGTTAGGAGCATGGGCTCTGGAGTCAGGCATACTGGGTTTAAGTCCAAGGCCTCTCATTGGTCAACTGTGGGATCCGGATAGGTTATTTACCCTCTCTCTTCAATGTCTGCCCCTGGTCAGTGGGGTCGTGAGGCTTAAATGAGATAATGCACAGGAAGCATCTTCCTGGTGTCTGCTACTGGTACTCAGGAAGTATTGGCAGTTACTGTTAGCAGTGGTCCCAAACCCCTGTTACAGATGGTCTGTGTGCACGAGAAGTCATCCTTATTGCTGAACAGCTTAGCTGATTTTGAGTGGTGGTCTCACTCCCCATCCTAGGGAAACTTGGAGGGGAAGGACCTGTAGCCATGTCCGCCTTACACATCTCATAGCAGCTCAAGGTAGGGAATCCTGTTGCAAGAAGTCTCCCCACACCCTCTGGCAGGTTTTTCTTTATTTCGCTGCTGTCCTGTTGTAGGGCATGGGTAGGCCTCGCTGAGTGAGTAGAGACACCAGTGAGTAGTAGTGAGTACAGTTCAAGAACACTAAATCGTGAACCCCTTTCTAGATTTACTAAATCAGAAAACTACATTGTTAACACAGTCTCTGGATAATTCTAATGTGTACCCAGACTAAATATTGCCAAAGTCCCTTCCTATGCTAAATGGATAAAAGTCTGTGACATCACAAATATATCTACCACCTTAGCCATTTAAAATCATTCCTATAATAATTTCAGGTCAGGCGTGGTGGCTTTACACCTATAATCCCAGCACTTTGGGAGGCAAAGACAAGCAGATCAACTGAAGTCAGAAGTTCGAGACCAGCCTGATCAACATGGTGAAACCCCGTCTCTATTAAAAATACAAAAATCAGCCACGTGTGGTGGCGGGTGCTTGTAGTGCCAGCTACTTGGGTGCCCGAGGCAGGAGAATTGTTTGAACCTGGGAGGCAGAGGTTACAGTGGGCTGAGATTGCACCACTGCACTCCATCCTGGGTGATACAGTGAGACTTCATCTAAAAAAAAATCGTTCCTATAATTACTTTCTTTTTTAAAATTTTATTTATGTATTTATTTTTTTGAGGTGGAGTCTCTGTCACCCAGGCTGGAGTGCAGTGGTGTGATCTCGGCTCACTGCAACCTCTGCCCCCCAAGATTTAAGCAATTCCCCTGCCTCAGCCTCCCGAGTCACTGGAATTATAGGCATGTGCCACCATATCTGGCTAACTTTTTTATTTTTAGTAGAGATGGAGTTTCGCCATGTTGGCCAGGCTGGTCTCTGAACTCCTGACCTGAAGTGATCTGCCCACCTCGGCCTCCCAAAGTGCTGGGATTACAGGCATGAGCCACTGCGCCCGTCCTCCTATAACAATTTCAAAACAAAAAGTTAAAATATGCCTATGGTGCTTCTATCTTAGACCAGATGACATGGAGCAGATGGTGGCATCTGTAGGTGACATCCCTGCTTCTAGCACAGTCAGTCTTTTCCTGGCCACTGGGCAGACACTGAACCAACTCAGAGAGTGAGGCTGCTGCTCAAGCCTGCATTCCTTGGCTCCTCATCTGTGCCGTGAAGGCAATTTTGGGCCAATGCTTTTCCTTTGCAGTCCCTCAGCTGCCTAGTGTATAGGAATGTGGACCTGAGCTTACCAGAAAGTTGTAAATAGTCACTGTTTATGCCTTTTCACAAGTTGTACGTTCTTTCTGGAAAGCTGTCCCCATCAGGCAAGATTCCGCAATGGGGTCCTTTCCTCTGTGAAACTCTCCTTGGCCATTGGGCTCCTGTCCTCTTCCTTTCTTGGTTGGCTTTAATTTTGTATTTTTATTTATTTGTTTGTTTTTGAGACAGAGTCTTGCTCTGTTACCCAGGGTGGAGTGCAGTGGCATGATCTCAGCTCAGTGCAACCTCCGTCTCCTGGGTTCAAGCGATTCTTGTGCCTCAGCCTCCCGAGTAGCTGGGGCTACAGGTGCACACCACCACGCCCGGCTCATTTTTGTATTTTTAGTAGAGACGGGGTTTCACCATGTTGGCTAGGCTGGTCTCGAACTCCTGACCTCATGTGATCCACCTGCCTTGGCCTCCCAAAGTGCTGGGATTGTAGGCGTGAGCCACCATGCTTAGCCTTTGGTTGTCTTTTAAAAGGGTTGACCATTTACACACTAAGGCTTCTAGGAGCACTGTGAGGTAGACCAAGCTTGTCTAACCTGCAGCCTGGTGGCTGCGTGTGGCCCAAGACAGCTTTAAATGCAGCCCAACACAAATGTGTAAACTTTCTTAAAACAGTATGAAATTTTTTTGTGATTTTTTTTTTTTTTTTTTTTTTTAGCTTATCAGCTATCATTAGCGTATTTTATGTGTGGCCCAAGACAGTTCTTCCAATGTGGCCCAGGGAAGCCAAAAGATTGGACACCCTTGAGTTAGTCACTCTGGTTATCTCCATTTTATAAAAGAGGAGACTGAGGCTGCCGAGGGGAGGGGCTGAGATTGGAACCAGGCGCTTACCTGCTCCTGCCTGCGTTGCTCTCCACCTCTGATGTTCTCTATTCTCTACAATGTCCTGCAGCAGTTTACCTGGTTCCCACTCACTTCTCTGGGAACTTCTTGAGGGTGAGAACTTATCTTTTTCATCTTTGCATCTGCAGTTCAGCAGCATAGTCTTTCACATAGAATAGAGAGGGTGCGGTTCAAAAAAACTGATATGGGCACAGTGGCTCACACCCATAATCCCAGCACTTTGGGAGGCAGAGACAGGCAGATCACTTGAGGCCAGGAGTTTGAGACCAGCCTGGTCAACATGGTGAAACCCCATCTCTACTAAAAATACAAAAATTAGGTGGGCTTGGTGACGTGCCTATAATCCCAGCTACTTGGGAGGCTGAAGTGGGAAAATCGCTCGAACCCCGGAGGCGGAGGTTGCAGTGAGCCGGGATCGTGCCACTGTACTCCAGCCTGGGTGACAGAGAGAGACTCTGTCTCAAAACAACAACAACAAAACACACCTGTAATATGAATTAGAAAGTGTTAAGAGAGAAGCAGAATTTGAGTGAGGCAGCGATTCTGGCAGGGGGTGGGAGAAGATAAAACATTGATTCACGGGAAGAAAACCTTTAGCTGGAGCTTGTGTGGTGGGAAGAGGTAGAGAAGGTTGCTGCAGATGGAGGGGAATGACATGAGCAGGCCCAGTGGGAGGCAATGGTGGACTGTTTGGGGGCATGGAGGGTAGGATACATCTGGATGAGTCCAGAGAATAGGCATTCATTTGTTAATCTCTTTCTCTTTTGCTAAGATAGACTTAGAGCCAAAGGCAGCACTCAGGCTTTTAAAGGCACAACATCCCTAGTCTTAAGTATTGTTCCTACCTCATAGGATTTATACAAGGCTCAAATAGAATGATATTTGAGAAAGTAAGTGCCTTTTAAACTCTGAAATACTGTGGAAATATAAGATGGTATTACTAATGTTGCTAGGTTGCGTTGATTTCACAGTGCTGTTCTCTATGAGAGCATTTTTCTTTGGAAGAACTCAGAGCACCACATTGCTCATGTCCCTTGATCACCTCTCTGAAATCCCTTTCAGCTCATCGCCGGTGTTGGGCAGTACCTTGAGTCTGAGAGTGAGGGTGAGAATTAACATCCACGCCGTGACAGAGCTGTGTGGGAAAAGCTGTCTTTTTCTTTCTCTTTTAGTGGCTACAGATGAAGGCTTGGCTAACTTCTTTTTCTAAAAAATAGTTTTTCCTTTCTTTTAATTGCAAAAGTGGTTCCAAACTAGAAATTAAAATCCTCCTCCTCTCCAGGCTGACCCCCAGAAGCCTGCTTTGTTATTAGTTTGGAGGACATCCTTGCAGACGTTTTCCTCTGCATTCGCATGCATGCAAATGTACTTCTGAATGCGCACATGTGTCTTTATATACAGGTAGCTTTTAACAAATAGCAGGTGGGGCCGGCACAGTGGCTCACACCTGTAATTCCAGCACTTTGGGAGGCTGAGGCGGGGGGATCACTTGAGGCCAGAAGTTGGAGACCAGCCTGGCCAACGTGGTGAATCACCATCTCTACTAAAAATACAAAAATTAGATGGGCGTGGTGGCGGGCATCTGTAGTCCCAGCTACTCAGGTGGCTGAGGCAGGAGAATCGCTTGAACCCAGGAGGTGGTGGTTGCAGTGAGCTGAGATCATGCCACTGCACTCCAGCCTGGGTGATAGAGCAAGACTCTGTCTCAGTAAAAAAAAAAAAAAATAGGTGGAGCTGGGTGCAGTGGCTCATGCCTGTAATCCCAGCACTTTTGGAGGCTGAGGCAGGTGGATCACCTGAGGTCAGGGTTTCAAGACCAGCCTGGCCAGCATGATGAAACCCCGTCTCTACTAAAAATACAAAAAATTATCTGAGTATGGTGGTGCTCACTTATAATCCCAGCTACTCAGGAGGCTGAGGCTGGAGAATTGCTTGAACCCGGCAGGTGGAGGTTGCAGTGAGCTGAGATCATGCCATTGCACTCCAGTCTGGGTGACAGAGTAAGACTCCATCTCAAACAAAAAAGTTTCCTAGAGGTAAAATTGCAGGTTCAGAGGATGTTGAGAGGATGTGCATTTAATGACTATGAACATTTCCATTATTTATTTAACCATTTCCCTATCTGTGGACATTTAATGTTTTCAGGGTGTTGTGTTTGCTTTATTTTATTTTGCTATTATAAGGAGGGCTGTAGCAGTCTTATATCCTTTTTAGTGATAATGTGTGTGCCTGAATACTGGGATTTCATCATTATGAAGTAACTTGGTTAACTTTAGCAACTTTTACTTCTAGGATTACCATGTTGTTTTGCTTCATGTTTCAAGTGGAGGACAGAGCTTCATTTATGATCTCGATACTGTCTTGCCATTTCCCTGCCCCTTTGACACTTATGTAGAAGATGCCTTTAAGTCTGATGATGACATTCACCCACAGTTTAGGAGGTGAGGACATTCAGCATGGATTTACTTATTTTCTGAAGTAAGACTTTGACGATTCCCCAGAGGTTCTTTTCTTTGACAGTTGTTTTATAAAGATCTCGTCTGGCATCACCATTGAGTTGATGTTTAAGAATGATGTATTTGCAACACAGGAGATTCAAAATGTTTTAAAACTTTAAAAGTTATCTATCATATAAAAGGTTGGCATTCTTTTAAAATTTTGTGTGTTGAGATCCCACACATTTAATTTCAGGCAGGTGGGGGATTTTTCTTATACTCTCTTTGTTTGGGGGTTTGTGGGGATACCTGGTGTCACCATTGAGAGGGCTGTGAAGGCAGCATCAGAAAATCATGCCCGTTGCCCTTGATACACAAATTGAGTAAATCAAGGCAACCAGACATGTTTTTGTGCCTTTGTCTTTCTGTTTCGGGTTTTAGTTGATCATTTCCTATGCTTCTCTAATAGATAGTAAAGTTGCCTGTGTTACTAACCATACAGAAATGCATGAGTAGTTTTGTACATGTCATAGGAAATGAGTCCATATAAAAATTTGATTGGAATTTCAAACATGACACCTCCCTAATGTGAGTGTATATTGATTTGTCTGCAGGAAATTTAGAGTGATCCGTGCAGATTCATATTTGAAGAACTTTGCTTCTGACCGATCTCACATGAAAGACTCGAGTGGGAATTGGAGAGAGCCTCCACCGCCGTATCCCTGCATTGAGACTGGAGGTGAGCCAGGATGCCTTCTCAAAGGGATTCTGATTGATCATGTACACATCAGCATTTTTCTTTAACAGAGGACAAAAGTCAGGTCATTCTTTGGATAAAACTCCATGCATGAATCTCAGCACTTTGGGAGGCCGAGGCAGGCGGATACGAGGTCAGGAGATCGAGACCATCCTGGCTAACATGGTGAAACCCTGTCTTTACTGAAAATACAAAAATTAGCCGGGCGAGGTGGTGGGCGCCTGTAGTCCCAGCTACTCGGGAGGCTGAGGCAGGAGAATAGTGTGAACCCGGGAGGCGGAGCTTGCAGTAAGCTGAGATTGGGCCACTGCACTCCAGCCTGGGCGACAGAGTGAGTCTCTGTCTCAAAAAAAAAAAAAGAAAAGAAAAAAACTCCATAAATAAGGAGGTCATAGGAAATACTACTTCTGTGTGCGTGTTAGATTCAGAAATCAAGGCACAGGGAATAGGACTGGAAGGCATGAGAACTTGTGGGAGACAAAGGGTGTTAAGGATCAGAAGCATAGCACCTGCAAACTGCTGGATTATTGGATGTAGCTACTGCGGGGACACTGAACATCAGGAGACTCGCATGCTTGTGTCATGTAACAGCGGGACTAGTAGCGCCTTGCCATGGTAGGGTTTTGTGCTATGGTGAAAGAAATCCCCATTGCATCCTTATGATGTGTGAAATGTCACTTTGGCTATATAATAAAATCTGCATTAGAGGGAGGTGAGCGCTAGCAGGTTTTATTGTACCATTTGTCTCATTTATGTGCTTTTAGGTATCAGTCCAGTTGATAATTTCCTGACATTTAAGAAGATAAAGGTTCCTTCACCCTGTTACTATTGTTTGGCATTCATATGAGTTTGAAGCATTATTTATGTTTGTAAATAATTCTCAACATTCCCACTTAGGGGTGAGATCATCCCAACACCTAGAAAACACAGACCATGTGAAAGCGCTCTGTGAGCTCTGCAGCATGTCAGAAAAGTAGGGCAGTAGTGTTAGTACTTCAACAAGGGTCTGAGCGTGGTGGCTCATGCCTGTAATCCCAGCACTTTGGGAGGCTGAGGTGGGTGGATCACCTGAGGTCAGGAGTTCGAGACCAGCCTGACCAATGTGGTGAAACCCCGTCTCCACTAAAAATACAAAAATTAGCCGGGCGTGGTGGTTTATGCCTGTAGTCCCAGCTCCTTGGGAAACTGAGACAGGAGAATCACTTGAACCAGGACGTGGAGGTTGCAGTGAACCAAGATTGTACCGCTGCACTCCAGCCTGAGTGACAAGAGTGAGATTCCGTCTAACAAAAAGAAAAGAAAAAGAAAAAAATACTTTAACAAGGAAGAAAGTAAAAAATACATTTGGCATATTTGAGGGGAGGGGACTAAGAGAGGGTTCAAACTCTGATGTTTGAGGCTCCCTATGAAAAGCTCTCATAATTAAAAAAATTTATATTGGAATTGCTTATTGGTGTACAGAGCTGCTTCCTGGCCTCAGTGTGAGAACTGGGGAAGCTCCCTGGTAAGGAGAGGGCTTGAGGGGTCTACCTTAGCATCTCTGGCAACCTGCTCTACAGGGCCTGTCTGGGTACAGTGTGCCTTTAGCAGCTACCTGTTTCCCCTCGAGATGTGAGCACCTAAGACAGAGCCTAGTGCATAGCAGGCATTTAGTGAACCCCTCGTCAGCCTTGGTCCGACTGGGGCGATTCCTTTGGTTTTGATGACTACTACTCATTGGATGCTATTTTGTGCTGGGCTTTTGCCAGCCCAATTACTATATGGGCTGCTGAGGTGAGCACTGCCAGCCCAATTTTCTTCCTTCCTTCCTCCCTCCCTCCCTCCCTGCCTCCCTCCCTCCCTCCCTGCCTCCCTCCCTTGACTCTGTCACCCAGGCTGGAGTGCAGTGGCACGATCCCAGCTCATTGCAACCTCCACCTCCTGAGTTCAAGCAATTTTCATGCCTCAGCCTCCGGATTAGCTGGGATTACAGGCATGCACCATCACACCTGGCTAGTTTTATTTATTTATTTATTTATTTATTTTTTTGAGCCGGAGTCTCACTCTGTCGCCCAGGCAACAGAGTGCAGTGGTGTGATCTCTGCTCACTGCAAGCTCCACCTCCCGGGTTCGTGCCATTCTCCTGCCTCAGGCTCCTGAGTAGCTGGGACTATAGGCGCCCGCCACCACGCCCAGCTAATTTTTTTTTGTTGCATTTTTAGTAGAGACGTGGTTTCACCATGTTAGCCAGGATGGTCTCCATCTCCTGACCTTGTGATCCGCCCTCCTCGGCCTCCCAAACTGTTGGGATTACAGGCATGAGCCACCCTGCCCAGCCTCATCTGGCTAGTTTTTATGTTTTTAGTAGACATGAGGTTTTGCCATGTGAGCGAGGCTGGTCTTGAACTCCTGGCCTCAGGTGATCCTTCCGCCTTGGCCTCCCAAAGTGCTGGGATTATAGGGGTGAGCCACTGTGTCCAGCCCATATTAACTAACTAAAAATTAGCCAGGTGTGGTGGTGCACACCTGTAATTCCAGCTACGCAGGAGGCTGAGGCAGGATAATCGCTTGAATCTGAGAGGTGGAGGTTGCAATGAGCCGAGATGGCACCACTGCACTCTAGCCTGGCTGACAGAGGGAGACTCTGTCTCAAAAAAAAAAAGAAAACCGACATTAAATTAATGCATGTTTTAGATACATGCATTATTAGATATGTTGGATTTAGTTATGGAATTACTCTTTTTTTTTTTTTTTTTTTTTAATCAAGATAGGGTCTCAGTATATTGCTCCTAGCTTGGCCTCCCAAAATACTGAGATCACAGGCATGAGCCACCATGCTGGCCAGGATTAACTCCTTTTTTATTTTTGAGACAGAGTCTCGCTCTGTTGCCCAGGCTGGAGTGCAGTGGCGTGATCTTGGCTCACTACAACCTCTCCCTCCTGGGTTCAAGCGATTCTCCTGCGTTCAAGCGATTCTCCTGCCTAAGCCTCCCAAGTAGCTCAGATTATAGGCACCCACTACTACACCCGGCTAAATTTTGTACTGTTAGTAGAGATGGGATTTCACCACGTTGGCCAGGCTGGTCTCGAACTCGTGACCTCAAGTGATCGACCTTTCTCAGCTTCCCATAGTGCTGAGATTATAAGTGTGAGCCACCAAGCCTGGCTGCTTTTAATCTTTTTGAGTAAAGGTTCACAGTAGGCTTTCTTTCTTTTTTTTTTTTTGAGACAAAGCCTTGCTTTGTTGCCCAGGCTGGAGTGAAGTGGCATGATCTTGGCTCATTACACCCTCTAACTCCCAGGTTCAAGCAATTCTCCTGTCTCAGCCTCCCAAGTAGCTGGGATTAGAGAGGCATGCCACCATACCCAGCTAATTTTTGTATTTTTAGTAAAGATGGGGTTTCACCATGTTGACCAGGCTGTTCTCTAACTTCTGACCTCAAATGATCTGCCCACCTCGGCCTCCCAAAGTGCTGGGATTACAGGTGTGAGCCACTGTGCTTGGCTCAGAGCAGCCTTTCATCGAGGGCTAATTTAGCCCCCCTACTCTGACATGACCCTTTTGAGGATGCCACTGAATGCCGCGTCTTAAGAGTTCTCTCCACTCTGGCTGGTGGTGGCGTGAATTATTTCTAGCCCTGTGGAAGTTCTGGGGATTATTAGACCCACTCCTTCCTGGTGCTGCTTTCCCTGGCCTCATGAAGTTTCGTTCCATAGAAGAGAAGATCAGTACTTAGCCAAAGACCCAGGGGGTCCCCTCTGCTGATCTCTGGAGCTCTGACTCTCTGTGTCGTCCCCTCTTCACTGACATTCTGTTTCCCTCAGTTTGGGTGTGTTTGTTTTGTCATGATTGGATTGAAGTTATACATTCCAGGCAAGAAAACCACAGAGGTGACATTGAGCCCTTATCCATTTGACTAATTTTACCTACTTTTGGTCTTCTGCGTTGTTTTATTGCTGTTAAACCAAAATTGTGTTTTCAGTGGACATTTTTTTTTCATATTTTTTTTTAGATTCCAAAATGAACCTGAACGATTTCATCAGTATGGATCCCGAGGTAGGATGGGGCGCTGTCTACACACTATCTGAATTTACACATCGGTTTGGCAGTAAAAACGGCTAAACTTGGCCTCAAGATGTGGAACTGTGGAGAAATTCTAGGACATGAACAAGCTATCCCTTCATCGAGGACAGCAAACATTATGGTACAGTTGGCTTGGAATTATGTCTTTCTCTTTTAATTTGATTGAGTGGAAATCTGAGTGAATACAAATATAAATGAACAACATAAAAACTTTTGTTTTGACATGTCAAATTGAAACTTGATATAGTGTGTACTTGCTAAGATATTCCTGTGGCTCATTTGTTAAAACACGAGGACTTAAGCCAGTAATTGTTTTTGTTCAGATAGAGGTGTGGAGGTAGAGCCAGCCCCTCATATCTGTTCTGGATGTTTTCTGTCTCTCCAGCTACATTGTAAGCTCCTTGAGGGCAGGGCCATGGCCCATTGCTCTTTGAATCTCAAATGCCCATAAAAGGTGCCCATAAAATGTTTTCTTGAACATTTCAATGTGCTGTTGTTTGGAAAGGGGTAATATTGTGAGCTGAATCAGCAATAAGTATTAGTCTTTTTGGACTATGGTATTGTTAAAAAGTTTGCAGCCCTCTCAGATTTGAGTGTTACTTGGTTTATTTATTTATGGCTTTAAATAAAATTGGTTTAACATTTGTTTTGTTTTGAAGATTTTTGTGTCACCCTTGATGATCTGAAATACCTAAATATGCCTCAATTGTAGATGAGAACCAGGGCTTTAAAATATATTTATTACATGTGCCTTCTGGAAGACATCTTGATCATGTGGCTTTAATCGTATCATTCCAAATGAAAGATATTTGGCATTACACTGGCATATAGTATCAGCTCTCATGTTTTCATGATTCTGCTTTAAAAATGAACAACTTCTTATAGCAAGGATATCTGACCTTTTGTTCTTAGATGAGCTTTCTACTTATTAAGAAACTGTCAGCTGGGCATGGTGGCTCATGCGTGTAATCTCAGTACTTTGGGAGACTGAGGCAGGCGGATCATGAGGTCAGGAGTTTGAGACCAGCTTGGCCAACATGGTGAAACCTTGGCTGTACTAAAAATACAAAAATTAGCTGGGTGTGGTGGTGGGCGCCTATAATCCCAGCTACTTGGGAGACTGAGGCAGAATTGCTTGAACCTGGGAGGTGGAAGTTGCAGTGAGCTGAGATCATGTTACTGCACTCCAGCCTGGGTGACAGAGCAAGACTCCATCTCAGGAAAAAAAAAAAAGAGAAACTGAGATTTAATGCGATTCCTCTGCCTTATGCTATGGAGGGTACAACTGTAACCATTTATTTATTTATTTAGAGACAGAGTCTTGCTCTGTCACCCAGGCTGGAGTGCAGTGGCACGATCTTGGCTCACTGTAACCTCCGCCTCCCAGTTTCAAGTGATTCTCGTGCCTCAGCCTCCTGAGCAGCTGGGATTACAGCTGTGCACCACCACGCCCAGCTAATTTTTGTATTTTAGTAGAGACGGGGTTTCACCATGTTGGCCAGGCTGGTCTTGAACTCCTGACCTCAGGTGATCTGCCTGCCTTTGCCTCCCGAAGTACTGGGATTACAGGCATGAGCCACCGCGCCTGGGCCCCTTCCCTAGAAATTTCTGCATAAACTGCCCTTTAATCTGCATATTTTTTTTATTTACTTATTTATTCTGAGACAAAGTCTCACTCTATCGCCCAGGCTGGAGTGCAGTGGCATGATCTCGGCTCACTGCAACCTCTGTCTCCCAGGTTCAAGCGATTCTCATGCCTCAGCCTCCCGAGTAGCTGGAATTACAGGCGTGTACCACCATGCCCACCTAATTTTTGTATTTTTAATAGAGACGGGATTTTGCCATGCTAGCTAGGCTGGTATCAAACTCCTGACCTCAGGTGATCTGCCTGCCTCGGCCTCCCAAAGTGCTGGATTTATAGGCATGAGCCACCGCACATGGCCAAATTTGCATGTTATTAAAAGTAGATATAAATGTGACTGCCAAACCGCCCTGAGCTGCTCCTCTCTGCCTACAGGGTAAAGCTGCTCTGCAGGAGCGGTCACAGAGTTTAACACTAGCGCTTCAATAAAGCTGTTTTCTTTTTCTTTTTTTTTTTTTGAGGAGTCGGCTCTGTCAGCCGGGCTGGAGTGCAGTGGCGGGATCTCCAGCTCACTGCAAGCTCCGCCTCGGGTTCACCATGCACTTCTGCCTCAGCCTCGGTAGCTAGGTTCACAGATGCCTGCCACAGCGTCTGGCTAATTTTTTGTATTTTTTAGTAGAGAGCGAGGTTTCACCGTGTTAGCCAGGATGGTCTCGATCTCCTGACCTTGATCCGCCCGCCTCGTCCTCCCAAAGTGCTGGAATTACAGGCGTGAGCCACCGCGCCTGGCCTAAGCTGTTTTCTTTCACCTTCAGCTTGCCCTTGAATTCTTTCCTGGGCAAAGCCAAGAAGTCTCATGGGCTCAGCCCTACTTTGGGACTTGCCTGCTCTGTTTCAAATTGATCTGTGCTTGCAACCAAGCCCCCTTTTTTGTTTTTGAGACTGTCTTGCTGTGTCACCAAGGCTGGAGAGCACTGATGTGATCTCTGCTTACTGCAACTTCCACCTCTGAGGCTCAAGCAATCCTCCCACCTCAGCCTTCTGAGTAGCTGGGACTATAGGCGTGCCACAGTGCCCGGCTAATTTTTATATTTTTAGTAGAGATGGGGTTTTGCCACGTTGCTCAGGCTGGTCTTGAACTCCGGGACTCAAGCAATCCACCCACCTTGGCCTACGAAAGTGCTGAGATTACAGGTGTGAGCCACCGCGTCCAGCCTGCACTTCCTGGTTCTCTGAGCCAGTGGATTCCTTTTTCTCTTCAGCTTGTGTGAGTTGTATTTCTGTTATTTTTAACTGAAAGATAGGTTTTCTTTTTTTTTTTTTTTGAGGCAGAGTCTCGCTCTGTCGCCCAGGCTGGAGTGCAGTGGCCGGATCTCAGCTCACTGCAAGCTCCACCTCCCGGGTTCACGCCATTCTCCTGCCTCAGCCTCCCTAGTAGCTGGGACTACAGGTGCCTGCCACCTCGCCCGGCTAGTTTTTTTTGTATTTTTTAGTAGAGACGGGGTTTCACCGTGTTAGCCAGGATGGTCTTGATCTCCTAACCTCGTGATCCGCCCGTCTGGGCCTCCCAAAGTGCTGGGATTACAGGCTTGAGCCACCGCGCCCGGCCAAAAGATAGGTTCTCTTACGAGATTTTTCTTCAGAGTTGTTTATCAGGCTTAGGAACTGTTATTTGTGTCTGTCTGTGCTTAATTTTTCTGTTTAAACTTTTTTTCTTTTTGTTTTTGAACCCAAACTAAGACAAGTTTTCTTTGAGGTCATGTTTCTTTCTCTTAGTATTCAACATGTGTGAGAGGATTTTCTGTTTGGAAAGAGGAAATTTCAAGAAAAGCAGGGGACTAAAGTAGAATTTTGTTTGTTTGCTTGTTTTTGTTTGAGATGCAGTCCTGCTCTGTTGCCCAGACTAGAGTGCAGTGGCACAGTCTTGACTCGCTGCAACTTCCACCTCCCAGATTTAAGCAACTCTCCTGCCTCTGCTTCCTGAGTTTCTGGGATTACAGGCATGTGCCACCACACCTGGCTAATTTTTGTATTTTTAGTAGAGAGGGGATTTTACCATGTTGGCCAGGCTGGTCTCGAACTCATGACCTCAAGTGATCCACCCACTTCGGCCTCCCAGAATGCTAAGATTACAAGTGTGGACCATAGCGCCTGGCTGACTAAAGCAAAAAAAAAATTTTTTTGAGACGGAGTCTCACTCTATTGCCCAGGCTGGAGTGCAGTGGCGTGATCTTGGCTCACTGCAAGCTCCGCCTCCCGGGTTCACGCCATTCTCCTGCCTCAGCCTCCTGAGTAGCTGGGACTACAGGCACCCACCACCACGCCCAGCTAATTTTTTTTTTTTTTTGTCTTTTTAGTGGAGACGGGGTTTCACTGTGTTAGCCAGGATGGTCTCTATCTCCTGACCTTGTGATCCGCCTGCCTTGGTCTTCCAAAGTGCTGGGATTACAGGCGTGAGCCACCGCGCCCTGCCTAAAGCAGAATTTGTCAGTTGACTATGAAAGCAACAGAAGCAGGGTATCTCTGAGAACTTGACACACCAAGGAGTTGGGAAGCAAATATGAAAGTATAAAATGGTTCCCAGCTCAGTAGAACTGGCTATCCCTGATTGAAGATATTATTGGAGGTTTTAAGAAAAGTATGTCTTTCAGAAGAGGAGTTGATTAGCAATGACAGTAAATGCAAACTTTTTTGTGTGTTTTCCTTGATTTAATTTTTAATTAATTAAAAAATAGATGGTACCATGTACATTGTACCAATTCAGAATGTATAGAAGTGAAAAGTAAACTTCCCTCCTGCTTTGTCCTCCAATTTTCTGATGTTCCCACCCAGAAACAACCTCTTTTTCAGTTTATTTTATATCCTCCTTTCCAGGAATTTTCTATGCCTGTGTAAACATAGAGGTATGTATTATACATTAAATTCTGTTTCCCCCCCCGATAAATGGTAGCATCCTAAACATATTGTACTGTATTTTACTTTTTTTCCCTTCACTAAACAAATAAAAATACATTTTACTTTTTAAAGTTAATATATTTGAATGTTTTCTAATCAGTACATATTGACTGGAAAATCAACAAGAATGAGAAAATTCTTTTTAAAGGCTACATTGTATTCTGCGATACATATGGTCCATAATTTAACAGTCCTTTATAAGCTGTTTTTTGCTTCTTGGTATGACCAAAAAAAAAAAAAAATGCTACAATAAATGTTTTTGTTTCATAAGAATTTCCAAGATGAATTTTTAAAGTTTTTTAAAATTTTTTATTTTTTGAGACAGAGTCTCACTCTGTTGCCCAGGTTGAAGTGCAGTGTTGTGAACTCAGCTCATTGTAACCTCAGCCTCCCGGGTTGAAGCAATTCTCCTGCCTCAGTCTCCCCAGTGGCTGGGATTACAGGCGTGCGCCAACGCACTTGGCTAATTTTTATATTTTTAATAGAGACAGGGTTCACCATGTTGGCTAGGTTGGTCTCGAACTCCTGGCCTCAGGTGATCCACCTGCCTCAGCCTCCCAGAGTGCTGGGATTATAGGCATGAGCCACTGCGCCCGGCCCCAAGATGAATTTTGAAACCGTAGACTGCTAGTTGTCCCACCAAATCCATTGTTTTGTTTTGTTTTGTTATCTTTTTCTTTTTCTTTCTTTCTTTTCTTTTTTTTTTTTTTTTGAGACAGAGTCTTACTCTGTCACCCAGACTGGAGTGCAATGGCGCGATCTCAGCTCACTGCAACCTCCACCTCCCAGGTTCAAGCGATTCTCGGGCCTCAGCCTCTTGAGTAGCTGAGATTACAGGTGTGCACTACCACACCTGGCTAATTTTTTGTGTATGTTTTTATTATAGTAGAGACAGGTTCACCCTGTTTGCCAGGCTGGTCTCAAACTCCTGGCCTCAAGTGATCCCCCCACCACCTCAGCCTCCCAAAGTGCTGGGATTACAGTCATGAGCCACTGCATCTGGCCCTTCTCTTCTTTTTCTAGAGCGGGGGTTGGCAAATGTTTTCTGCAAATGGCCAAACAGTAAATGTTAGACTTTGCAGGCCTTAAGGCCTCTGCCACAACTACTCAACTCTGCCTTTGTAGCCGAAAAGAGCAGCCACAGGCAATATGTAAATGAATAGGTGTGGCTGAGCTCCAATAAAACTTTGCAAAACCTGGGTCTTCTCTCTTGGCTTTGGAGCCCCCCTCCCTCTGTCTCTGTACAGGGGAACTTTTTCCTTCTCTCTTCTTTCTTGCCTATTAAACGCTCTGCTCCTTAAAACCACTCCAACTGTGTCTGTGTCATTTTATCCAATTTGCGCAAGACAAGAGCCCTGGTGCTCCTCCACTCATCAGAGCCTATCAGTGCCATCTTCAAAGCAGAGACCAAGTCCTCACCAGACAACATAATCTGCTCAGCCCTAATCTTGGATTTACAGCCTCCACAACAGACTCTGCTCCAACTATGAACTTAGGAGGTTAAGGAAAAACGTGGTTTTCTTTTTCCAACTAGAAGCTGGACATCCTAAGTGATTGGAGGAGTATGTTTGGTTTTCTCTATCTGGTTCCAAGCCGAAAGTAGGAACAACAACATGGGGAAGCCTGCAATTTTTGACCACGTCCTGATCTCTCCGTACTGATCACCGCTGAGCAGAGAGTCAGGGTTCTGTTATCATCTGTGCCCTGTTCATTGTCTGCTTGAATATTCTGCCAGTCTGTCTGTAGAGGGGAAAAACAATAACCTTTATTATCAGAAACCTCATTCTAAGTTTACTTTTCTGTCTAGGTGTCCTTGTACAAATCGCTTAGCTTTTTAAATATATAAATATGTTTTCTCACTGAGTAGCAACAGAAGCAGTATTTTTGCTAGGCTTGAGTTGCTTACTATTAAAAAAATTAGACTTACATTTTTTTTTTTTTTTTGTTTTGGAGGGGCAGACTGTTGCCCAGGCTGGAGTGCAGTGGCCGGATCTCAGCTCACTGCAACCTCTGCCTCCTGGGTTCACGCCATTCTCCTGCCTCAGCCTCCCGAGTAGCTGGGACTACAGGCGCCCGCCACCTCGCCCGGCTAGTTTTTTGGTTTTTTTTTAGTAGAGACGGGGTTTCACCGTGTTAGCCAGGATGGTCTCGATCTCCTGACCTTGTGATCCGCCCGTCTCGGCCTCCCAAAGTGCTGGGATTACAAGCTTGAGCCACCGCGCCCGGCCTAGACTTACATTTTTATAATAAAACTTAATCTTAGGCTCAGATCCACATACCACTAAAGAGCAGTGCTTGTCTTTTGCTTAATATTCATATTACAAGATTAATTTTTATTTATAATTAATATATAAACATGTTCTTTTAAAAAATATACAATGTGATGGATAAATCTAATGTCCTTTTTGATAATCACCCTGGTTTTAAGAATATAACTGTCTAGAGAAAATAACTAATAGAGTTCATTGTGTATTATCTGGAAGTCATTGTATGCCAGGCAATTTTCTGACATAATGGGGTCGGTACTATTTTTATCCCTATTTTACAGATAAGGAAACTGATGCAGGGAGAGGTTTTCATATAGCTCACCAAGTTACTAGCTAGTAAGTAGTAGAGCCAGGATGCAATTTCAGGAAAAAAAAAAGCACCTGAGAAGCTTCATGCTGCTTTCTGATTACCCCCTTACTCTCTCAGGGTAACCACCATCCTGCATACATTCATCGTGCCTCTTTCTGTATTTTATATAATTTCACATAAAAATATGTTTGTATATGGCAAACAAAAAAACAAAAAAAAAACAACTTTGCAAAACCAAGAGCTGGTAGAGTTGGCCCTTGGGCCATAGCTTGCTGTCCCTTGTGACTGATGTGTGGCTACTCTGCCATGGACTACATTTCCCAGTCTCCTTTGCAGTCAGGTGTGGACATGTGACCAGCTGGATACAAGAGGACCTGTGTGTACCACTTACATGACCTGTGAAACTCCTGCCCACTCCTTCACACCTTTGCCCGCTTTCTTACCAGATGAAATGGTGTGACTGGAGTGACCTCAGAAGCTACTTATCAAAGGCAGTTGGTAGCCACCTTCAACCTGGATTCTTGGTGACTCTGTGGAGCCAAGTTGCATGCCTGCCTAAATACTATATTGTGGAACTCTTTCATAGGAGACAAACTTGTGTATTTTTTAAGTCACAGAATTCTTGGTGAGTTTTGATTTGGCTGTTTAGTCCTCCCTAAATAATTCAGTGCGCATTCAAGCATGTAACAGGATATTTTTAGCTGGGTCAG
Source organism: Papio anubis (assembly GCF_008728515.1). Classification (NCBI taxonomy): domain Eukaryota; kingdom Metazoa; phylum Chordata; class Mammalia; order Primates; family Cercopithecidae; genus Papio; species Papio anubis. The sequence goes on from NC_044983.1 coordinate 118,789,968, forward strand.
AAATAAGAATTTGTGGTGTTCCAGCCCGGGTACGATGGCTCACACCTGTAATCCTAGCACTTTGAAAGGCCAAGGACGGGCAGATCACTTGAGGTCAGGAGTTCAAGACCAGCCTGGCCAACATGGTGAAACCCCGTCTCTCCCCAAAATACAAAAAGTAGCCAGGCATGGTGGCGCATGCCTGTAATCCCACTTACTCAGGAGGCTGAGGCACGAGAATCGCTTGAACCAGGGAGGTGGAGGTTGCAGTGAGCCAAGATTGCACCACTGCACTCCAGCCTGGGCGACAAGAGTGAGACTCCATCTCAAAAAAAAAAAAAGAAAAAGAATTTGTGGTGTGAGCTTCTGTGTCTTTGTGCAGACTGCCCCCTTTGTGTCCCACAGTTTTTGTGGAATTGTCACCGCTCCCGGAATGTTCACAAACCCTGAACACAGATGTCTATCTGATCCTGTTGTTTTGCGTGAGGTTCAAGAGCCTTGTGGGAAAGAAGCCAAATGGTCTGTGTTCTCATTTAGCTTTCGGACATGTATAGGCTTGTCCCGTGGTCTAGAGGTCCTCAGAGATGCCTTTGCTAGAGGAGAGAAAAATATGAACAGGTCCCTGAGAGAAAATCAATGCAAGTGAAGATGACATCTGACTGAGGGGACCAGACTAGATGATTATACATTAGAGGGTTCCTTCATGGCAGGTGCAATGAGAAATGTGCCACGGTGCACCCTTACCCCTTTTCTCTTACTCTCTAGAAAGCCCTGTCTCTTGGGAAGGAAAGAAAGAACTGTGTTACTAGGGGCCCCATGTGGCTCCGTGGGAATCTTGGAAGTAACTGCTGATTTTCCGTAGAACAGTGGACAGCAATGTTCTGACTGAGTCTGGTATTTTGGTGGTTGACAGCAGTACAGGCCATGACCAGTGGCTGGCTCAGCAGTGAAGCAGAAGCATGAGGAAGCCTGCAGGCTGTGGTTTGGATTCTCTGTGAGTCCCCTTTTCATCAGGACTTTGAAAGAGAAAATGACTTACACGGGACTCTCAGACTGGTAGGGGCTTGTGTACCTTCAGCATATAGCAATTAACACCTTGATGATTTGCAGAAATTCTTCATGGAGGATGCTTATTTAAAAGAGCTGGAGGGCTGGGTGTGGTGCCTCATACCTATAATCCCAGCACTTTGGGAGGCTGAGACAGGCAGATCACTTGAGGCCAGGAGTTGAAGACCTCTACTGTTGCTGTATCACTGCCCTGGTGACTCAGCAGTGAATCCTGCACTCATGGATATTACATTCTTGTGGAGAAGACAGACACTGAACTTCTACATTGAGTGGAAGATTGGTTGCTATTTACTGAGTTGGGGAAGATTGTGGGTGGAGTAATTTTGGGGAGGAAGATCAGGAGTTTTATTGGGGGTATGTTAAATTTGAGGTGCCAGTTGGGTGTCTAAGGAGCTGTCAAATAGGAGTTGGTAGCCAGGTGTGGTAGGCGGAGGTTGTAGTGAGCCTGAGATCACGCCACTGCACTCCAGCCTGGGCGACAGAGCGAGACTGTCTCTCTCTCTCTCTATATATATATATGTACACACACACACATACATATAATTAATTTATTAAATAAATATACCCCTTTATCCAACTCATAATTTATTAAATATATATTTATTAATTATATATGTATTTTATATATATATATATATATATATATATGAGTTGGATGAAGGGGTCCCAGAGTCAGTGGAGAGGTGTAGGATGGGAATATCAAATTGGGAGACATCCGTTAATAGATGATATTTAAAGGTACAGGACTCTATAATATCATTGAAAGGATGTGTGTGGATAGAGGAAAGGTCCAGGGACCTAGCCTTTTATTTAGGGCTTAGGAGATGGGGAGGCAGATGGAATGGTCATGGAGGAAGGAGAAAACAAGGATGCCCAAAGGAGAAAGTGGTATTAGAAGGGGAGAGGGGTCAGCTCCGTCAGATGTTGCTGATGAGTAAGTTGAGGACTGAGATGACCATTGGTTTTGGCAGTGTGGAGGTCTTTGGGCAATTTCAGTGGAGTGATGGGGATGACAGCCTAATTTCAGTGGGTTCAGGAGGGAATGGGAGGAAGGAAGTAGAGTGGTTTGGGAAGGGGGCAGAGAAAGGGGGTGGTACTGCAGGGGGATGTGGGTCAGCAGGGGAGACTGCTGTTTGCCTGGCCCTCAGCCAGTTCTTCCATTATGAAGAAGGAATTATCCATTTCTGCCCCTCCAAGGAGACCTCCCATGACATCCAAACCTCTGTCCTCCAGGGCCACTGTCTCAAGCAGGGCAAACACTCCTCGGTTCTCACTCCGTAGGACACTCCCTTTGACTCAATCCATCCCTTGGTTCATGCAGCCCTTCTTCAGCATTGACAGAGATGAAAGAAAGCTGGATAACTTTCAGGGATATTTCATCCAGGTCATGGGGAAGCCTCAGGCACCACCCCAATAACTTTGCTTTTTTCCTTGACCTCTTCCCACTTTGCAATGTTTTCTCCACAAAGCAGCCAAAGTGATCTTTTTTTCTTTTTTTCTTTCTGCTTCATTTCTCCTTCATACAGAGTGATCTGTTAAAAACCAGACCATCTCATTCCCCTGTTTTCAAACAACAACAAATCACTACCACTTTGCAATGGCCTCAGCAAGTCCTTAAGCTAAATCCACTGTTCTACCCTGGCTCTCCGGCCCTGTGTGGTCTGGATTGCAGCTGTCTCTGTGATTTCAGTTCTGCCACTGCTGGCCCATTCCCTGTCCTGCTTCCCCCATTAGGTTTCTCTTGGTGAGCAGGACAAGCTCATTCCTTCCTCAGGGACCTCACATTCTGTTTACTCTGATCTGACCCTTTTTTTTCCCTTTATCTTCTGTTGGCTGACACTCCCTGACATTGAGGTCTGAGCTCCGAGTCTGGTAATTCTTCCCTGATGACGCATCTAAAGCTGACTGCCCCAGTCAACATGACAGTACCTTTTTTTCTTCATAGCAATTATCACTAACTGAAATGATCTTGCACACTTATTTGTTTAAAAGTCTGTTTTCCTTTTTTTTAAAAATTAAAATGGAGTCTTGCTCTGTCACCCAGGCTGGAATGCAGCGGCGTGATCTCGACTAACTGCAGCCTCCGCCTCCTGGGTTCAAGAGATTCTCCTGCCTCAGCCTCTCAAGTAGCTGGGATTATAGGCATGTGCCATCACACCTGGCTAATTTTTGTATTTTTATTAGAGATGGAGTTTCATCATGTTGACCAGTCTGGTCTCGAACTCTTGACTTCAAGTGGTCTGCCCACCTCAGCCTCCCAAAGTGCTGGGATTACAGGCATGAGCCACCACACCTGGTCTAAAAGTCTGTTTTCTATCTCCCTCCATTGGACTGTGAATCCTTCCTGCCTTATTCTCCACTGTAATATAGTGTCTAGTACAGTATCTGACTCCTTATAGTAAGCACTCAACAAATATTCCTCAAGTATTCAATAAAGGAACAAGTCCTGTCACCAAAGGGGTCTGGAACATCAAGCCCGCCACTCCCTTGAGTCTCAGGATAATGCTGGAAAACTGCTGCTGAAGTCTTGTTCTTTGAATTCTTCTCTTTGACTAGATTCTGTTGCTTTTTTAGATTATCTTGTCCTTTTTCAAACAGGTTTCGTCTGCAGTCCCTTCAGCCTTAACTCCAAGCCCTAGTCTTCCACCTTGTGGTCTGAAAAGCACATTATGAATGACTTCTGCAGAGAGCAAAGAACACCATGGATTTATTTAATTAGTCCTCTCACATGCTTGGCAGGCACCTCATTCCAGCCCCTTGTCACAAACGCAGATATGGAAAGCACCATGTCTTGTGTTTGATGTTGAGAGCAGGAGCTCACAGTACACTTCTCCCCTTTCCTCCAAGCTGACCGTGCAGCCTAGCACCAGAGAATGAACTATGTCTTTTACCCTGGCAGTCCAGGGAGAATGTGGCTTTGGCCCTGAGCTTTACAGCAGGTATCTGTTCAGGCCAGGCTTTTAATAACGTCCATTTATTGGTCGGGCACAGTGACTCATGCCTGTAATCCCAGCACTTTGGGAGGCCAAGGCGGGTGGATCACTCGAACAGGAGTTCGAGACCAGCCTGGCCAACATGGTGAAACCCTGTCTCTACTAAAAAATACAAAAATTAGCAGGGTATGATGGCAGATGCCTGTAATCCCAGCTACTTGGGAGGCTGAGGCAGGAGGATCTCTTGAACCTGGGAGGCGGAGGTTGCAGTGAACTGAGATCGAGCCATTGCACTCCAGCCTGGGTGACAAAGCAAGACTCAGTCTCCATACACACACAAAAATAAATAAAATTTTAAAAGGCTGCTTGCAGTGGCTCATGCTTGTAATCCCAACACTGGGAGGCCAAGGCAGGCAGATCACCTGAGATTAGGAGTTCGAGACCAGCCCAACCGACATGGAGAAACCCCGTCTCTACTAAAAATACAAAAAATTAGCCAGGCATGGTGGCAAATGCCTGCTACTCGGGAGGCTGAGGCAGGAGAATTGCTTGAACCCTGGAGGCAGAGGTTGCGGTGAGCCGAGATCGCGCCATTACACTCCAACCTGGGCAACCAGAGTGAAACTCCCTCTCAAAAAAAAAAAAAAAAAGCATCCATTTATTATTTAGGGAGCAGTTGTAGCAGAATTTCTCTTAGAGTCAATAGGCAATCTCTCCTGAGGTTTCCATGGGGACTTGGAGTTTTAGAGCAATTTCTGGGAAGAACATTGGAAGGAAATTGTGGGGCGAGATGTTAATACAGTCACACTGTTATGGCACACGCTGTTTCTGCAGCCATAGGTGATGGTTGAATCAGTTCCCACTCAAGGCCCACAGGATGCAGGGCTATGTTTGACCTCCTTGGGGCCAGATGCTGAGGAGATATTGTCCCTGCACCTGGAATACAGGAAAAATAAGTTTAAGTCCTTGGCCCCCGTTACAGTTTTACATTTGTGAGTGACATACTGTGTGACCTTGGGTAAGTCACTTAACCTCTCTGGGCCTTCGTTGCCTCACCTAAGAATTATTTTGAGGCTTAAATGAGATTGTGTGTGTGTTGGCGGGGAAGATAATATTTCATACATCGAAAGGTGAAGTGTTTTGTTGTTTTGTTTTGTTTTTGAACGGAGTTTTGCTCTTGTCGCCAGGCTGGAGTGCATTGGCGCGATCTCAGCTCACTGCAACCTCTGCCTCTCGGGTTCAAGTTATTTTCCCGCCTCAGCCTCCGGAGTAGCTGGGACTACAGGCACCTGCCATCACGCCTGGCTAATTTTGTATTTTTAGTAGAGACAGGGTTTCACCATGTTGGCCAGGCTGGTCACGAACCCTTGACCTCAGGTGATCCACCTGCTTTGGCCTCCCAAAGTGATGGGATTACAGGTATGAGTCATTGTGCCTGGCCCCAGATTAGCGCATCTAAGCTCTTCATGTGTATGAACTCACTTAATCCTCAGTCCTCAATCCTCAAAACAATAATATAAGGTAGATACCATTCTTCTCCTCATGTTACACTGTGTAGGCACAGTGAAGTAAAGTGACTTATGGAAAGCCACATAGCTAGTGAGTGGTGGAGACAGGATTTGGATCTAGGCATTCCTGCTCCAGGGCCTGGCTGCTATCCATTTTACCTAGTTCCCAGTTCACCCAGTTCATGCCCACATTCTGTAATCACTAGCAAGGTGCTGTCTGTTGTAGGGCAGGAGTGGGTCACTGAGCTTCCCCACGGTCGTGATGAAGTGTCCTTCAGAACCGTCCACCTGAAGTAACTTACCCTGTAGTTACCTCAAAGAACCTTTATGAGTAAATGTCAAACTCGTTAGAAAGGCAAATGCCGGTGTTTCTGGTTTAGTGAGCATACCAGTCAGGTCTCAGTGGCAGAGAACAGAAATCACTCGCTACGTGAATCCAAAAGGCATTTGATTCAAAGTGATGGAGACGGGAAACAAACATCTAGAGAAACAGTCATAGGTGTAGCAGTCGGAGATGCACTCACGTCTACCTCTGGTGCCCAGACCTGTGAACTCTGGCAGTACTGTCACTGGTTCACAGCATCTACTGCATCCTAAGGGACAGAACCCCAGCGTCACCAGGTGGTGTCTGCCAGCAGATGCTGTAGCTCAGTCTCCAATGGGCCATTCATTCTACCATCCAGAAGATCACCTACCCCTGGGGACCACGGTAAGGTCAGAGCATCTGGGGGGCACCAGCATATGGACCCATTTCTTTTGCTGTGAATGGATTTGTGATCAGAAGCAATGTGGGTGTCTGGCATTGTGGCAGTGGACGAGGCATTCAATGAGCTGGTAAGTTGCTGGCAGAAGCATGGTAATTAGGAAAAGGAAATTCATCTGTGGAAGAAGTGTTTACTCAAGGGAGGGGGAAAAGTCACCTGTCTTCCATTTTGTTTTCAATTAGCAATTATCGCACCTCGGATAAACCTCATTGGCTATGATACTGCCACTGCGCAAAGCTCTGTCTTCCCTTTTGGAAGGGATCCCTCATAATTAAGATGCCATAGCTCAGCCTTGGTCTCCACTTATGGCTTCAGCGAGAAGGCAGCCGAGTCAGCTCTGGTGAGTGAAAGACAGTGGCTGAGTCCATGCACACCTCCGTCCCTGCCGCCATGGCTGCTTGGTTCGTGGGCCCACAGTATAAACACAGGGGCGCTGTCAGTGACTTGCACAGAGGAGTCAGTCCACATAGTGGTTCTTTAGTGCTGTTTCCAGTGAGGACTCGTAGTGAGCAACCGTTTGTGTTACCAATATCCTCAAACCCCATGTCCAGAAATCAGCTTTTTTTTTTTTTTTTTTTTTTTTTTTGAGATGGAGTCCTCGCACTGTCGCCTGGGCTGGAGTGCAGTGGCGCGATCTTGGCTCACTACAACCATTGCCTGCTGGGTTCAAGCGATTCTCTGCTTCAGCCTCCTGAGTAGCTGAGACTACAGGCGTGTGCCACCACGCCTGGCTAATTTTTGTAATTTTAGTAGAAACGGGGTTTTACCATGTTTCCCAGGCTGGTCTCAAACTCCTGAGCTCAGGCAATCCACCCTCCTCGGCCTCCCAAAGTGCTGAGATTACAGGTGTGAGCCATTGCCGAAATCAGCATTTTAATAGCCAGACTCACTCCCACTTCCCCACCCAGAAGTCTACTGCAGGTGTTCTGGGACCATGTGTCATGAAATATGGATTTAGGTATATTGCTAATTTTAAGTGTAATTAGGCTATTTTTAGTAAGTGGGTAAACTTTAGTACCTTTCCAAAGTGGTGGCTGCTGTGGCTAATTACAGAAAGTGGCAAGAAAGGTGAGGAACTGTATCCCAGCCCATTCATGTTTGGTTCTAAAATGTGCTGATACTCTTGAGTTAGGCATCTGGTCAGGTGGGGGAATATTGACTTTCTTCAATCTCTGGATTTTAAGAACATCTTTTCAGGTCTGATCCTTATGGCAGGGCTCAAGTTAGTGGCCCTCCCCAAGGCGGGTGATATTTAGTTGCTTGCATCTCCAATGCCAAACCCCAGTGGCCATGACATTGCATTGCAGAGGTTCCTATAATCTGACAGTTGTTGTATTTCTGGATAAATCCTTTGTTAATAATCATCCTGCTTGTTCCTTATGCTTTTGAATATTGAGAGAACTTATATATTGTGGGGATTTTTGTTGTTGTTGTTTTGAGACAGTCTTGCTCTGTCGCTCAGGCTGGTATGCAGTGGCACGATCTTGGCTTACTGCAGCCTCTGCCTCTGCAGGGATTTTTGTTTCAAAACTTGGAACTCAAGATGCACATCTTAAATATCTAAGGTAGCAGGCATTTTAAAGTAAACAAAGTCACAAAAGGTGTGGCTGAACTTGATTCCATAATTACCTCATTGCAGGAAGTAATCATTCCTGTCAGTTCTGAGCAATATTAATCCTTACAGGAATTACACCAGAATGAAGTATACAGGCCCTTCCCCAAGTACTGAAGGCACCCTCAGGAGTTGTTTTACATGATTGCCTCAGGGGAAACAAGAGATGGTTAATGCTTTATATGTTTTTAACAAGAAATGTCACTTAAGTAAGATCCTTTTGCTTTCCTGTCTTCTGTCACTTAAATGATTTTGCCACCTGTTAAACTTCTAGGCATCTTGCAAACTTTCAAAAACAAACGAATCAATTGTTTTCAACTTCTGGGGAGGGCAATCCAGATATTTATCTATAGAAATGACCTGTGACCATCCCTTTTGACTTAGGAAATCCTCATCTAGGAATTTATCTTACAGATATATACTGCACACATATAAAATGGTGGATACACAAGGATACTCATTGTAGCTGTGGGCATAACAACAGGAAGTTGGAAACCACCTGTAGGCTTATTAACAGGGGGCTGATGAAATGTTTATGTTTTTTAAGCTGAGTGGCGGCTTAACATTTAAAAAAAATCTATATATCTATAAATATCTCTGTCTATATAGATATATATTTTTTCGAGACAGAGTCTCCCTCTGTCACCTAGGCTGGAGTACAGTGGTGTGATCTCGGCTCACTGCAACCTCTGCCTCCCTGGTTCAAGCAATTCTCCTGCCTCAGCCTACTGAGTAGCTGGGATTACAGGTGTGAACCACCACGCCCGGCTAATTTTTGTGTTTTCAGTAGAGACGGGGTTTCCCCATGTTGGCCAGGCTGGCCTGAAACTCCTGACTTCAAGCGATCCACCCACCTAGGCCTCCCAAAGTGCTAGGATTACAGGCATGAGCCACTGCACACAGCCAAAATTTAAAAAAAAAAACCTTAAACATGATATAAATATTATTTTGTATGTATTAGTTGGTGCAAAAGTAATTGCTGTTTTTGCCTTTCAAATTAAACCTATATTAAATATGTAGTGAACCCATATTATATATGTAATACAATTAAAGAGCAAGTGGAAATCTGTACTAAAAGATAAAAACATTTATGTGCATTTGCTTAATAAGGATTTATTGAAAGGAAGGGAGATAGAGCAAGAAGAAGTATGTGAGGGGAAGAGAAGACAGTTGGGAGCATGAAGTTGGGGCAGAGGAGAGAGACTCTTGTGCTCCTTCTTGACATGGGGCACAAGAGTGACTTGCTTTGGAGGAGGCTATGGCTACAGTGTCACAGGCAGAAGCCCAGGAGGCCCACGGGTGAGCAGAAAATTAGAGAACTTAAAAAATCATTTTTCTGGAAATAATGTGTGAGACGGGGAAATCTAGTGAAAAAATATTTTTCAGTGCATGTATCCCTAAATGGGAGGTTTTCTTTTTAATTTTTTCTTTTTTTTAAGACAGTCTCACTGTGTCACCCAGGCTGGAGTGCAGTGGCGTGATCTCAGCTCACTGCAACCCCCTCCTCCCAGGTTCAAGCAATTCTCATGCCTCAGCCTTCCGAGTAGCTGAGACTATAGGCGTGTGCCACCACGTCTGGCTTTTTTTTTTTTTTTTTTTTTTGTATTTTTAGTATAGAAGGGGTTTCATCATGCTGGCCAGGCTGGTCTTGAACTCCTGACCTCATATGATCTGCCTGCCTCAGCTTCCCAAAGTGTTGGAATTACAGGTGTGAACCACCGTGCTGGGCCTGTGTTTTGTTTTTAATATGAGATTAGTTATTATAACTTTGTAGAAAGAACATTGGATGGATTTTCTCAGCAGAGTTAAGTATACAACTCAGATACTCTAGGGCAGTAGTTTTTAAACTACACAAGGCACTAGGACTTCTAAGGCACTCTTAGGAGCCTCCTCAAAAAGGAGAAGATGATAATAATTGATTACTACTTATTGAATTCCAATTAGACTATGTGCCAAGCCCCATGCTAAGTCTTGGTCTGTGTTATCTCATTTAATCCTCTTTGGTATGAGTCTTGTTATCATTCCCACTTCACGGATTACGAAGCTGACACTGAAAGAAGTCCCCTAGCCAATAAGTGGCCAAAGTGGGATTCATTTGACTGACTCCAGAGCTCATGCATTCACGGGCATGGCTATAGGTACCCTTCTCTTCACTCCTTCCCCAAGCATGCCCCCAGTTCACCAGAATTGAAACTCAACATTTTGACACCACAGAGAGCAAACTGGGGAACAGGAACTATACTGTTGGTTAGGACTTGGGAGAAGATATATTAAAAAGTGTGTCACTTTGATCACGTTCTTTAAAAGTCTTGGGACTTTACTTTCCCACGGTGAAGGGCATTTTGAAATACATTTTGATGAATGCATTCTGCTCTCTTGGTACACCAGGGGGAGCATTTAGTACAGGAATGGGAATAAGGTGGCTCCAGGAAATGAGTATTCCTGCTCTTTGTAGGGAACCACATTTTTTCTTTCTCTCTTTCTCACTCACTGAAAAACACATTTTTCTTTCTGAAGAACTTGAAAGCAAGTCGCAGATATCAGGAGACTTCACCTATAAATACTTCAGAAGGATTTCCTAAGAAAGACATTCTTCTGCCTTATGACGATATTATTATCATGTCCAAGAAACTTAACACTGATGCAACAATGATGTCTAATATGTGGTCTGTATTCAAACTTCTCCAAATATCCCCAAGATGTTCTTTATTGCTTTTTTGGGTTTCAATCCCGAATAAATTTTATATTCTCTTAATATTAGATCACAGTTATTCTTCTGGAATATTTTGCTGCAAAATGCTTATAATTTTTACTGTTTATTGAATAACCCATAAAGTTGATTTGCCATGCTTTATTAAGTTTCTCTTTGATTGCTATTGTTTATTCCTGTTATAAGTATACCATGATGTTAACTGGGACTTCCCCTTTCTCAGTTTTGACTCAGGCACCAATTAAATAGATATCAGAATCCAAAGTGAGTGTGAGATTGACGTGGTATACGGAATTCATCAAGTGTCACAGGTTAAGTTCCTTGTAAAAGGCTCTTGATGGACATTTGTATGGAGGCGGTTTATTGGGGGAGTGTTTGGGGCTCAACAGCTAAGGCGGAAGAAAGGAAGGAGGATGAGACACAGGGAGGTGTTGAACTGTGATGCAATCCCTACTCAGCCAATCCCCAGGAACCTCTAGAGCTGGGATGGTGATAGTTGGCTGTGTCCCCACCCAAATCTCATGTTGAATCGTAGTTCCCATAATTCCCATGTGTCGTGGGAGGTAATTGAATCATGGCGGCAGGTCTTTCCTGTGCTGTTCTTATGATAGTGAATACATCTCACGAGATCTGATAGCTTTATAAAGGGGAGTTCCCCTGCACATGCTGTCTTGCCTGCCGCCATGTTAAGACGTGACTTTGCTTTTCCTTCACCTTCCACCATGATTGTGAGGCCTCCCCAGCCATGTGGCACTGTGAATCCATTAAACCTCTTTCCTTTATAAATTACCCTGTCTCAGGTGTGTCTTTCTTAGCAGTGTGAGAACAGACTAATACAGATGGTCTTGCAGAGTTGTTGCCTTCTGGGGCAAGAAGGCTGGGTCTTTATACCCCTAAAGGGACCAGTCAATGGAGGCAGGTTGCCCCTGGGACAAACATGTGATCATGGTAACTCCCTTCAGCTTAGAGCAATTTTCAGAGAGACTCGGAATAGAAATGAGGGCCTCAGTCAGGAAGGGGAGATCTGGGCAGGGACCACAGCATCCATAATAGCAGGGAAATGCTCATGAACATGTTGCCTAACCTTGGATCCCCTCAGACTGAATACACAAGAGGTCAGAGTGGCAGTGACATGAGGAGGAGGAAGGGCAAAGAGACGCCACTGGAGAGAGCATTGCCAGGCTGCACCTCCACTCTCCCTCCCCAGGGGGAAGGGCCAGGAGTGCTACCACCTTCACCTCAAGGGTACAATGGGGGCTCCCATAGGACCACATATTTAACTTATGTATTTCCTATGGTTGGGAAATATGTAACTAGCTAGAGTGGCTTGTGGCAGCAGGACACAGAGGGCTGGGTTTGGTACTGTGTTCCCAGGGTTTGTTGGGGCAAGAGATGAGAGAGTGTTTCCCGGGGCTTAAATGTGGGCCCTTGGCCAGGCACCATGGCTCACGCCTATAATCTCAGCACTTTGGGAGACGGATCACTTGAGGTCAGGAGTTTGAGACCAGCCTGGCCAACACAGTGAAACGCTGTCTCTACTAAAAATATAAAAATTAGCTGGGTGTGGTGTCATGCGCCTGTAATCCTAGCTACTTGGAAGACTGAGGCACGAAAATCACTTGAACCTGGGAGGTGGAGGTTGCAGTGAGCCCAGATCACACCACTGCACTCCTGCCTGGGCAACAGAGCCAGACTCCGTCTCAGGCAAAAAAAAAAAAAGTGTGGGTCCCATGGGAGAGATGATACTGGGCCAGAGCCCTTTTATTTTGAATGGATTTAAGACTCAGAAGAAATTGCAAAAATAAAAGGGAGTTCCATGTGCCCTTCATCTGGCTTTCCCTAATGATAATGTAGAACCACCGTATATTTTCAAAACTAGAAAATTGACATTGACATTGACACAATACTGTGAACTAAACTATAGACCTTACTTGATTTTCATGAGTTTTGACATGCTTTTGTGTGTGTGTGTGTATACACAGTACTATGAAATCTTGTCACACATATAGATATGTGTAATCACCACCACAACAAGGACACCATCACCAGCTTCCGTCACTGCAGAGAAACTCCCTCATACTGTAGCTTTGTAGTCAGACCCTCCTGCCAACCCTAACCCCTGGCAACCACTTGTCTGTTCTCTATCACCAGAATTTTGTCATTTTAAGAGTGTTCTGTAAATGGAATTATGCAGTATGTACTCTTTTGAGATTGGCTTTTTTCACTCAGCATAACATCTTTTTTTTTTTTTTGAGCAGAGTCTTACTCTGTCACTCAGGCTGGAGTGCAGTGGCGCGATCTTGGCTCACTGCAAACTTCGCCTCCTGGGTTCAAGCAATTCTTGTGCCTCAGCCTCCTAAGTAGCTGGGATTACAGGCGCCCGCCACCATGCCAGGCTAATTTTTGTGTTTTCAGTAGAGATGGGGTTTCATCATGTTGCCCAGGCTGGTCTCAGAACTCCAGGGCTCAAGCGATCCACCCACCTTGGCCTCCCAAAGTATTGGAATTACAGGCATGAGCCACTGCACCCAGCCAGCATGACATCTTTGAATTCCATCCATGTTGTTGCATATATCAATAGTTCATTCTTTCCCTATAACTTAGAGTCGTATTCTGTTGTATACCCATTCGCAGTTTGTCATTCTGCATGAAAGTTATTTTAAATCCTGTCCAAGAGGACTCTCTGGGAGGGTAAGAGGAAGCCGAAGAGTGAAGTCTGAGTGGAGGGGATTGCCAGAGAACCTGGGGCTGAGAGCAATGGCAGCTGGAATGGAATGCTTCTCCCTTGTTCTGAGAATTACAGCTGGAGAGGTTCCCAGAGATGGGAATCACCAAAGATCCCAAGAAAAGTGCCCCAAGTGAGAGGCAGCTTTATACAGCTGCAAAGCCCAGTGAGCAGGAAGTCAGCTTACAACTGTGCCACTCAGAAGCCAATTAAAGTAGCTCCAGACATAACCTCTTTGCCTTCTGTCCATTTGGGCATGGGATCCAAACCAGGAGCCAGTGAGCGGAGGAGGATTATGGCGCATGGTGCAAGATGGAAGAAAATGACTAGTTTCCCCTCACCTCCCTGGGAACCTCATATACGTGAAATCATAAAGCATTTATCTGCATTATTTTACTTAGCTTTAATGTCCTCCAGTTTCGTTCATATTATAGTGTATGATAGGATTTTCTTATTTTGAAGGACTGAATAATATTCCCTTGTATGTATATATCACATTTGCTTTATCAGTTTTCCATCACTGAACATTTAGGTTGCATCCACCTCTTGGCTATTGTGAATACTGCTGCAAGTGACATAGATGTGCAAATATTTCCATGAGATCTTTTTTCAGTTCTTTTGGATATGTATCAAGGAATGGGATTGCTGGTCATATAGTTGCTGGTAATTCTATTTTTAATTTTTTGAGGAAGCTGCATTCTGTTTTCCATGGGCTGTACCATTTTACATTCCACAAACAGTGTACCAATGTTTTAATTTCTTTACATCTTTACCAGCAAGCAGTTGTTATACAATCTCCCTTCTTTCTTTTCACAGTGGCCATCCTAATGGGAGTGAGGTGATATCTCATTGTGGGTTTCAGTTGCATTTTTCTGATGATTAGTAATGCGAACATCTTTTCATGTGCTTATTGGCCATTTGTATATCACTTTTGGAGACACATCTGTTCAAGTACTTTGCCCATTTTTTATTTTTATTTTTTTTTATTTTTTATTTTTTATTTTTATTTTTTGAGATGGAGTCTCGCTCTGTCACCCAGGCTGGAGTGCAGTGGCCAGATCTCAGCTCACTGCAAGCTCCGCCTCCCGGGTTTATGCCATTCTCCTGCCTCAGCCTCCCAAGTAGCTGGGACTATAGGCACCTGCCAACTCGCCCAGCTAGTTTTTTGTATTTTTTAGTAGAGACGGGGTTTCACCGTGTTAGCCAGGATGGTCTTGATCTCCTGACCTTGTGATCCGCCCGTCTTGGCCTCCCAAAGTGCTGGGATTACAGGCTTGAGCCACCGCGCCCGGCCTACTTTGCCCATTTTTTAATTGGGTTATTTGATTTTTGTTGTTGAGTTGAAGGAATTCTTTATATATTCTAGATATTAGTCCCTTCTCAGATGTATTACATGAGTATATTTTCTTCCATTCCATAAGTTGCCTCACAATATTGATTGTGTCTTTTGGTGCACAAAAGTTTTTAAGTTTGATATAATTCCATTTGTCTATTCAACCCCCTATACTTACTAAAACTCTTTTTTCTGTGGAAGAGAAAGAGACAGGGAGAGTAACTTGCCCAGGTCACAGTTAAGTGGCTGAGCTGAGCTTTCATGTGTACTCATTAGCCAAAGTGTCTTCCTTCTTGCCCTCTTCCCTATTCCCTCTTTCCTTTCATCACCTATTTTCTTATCCAAGGATGTCCTGGATATTAGTTTACCTTCATTTGAATGGACACAAATGCCCGTTGTTAACTGTTAACTGTTGGGATGAGGGGATGGGAAGGTGTTCAGTGGAAGGTCTCTCAATCCGCTTGAGACTTAGTTTTCTTTTTTTGCAAAAATGGAGAAAATGAAACTTGTCTCATTTGGTGGTTGCATGTATTATTAAATCACATACAACCAATCACAAAATCAATGTGTAAGAAAGTGTCTGGGAAAATCTTCCAAGGCATACAGCCCTGAGGGACTTTCGTAGAAAATTATTCAGAAAGTAAGGCATCCATTACTCACCTAGGGTATTAATTAATTTGTATTCTTGAAATTCTTTTTTTTTTTTTTTTGAGATGGAGTCTTGCTCTGTTGCCCAGGCTGGAGTGCAGTGGTGTGATCTCCGCTCACTGCAACCTTCATGCCCTGGGCTCAAGCAGTTCTCCTGCCTCAGCCTCCCAAGTAACTGGGACTACAGGCGCATGCCACCACGCCCGGCTAATTTTTGTATTTTTAGTAGAGATGGTTTCACCATGTTGGTAGGCTGGTCTCGAACTCCTGACCTCAACTGATCTGCTGGCCTTGGCCTCCCAAAGTGCTGGGATTATAGGCATGAGCCACCATGCCCGGCCTGTATTCTTGAATTTCTACATTGTTGACCTGCCTTGAAGTCTTAGACAATGAGCAAGAAACAGAAATCATGTAGCACATATAGTCAACATTGCCACATAATTTTAGGTTTCTATTTGGTCTCTTTCAAGCAGTAAGTAATTTACTTTGATCTTCCCTGCTAGGTTATAACAAAAGTTGACATTATAACTTTGCCACTTACTAGAAATATCATCTTGTTTATGTTACTTAACTTTATGACCTCTAATTGTGGATGTTAAAGGAAAGAGCACATATAAAAGCTTCTGGTACATTATGGGTCGTCAGGAAGTAAAAGTTTTTTTCTTTTAATCGCATTGTTATTATTATTACTGTTAATATCATTGGTATGCAAGACACTGAGTTATACATATTTGACTTGTGAACTTATTTGTTATTTTAAAAATGGAAATAATTTTTGTCTCAAAAAGGTTACAAAAATAATAGACAATTCCCATATATTTCGTCACCCAACTTCTCCTACTGTTTAACATCTTATGTAAGCAGAGTATGATGATCAAAACTGGGAAATTAACATTGCTACAATACTGTTAAGTAAACTATAGATTTGACTTGAATTTGCAGGTTTTCCCATTCATGGTTTTTTCTGATCCGGGATCCAAACCTTGATCTCCAATTGAACTTAGTTATGAGAAGGAGACAAACTTTGTCTTTTATAAGTTAGTTTTTCTTTGTCTTTCATGATTTTGACACTTCTGAAGAAAGCTGGTCAGTAACTTTGTAGAATGCCCTCCAATTTGGCTTTGTCTATATTTTCTCTGATTAAATTGAGATAATACAGTTTTTGCAAGAATACCTCAGAAGTAATGTTATGTCCTTTCTCATACACCATATCAAGAAGTACACAGTGCTGGTATATATTATTACTGGTGAAATTAATGTTGATCTCTGGGTTAAAGTGGTGTCTTCCAGGTTTCTCTGCTAAATTACTATTTTTCCCTTGGTGACTAACAAATATCTTGGGGAAATACTTTAAAATTACGCAAATATTGCTGGATGTGGTGGCATACGCCTATAATCCTAGCACCTTGGGAGGCCAAGGCGGGCAGATCACTTGAGGTCAGGAGTTTGAGACCAGCGTGGCCAACATGGTGAAACCCCATCTCTACCAAAAAGTGGTGGTGCATGCCTATAATCCCAGCTACCCGGGAGGCTGAGGCAGGAGAATAGCTTGAACCCAGCAGGCGGAGGTTGCAGTGAGCCAAGATCGTGCCATTGCACTCTAGCCTGGGGGACAAGAGAGAAACTCTGTCTCAAAACAAAGAGAAAAACAAAACTATTCAAATATCCTGTTTCTTGTACCTTCACCCACTAGTTTTAGCATCTATGGATGATTCTTGCCTGTCACAATTATTACTACATCGTTTGCCTATTAGTGATTTTCTGTTTCCTTTCTTTCTTCTCTGTTAATAGGAAGTCTTCTATAAGAGTTATTCTCCCTCATTTTTTATATCAATATGGGCTGATGAATATTTATTTTATTTTATGGGTTATAATCAAACACTGTCATTATTTATTTTGTTGCTCCAGTGGTTCCAGCTCTGGGCATTAGGAGCTTAACCAGGTTGGCTCCTGTATCCTTTCAAATGCCTTATTATTTTTAGTGTTTTCTTGCCTTTTGATGCTTACTTTTTAATCTAGGCTCATCTTGTACTTTCTTTGCCCCAGCCATGGAATTGATCTTTTCTCCAAAGAACTCTAATTCCTTTTATTGGAAAATGGACTTAGGAACCAAGATCTTGGCACTGAGTATTCTCATTGCTACTGGGGTTTTATTGCTTCTACGTCCTCTTAGTGGACAGAGTTTGGAAATATATGTAGGTATGCTAGCAAACATGCATATGTTTATATTTATAAATTATAAAATTGTATAATTTTAAATGTTTATGTTATAAAATTATAAATATGTTATAAATCTATGCTTATCTCAACATATATCTGTATAACTATTAAGGACCGCAATGAATACATTCAAGTAAATGCATGAATATCTGTAAGGCATCCTTCTACTTATCTCCCAATAATAAAGAGAGTAGGTCCATTACAATGTTGCAGAGTCATTAGTACTTGTTTACTTTCAAGTTTTATGTTGTAATTCAGATAGCTGAGGTTGTCAGAGAAGAGACCTAGCCTTATATAATTCTGGAACCAGAAAAAGAAATCATGGAACTCTCCAATTCTTATTTCCTGAACTGGTATTCCGTGGAGTACTATTTTAGGAGGTATTAATAGCATTATCCTGATCAAAGGGTTTTGTGGTTCAGTAAGTTTGGGAAACAGCATTGTAGATCCTCCACACTTGTGTGACACTGTCCATGGATTATTTTATTTATATGTTTGTTTACTTTTAGGGATGGGGTCTTGCCATGTTGCCCAGGCTGGTCTCAAACTCCTGGGCCCAAGCACTCCTCCCACTTCAGTCTCCTGAGTTGCGAGATTACAGGTGTGAGACACCATCCCCAGCATGCCTATGGATTATTAAAGGAGTTTTTAAAAATTTGTTTTCCAGGCTGGGTGCAGTGGCTCATACTGGTAATCCCAGCACTTTGGGAGGCTGAGGCAGGTGGATCTTTTGAGTCCAGGAGTTCGAGACCAGCCTAGGCAACATGGTGAAGACCTGTCTCTAAAAAAATACAAAAAACATTAGCTGTGTGCACTCCTGTAGTCTCAGCTACTTGGAAGGCTGAGGTGGGAAGATCGCTTGAGTCCTGGAGGGAGAGGTTGTAGCGAGCTGAGATCACACCACTGCACTCCAGCCTGGGCAACAGAGTGAGACCCTGTCTCAAAAAATTTTTTTTTTGTTTTGCAGAGTAATTCTGTGTTCAAAACAAAATACTCGTCTAATAATTTTATGGAGGCAGAAGATAGAAAAAAAAGAAAAAGTAGACACGTCAAATCTGTATGCATTTTCTGTTGCACAAATTTATTTGAAGTTAAATGTTGGTATGTGCAATAACCTGAAATGTTTCAAGTACTATAATTGTGATCAGATTTTTTATTAGGATAGGCTACCATAAGCTTGTCTTCAAGTGGTTTTTAAAACCTAAATTGCATTAGCTTTACAAGGGGCAAATATATTCTTTAGAAAAAAGGTGTTCTCTATTCCTGCCATTGAAATACTGCTTCACAAAACTTATGGCAAAACTAACAAAAAAGGCAAAAAATCCTATTTCAAAGCAGTCATTTTGTGGACAAAGGTGGAAACCCATAATCTTTCCTCTACCACAGCATTTCATATTTAAACCTTCTATTTTTAACCTGACGGTGGGATTCATGGCTAATGCTTATGAGATCTGTGTCTAGACAGTTGAGAAAAACAGGAAATGAGTTACATTGTCCTAGTAACCTTTTGTTTTCTAGCTCCAAGCTGTGCTTGCTTTAAAAAAATATTCCTTCTCTCCTGAGAATTTCAGGGAATTTAAGGAACTATAATAATCCAAGGCCTCTTCGGGGAGCAGAGATAGCTGTTTTGGTGGAAAAGGAAATGAGAACACGAGTTTACTATGCTTGGACCATAAAAATGAATGCAACCATTCTAAAAACATGTTTGCTGTCCTCTTCTGATTGCAAACGTGCTCCACGCTATCTCTGACTGTGTGCTCCTAAGAGGCAGGAACTCATTCTCCCTCTGTGCCGGACACCTTGATGCTTTAGGACGTAAAATACCCGCAGAAGAGCAAGTTAAGAAGAGACAGCTGACATTTATGGAACACTTTTCTGTGTGTCAGGCACTGAGCTAAGCACATTACATGCATCATCTTATTGAATCCTCAATGCACCCATTCCTAAGGTGTGGTTACTATTGTTTCCCTCTTTTTTTTTTTTTTTCTTGAGACAGGGTCTCCCTCTGTCACCCAGGCTGGAGTGCAATGGCGTGATCTTGTCTCACTGCAACCTGTTCCTCCCAGGTTCAAACGATTCTCGTGTCTCAGTCTCCTGAGTAGCTGGGATTACAGGCGTGTACCACCACGCCTAGCTATTTTTTCTTTTTTTCTGTATTTTTAGTAGAGATAGGGTTTCATCATGTTGGCCAGGCTGTTCTTAAACTCATGAGCTCAAGTGATCTGCCCACCTTGGCCTCCCAAAATACTGTGATTATAGGTGTGAGCCACTGTGCCCAGCCTATTGCCCCCATTTTACAAATGAAGAAATGAAAGCATGGAGAAGGTAAGGAATTTGCAACAGTAGCATAACTGGCATATGAACCCAAATCAATATGATTTTATAACGTATGTTCTTACTTGGTATGCTATACCCTTGTAGGGCTGTTGTGAAGACAACAGGAGATGATGTATGTAACAAACTTACCATAGTCCCTGGTCCATGATAAGCATCACAATTAATTCCAGGTATTATTTACATGTATAAGCAAAATAATGCTGTTTTTTCATATAAGTTGGTGATGCTACTCATCCTCTTGATGTATTAATAAGACACATAGCACTTAATGCTCTTAAGTATCTATTGATTTGAAAAGAATTGAATAGCAGTAGTGATGATTGGTGCTAAATGTATTTATATTATGCAACATTGCAGTGAGGCCGAAGATACAATAATGATGACAGTTGGTCGGGTTAGAGAGTTTGTAAACAAGTAAAGGAAACTGGTCTACACTGAGATAAAGTTTGCAGTGTTGACTGTATTAACCATTGCTTCTTAGAGTCTATAAAATGACCATATAACATATGTAACAAATATTGCACCAAGTGCTTGCTTCTCAGACTCAAAGCCCGTAGGGACACAATGTTAGATAAGACTTAATCCTTTTGTTCGTGGAATTTACAGTCTAGTAGAGAATTAAAAATAAAAAGAAATCTTTACAAATTGTGATAAGTGCCACCAAGAAAATAATCAAAGAGTTAGTGGAGTTGGGACATGGGGAGGAGGGTCTGGATCCTACTTTGTATGGGGTAGTAAAGGAAGGCTTCCTGTAGTAGGTGACATTTAAGACCAGATGATGGGAAAGAGCCTAGGAAGAGGGAACAACGCACACAAAAGCTCTGAGGCGTGAAAGAGCTTGACCAGTTCGAGGAGCTGGAGAATTGTTATCCATATAATGGGTGGGTTCGGTTGTTGGTGGGTGAACATCTTTACAGATGAGGACATGAAAGTACAGACAAGTTAAGGAATTTGCAAGAGTAGCAGCTGACATTTGAACCTAAATCAGTATGATTCCATATAACATATGTTCTTAGTTGGCATGCTATAGCCTTGTAGGGCTATTGTGAACCCAGTGACCACAATCAAGGAGAATGTAACAATGGGGTTTTAGTACTTGCAACAAGTAAGAAGAACACTGGGGATAGTTCCCAAAGCAGTGTCTCCTGGAATGAAGGTGAAAGCAGGGCTTTTACTGTGCTGCTGGCTGAGTCACTGCATGTAAAGGTGGGGTAAAGATAGTGCGGGGTGGGGAGGTAATGGTAGTGCAGGTGCAGTCGCAGATCCTGTTTCTTCACACATGGAAAGTATTGAAAATGGCGAAGAGAAAATGATTGACAGGCTCAGGGAAAATGCTGGCTTCAGTCTTGAGTGGCTACAATGCCTCTTTAATAAATTCCAGTCTTCTTTATGGAATTAGATAACCCCTTTATTAAGCCCTCTCTTGCTTATATGTCTTGTATTGATATTTGGACCCTGTATACACAATACTGTAACTCGAATTGCTTCTTCTCGCCTAGAAGCAATCAAATTCCAAATGGTGCTGTAAACTGAACCACACATGGACACGCCATTCTTCCAAGGACCCTTAGATCGGCCCCAGGAGGAGCCCTAGCTGCTGTTCCCTATTCGATGCCCTTTTTCTGCAGGAAGTAGCCAGAAGGAGTCATTGCCCAAAACCCCCTAACAGCAGTTAGTGTGGCATCTGCACAGGGGGGAACGTCGTAGGAGTTACTAAGAAATTATTTTAGGCAGAGAGGAAAAGAGGTCCTTGGGAAGTTTTCGTTTTTTACCCAGAAAAGTTTCTTGTAAAGCCACAGCTCTTAGAGCCAGGTCAGCAACCTTTGATATGCGAATGCCAGCCATTAGAAACTGGGTCCACCCAAACATGGCGATTCCTGCTGGCCTTCTTGCCCTTTCCCCACATGTTCCTGGCAACATGGGCGCCCCCACTATCCCCACGTGTGCAGAACATCATGGTGCCCTGCATTTGCGTATCAAAAGGCTAGAGTGGGAGGGCCCGCTGTTTTGAGGGCTATGTGAATGACACAGTCAAACCCATCCCCTGATCCCTATGCAAATGGGACACTACCTCCTCCAGCCTCTGTATAGGTACCTAGCTGGTATCTGTGGTAGGTGGAGTTCCCTCTCCCGGCTTTGGAGCCTCCCTCCCTCTGCCTCTGTACAGGGGAGCTTCTACCTTCTCCCTTCCTTCTTGCCTTTCTTGCCTATTAAACTCTCTGCTCCTTAAAAGAAAAAGAAAAAGAAAATGGAGAATAGGCTCCTCCCTGGGCAGGCTTTTTAGTGTGGTGATGCTGAGAGTTCACCAAAGTTCATCTCTAACTGAGGCATCTCTATTTCCAGCTGGTTTTGGTTTTGCTATAGCTGGGCTTCTTCCTAGAACAATGGAAACTCAAGGCACCACAGTTACAAGTGGTTACCCTGTCATAGCGTGCACCCAAAGACCAGGGACCCTGGGTTACAGGATGAGTGTGGCTGGAGCCTAACAGAATGAGAGGAGACCGGAACCAGATCATGCAGGGTCTTCGTGGTTCTTGATGAGAAATTGGGTTTTATTCCAAGTTTAATAGAAACTCTCCAAAGGGTCCTGAATAGGTGAGTGCCGTGATCTGATTTGCTTCCATGTGGAGAAAGGACTAGATAGAATAAGAAGGTGGTTGGACCTCGTTGTGCAAAAAATGATGGTGGCTTGGATGAAGCAACAGTTGTGGAGAGAAAGAAGCTGACAGATTGACAGATTTGGGAATTGACAAGACTTGATCCATGAGGATTGGATGTGGAGGATAAGGGAAAGGGGAGAAATTAAGGTGACTCATAGATTTTAATTTGGGGAAATACCATCTCATGGGTATTAAAGTAAACAAATATGTACACTTACTACCATCTTAGTCAGTTTTTGTTAGGTTTTGCTCCAGTAACACATAACCCTCAATTCTCTGTGATTTATACAGCAAAATCTTATTTTCCATTTGTGTTATATATAGGTCCACTGTGAGTCCACTGTGACTTTTCAGTTGAGATCCAGGCTGAAGAAATAGCCGCTATCTGGGCCACACCAATCTAAGGCACATGAGAAGAGCTGTGGTGGAACCATGCAATAGCTCTTAAAACATCTCAACGTGACACAGGTCATTTCTGCTTGCATTACATTGGCAGAAGTAAGTTACACGTCAGAGATGTCAATGGGGCAAGGAAGAATTATTCTTTTACACAAAGGGATAATCATTTGGAACCATAGCATAAAATACCCCAATTTCAAATACTGTTATGGGACTCATTCCCAGGACATGGCTTGTTAGGTTAGAAACTAAGGAAGGGGTGCTACATGTCAGGGATTTTTATGTGCCTTACCTAAGGA
Organism: Papio anubis; assembly: GCF_008728515.1. Lineage (NCBI taxonomy): Eukaryota > Metazoa > Chordata > Mammalia > Primates > Cercopithecidae > Papio > Papio anubis. The sequence goes on from NC_044983.1 coordinate 118,813,163, forward strand.
AAGAAAGGTGATATGCAGAATTTGGAAATGAATATTTTGTAGATTTTCTCAAATAGAAGAAAATAGCTTATTTATTTATTTATGACAGAGCCTTGCTCTGTCACCCAGGCTAGAGTGCAGTGGTGTGAACTCGGCTCACTGCAACCTCTGCCTCCTGGGTTCAGGCGATTCTCCTGCCTTAGCCTCCCAAGTATCTGGGATTACAGGCATGCACCACCATGCCCAGCTAATTTTTGTATTTTTAGTAGAGATGGGATTTCACCATGTTGGCCAGGATGGTCTTGATCTCTTGATCTCACGATCTGCCCGCCTCGGCCTCCCAAAGTGCTGGGATTACAGGCGTGAGCCATGGTTTTTTTTTTTTTTTTAACAATTATTTTTTAACATATCATCCATTTATAACATATCAAGATCTAAAATTACAAAAGGGGCCGGGTGCAGTGGCTCACACCTGTAATCCCAGCACTTTGGGAGACTGAGGTGGGTGGATCACCTGAGGTCAGGAGTTTGAGACCAGCCTGACCAACACGGTGAAACCCCATCTCTACTAAAAATGCAAAAATTAGCTGGGCATCGTGGTGGGTGCCTATAATCCCAGCTACTCAGGAGGCTGAGGCAGGAGAATTGGTTGAACCCGGAAGGCAGAGGTTGCAGTGAGGTGACATCATGCCATTGCACTGCAGCCTGGGTGACAGAGTGAGGCTCCATCTCAAAAATAAAATAAATAAATAAATAAATAAAATAAAATTGCAAAAGGGTATGCAGTGACTCCTTCCTACTTCTGTGCCCATCAACCAGTAACCCTCCTGTATGCAACACAAGGTGTGTGGGACCTTGGAAGCTGGTGGAAGAGGGCATCTTGGGGAAGAAGGAGTGGTACAGGTGGTCAAGTATTTCCAGGAGGGAAAATTAACGTACGTACATACTTAGAGAAGTTATGATCATGAAAGGCCGCCATAAATTCAAGAATAAATTCATACCAAAGGAACCTCATTGCTTTTTAAATTTATTGTGTTACTGTGTAAGACTACTTAGAAAGGAGAGTGCCCATTGCTTCTCGGCCTTTTGGCTAAGATCAAGTGTAGAAAGGAGAATGCCCTGAATGAAGTGTGTCTTGATTTCATTATAGCAGCTAGCACAGGCCCTCATGATTAGATGTGGGCACAGTGGAGAAACGTGGCTGCTAAACTCACAGCCGGATGGTTTGAAGGCTGGTGGAGCCATGGCACACTGATGGGCCGAGTCACAGGTTCAGAAACTTGTGGGTGGGGTTTGTCCCTTTGTCTCATCCTCTTCAATATATTCTGTTGCCAACTTGAATAAAGATACAGAAAGTATGAGATAAAAGACAGATGACAGAAGTGTGACCTCTAAAAATCTTTGTAGACTTGAAGAAGAGATGGAAATCAGGATATCACGTAATAGTAATGAAAATGAGAAGTCCTATAGGTAGGTTGAAAAAGAAAGGTTCACCATGATGGACAGCCAGAAGTCCCAGGCCTTTTAGTTGTCAGAAAACATAATGTGGGTCAACAGTAGGTCATTGTTGCTTCCCACAATTAATTCCATCTTAATATACACATTAAAATATGATATACTAACATACATGGGGTATACAGAGTGGGGAGGGATGAGTTGCACTGTTTGGGTCACTTCTGGGTCCTGTGTCTTGAAGTTCTGGATTGCTTTCAGAGGCAGGGAACAGGATGGTGAAGAGCTTAGAAATAATTGCAGAAGTCTCAGAGTTCCACCCTGACTGAGTGTGGTTTGTGTGAAAAGACAGGGCAGATGACACAAGGGCTGTCTTCCATATCTGAAGGGCTGAAGTGCGGACATGAATTAGACTTACATTGGTGGTTTCTAGGGTCAGAAGTGGACCAATGAGCAAATGACAGGGAGGTTTGTGCACAGCCCAGAGAAGAGCTTCCTTCCAGAGCTGTTGTAGTGTTGTAGTAGCCACCTCCTTGCCACTGGAAATCAGTGTTGCTGGAATCAAAGTGGAGCCTGGATGACCAACTATTAGACACGGTGGGGACCAAAGAACTTTCCCTCAGTGAGGAAGGAGGCATTTCCACCATACCCTGGTGCCAAGTGTACATATCATGTACACTCTGTTCAGGTGGTCTCATACTGTCCTCTAACACAACTCTTGCACCCTGCGTCATAACTGCACATACAATAGCGTCACCTGGATGTGACCTGAGGCTTCCCTTCCCCGTAGAGATCTCACTACGCTTGACCTGAATCCCCAGTTGCGTGATAGCCTTGAGCCCACCCATGGTTCCTGTGATTCTGGGGCTTCCTGTCTTGGTGTCTGTGTCCCTCCTCCTCCCTGGTAATCTGGATATGAAACCCATGAGAAAGGCCTGTGGTTGTTCAGAGGAGAATTACAACCTCAGAGGGTTTGTGTGGGACCAAGGGACAGTTGAGGCTAGAAATGCAGAATAGAGTCCTATCTTGGATGGTTCCGTTGTCAGAGTCCTGGCAAGAAACAGAAGTAATACTTCATCTGGATCATTTGGAGTATAACATCTCCCTTAACATATAAACAAAGCCATGGGCAGGGTTAGGAGAAGCAACCAAGGACCATGCAGTGGCCAAGGTAATGAATAATAGGGAGCTGTGGGCCGGGCCTGTTGGCTCATGCTTGTAATCACAGCATGTTGGGAGGTTGAGGCAGGAGAGGATTGTGTGAACCCAGGAGTTTGGGACCAGCCTCTGCAACATAGTGAGACCTCGACCTCATCTTTATAAAAAATAAAATTAGCCATGCATGATGGCGTGTGCCTGTAGTCCCAGCTACTTGGGAGGCTGAGGTGAGAGGACCATTTGAGTCCAGGAGGTCGAGGCTGCAGTGAGCTGTGATTGCACCACTGCAGTCCAGCCTGGGCAACAAAGGGAGACTGTCTCAAATAAGATAAAACAAAAATAATGATGGAGAGCCATGGCAGGTAATGCAATGGGCTCCCAGAGTCCCCAGGTTCAAATCGCCTGTTCTTGTGAATATGCTAATTTACATGATAAAAGAGACTTTGCAGATGTGGTTAAGTTAGGGATCTTCATGGAAGGAGATTATCCTGGATTATCCAGGTGGCTCAATGCAATCACAGGTCCTTGTAACTGGGAGGCTGTAAGGTCGGAGATGGAAAAGGGATGTGACCATAGAAGCTGAGGCCAGAGTGATGCGAGGACACAAACCAAGGAATGAAAACAGCTTCTAGAAACTGAAAAAGACAAAAAATGAATTCTTCCCTAGAACCTCCAGAAGCAATGGAGCCTTGCCAACCCATTTTAGACTTTTTTTTTTTTTTTTGGAGACAGAATCTCTCTCTGTCTCCCAGGCTGGAGTGCAGTGGTGAGATATTGGCTCACTGCAACCTCCACCTCCCGGTGGGAACCACTAAGCCTGTCTAATTTTTGTATTTTTAGTAGAGTTGGGGTTTCACCATGTTGGCCAGGCTGGTCTCGAACTCCTGACCTCAGGTGATCCGCCCGTCTCAGCCTCCCAAAGGGATTACAGGTGTGAGCCACTGCGCCCAGCCCCATTTTAAACTTCTGACCTATAGAACTATAAAACAACACATTTGTCTTGTTTTAAGGCCACAGATATGAGGTAATTTTTTATAGCAGCAATAGGAAGTGGATGCAGGGGCTTCACACCCTTACGCATAAAGCAGCAGCAAGGGTGTGGGTGTGACCAGATCCCAGGGAGGCTGTACGGACAGTCAATCGACACCCAGCTCTCTTGCGGGCTGGCAAGGAGGCGTCATTTGGAATAAACACTCCACCCTCACCCTGCCTCATGCTCCAATCTTCCTGTCTTCCTTCTATAGGCCAGGCCTGGCCAGAAGCTACAGCCAAGGAACCCACAGATGCCGTTCAGCAGGTCCACCTCCCAGGCCACAAAGAAGACAAAGAAGGGTGGAAAATGAATGAGAAGTGAAGAAAGGGTTGACTTGGAGGGGGTGATGCTTAGAGAAGCCTTTAATTGAGCTAGGCTTTGGAGGGAGAGAGTTTACCAGGCAGACGAGTCAGGGAAGGGCATTCTAGACAATGAGACCAACACGTGCAACAGAGGCATGAAGTAGGTGATCCGTTCAGGGAGCTGCACCGATTTGGTGTGGCTGGAACAGAGGATGCATGTGGCTTTCGATGAGGCTTTGAGAGTACTGGCCTGTTGCCATGGCAGTGAGCTGGGGTGTTAGACCAGAGTTAATGGGAAGATTCAAAATGATTCTAACATTTATTACAAAAATGAAAAAAGTAACTCTTGGCAAACTTCCAAATTGCGCAGTTTTTTTTGTTTGTTGTTTTGGATGCCCTCTGTGTGTCCATCCGAATCCCTCCTCCCATCCAAAATGAGGTAGATAGATATAAGGGAGGAGACTACCCCTCATATTGTCTTATGCCCAATTTCTGCCTCCAAAGAAAGAAGAAGTAAAAACTGAATGGCAGAAATGAAATCCACAGGCAGACAGCCTGGCGCCGTACCCTGGGCCTGGTAGTTAAAGATCGACCCCTGACCTAATCAGTTATGTTATCTGTAGATTACAGACATTGTATGGAACAACACTGTGAAAATCCCTGTCCTGTTCTGTTCCGTTCTAATTACCGGTGTATGCAGTCCCCAGTCACGTACCCTCTGCTGGCTCAATCGATCACGACCCTCTCACGTGGACCCCCTTAGAGTTGTAAGCCCTTAAGAGTGAAAGAAATTACTCACTCAGGGAGCTCGGTTTTTTAGACGTGAGTCTTGCTGGCGCTCCTGGAGGAATGAAGCCCTTCCTTCTTTACTTGGCGTCTGAGAGGTTTTGCTTGTGACTTTTCCTGCTACAGACATTGTTAATGGTCTAGTGCCATCTTCATTGACAAATTACCTGTTTTGTGATGTAACATTTCAAATCTACCAAATATAGAGAAAATAGTAAAAGGAATTATTTGCCCATTACCCAGATTCAACAGTGATCTATTGAGTAATTATAAACAGGGGAGTGATACGATTAGGAATGTGTTCTAGAAAGACCTATGGGAAAGCTAAGTGAGTGGATTGGAGGGCTTTCAGCCTAGAGGAGGGGAGATAGGTTAAGCACTTCTTGCAAAATTCCAGGCAAGCAATGCTGAGGGCTTGTGTCAGAGGGCAGGCGGTGGAGGAGAGGAGGCGGCTGATCTGGGAAAGGTGTTTAGAATTGACGGGCTCTGTGTCTCAGTCACTAGTCTGTTTCACTGGATCTAAGACGCTATGCAGGATTTGGGCATCTGGAATCCTGCTCCACAGTATGGATTAATGAACATGTCTTATGCTTATGAAGTGGAACTCACTATTCTTGATTAAAGAATATGTTTTGGGGGATTTGTATGGTTGGGAACCTCAGAGGAGCCTCTCAGTTTCACAAAATGCTACCTAGATGCAATGATGTCATTCATGAGGCCACGGTCCTCTTCAGGTAGGGGGCAACTATATTCTATTTATTGAATAAAAATAGATGTTTTGAATGATTTCAGAGAGAGCTTGGATTCCACAGGCAGATGGAGCTATTATCCTTGTTTTTTTTCCTCCCCAGTAACAGGCTGCAAGCCTGTAATTACAGTGACTAGCAGCCCTTGTTTGGGAGCTGGGATGGTTCCACAAATACCACTTCAGTCCCCACCTCCTTTACTGGCTGCTGAGGACGCTGAACTAGGGGACATCCCTTAATGAGAAGCAGCAAAGATGGCTCAAACCCAGCTACCTTCTTGGTATCCTCTCAATTTACGGAAAGCTCTCATACCCTTGTATGCTGCTGGGAGCAATGAAAGCTGCCTCACCACCCCTCCAGTTCCCAGGCCTCTGTCCTGTCCAAGTCTCTCTTCCCCAGCCCCAAGCAATATATGCAAGTCTGTTGACCCAGCAGCCATGCATAGGAGAATGATTGACCGGCTTGCATGTTGCTGGCACTTCTGATACAGAACATTATTTCATAATGTCTATCTCGGATCCATCTGCAGTTCTCCTTTTCTCCCTGACAGTGCAGGGCAAAGCTCCCAATGGCCACTGGGACCCTTGTAGCTGTCTCTGTTTCTGGAGCTTATATGGGTGTTGGGGGATAAGAGTGTGGGGGGGTGGTAGTTAGGGGTAGGCAGAGTTGCCTCTTGACTTGGCCGTTCAAGAAGAGGTTTCTGTGCTCTCCCTGTGGGTTGTTGCTGCCGGGTCTCCCCGGGGTAGGCATTCCAAGCTCGCTATCCCATGGGGCATGGGAGCAAGTCCTTTGGGACTATTTCCCCACACACTTGCCCAACTGGAGCTTCTGGTACAGGAAACAGAAAGAAATTATTAAGGCATGCCGGGTACGGTGGCTCACACCTGTAATCCCAGCACTCTGGAAGGCCGAGAAAGGCAGATCACTTGAGATCAGGAGTTCAGTCTGGCCAACATGGTTAAACCCTGTTTCTACTAAAAATACAAAAATCGGCCGGGCGTGGTGATGGGCGCCTGTAATCTCAGCTACTCAGGAGGCTGAGGCAGGAGAATCGCTTGAACCCGGAAGGCGGAGGTTGCAGTGAGCCGAGATCGTGCCACTACTGAACTCCAGCCTGGGTGACAGAGTGAGACTCTGTCTCAAAAAAAAAAAAAAAAAGAAAAAGAAAAAGAATTATTTAGGCAGACATTGAGGGTAAAAGAGTCCTCTGCAGGGCTTCCCTTTTAACAAAAATCAGCCTAAGAAATTCTTTTTTCTAATAAAGAGCAGACTGAAAAAATCAAGCTGCAAACAGATAAGCAAGCTGGAAGCTTGAACAGGTGAATGCCGGCCTCTGTGCCAATAGAAAGGGCTACCTGGGAGCCAGGTATGTTCATCATGGAGGCTCCATCTTCCCCTTTATTTGTTACCACATGTACAATACAGAAAGAAGCAACCTGGTGCCAGCCAGGTAGAGAACATCTGCATAATAAAAGATTAAGGTGGAGTGTCCAGAAATTCACACCCTATGGAAATGGCACACCTGATCTGACCAATCTTTTGTCTCTATGTAAATCAGACACCGCCCCAAGCTCATCTGAAAAAAACCCCTGCATTTCACCACGGCACCGAAACCCATTGGGTACCCCTCTCTCTGCAGCAGAGAGAGCTATTCTCTTGCTTTTGCCTATTAAACTTCTGCTCTTAAACTCACTCTTTGTGTGTCTGCGTCCTAGTTTTCTGTGGCCATGAGACAACGAATCTCAGGTGTCACCCCAGATGAACGATGCTGTTCCACTTCGGGGCTTTGTGAATGATTCCCCTGGAGTCCCCATTATGACTGACAGGATAAGATAGGCTCTTTCCATGAATACTATTCTCCTTTCCAGGGTGTCCTTTCTCCTCACCCCTTCTTTTATATTGATGCTGGGAATGAGTAGGATCAATTCTGGCCTCTTGATAAACCTTGTAGGGAGGTGGCTGGCTCCAACTATTGAAATTGGAAACTAGAATATCAGGAGGATACTCAATGCCATTTGTCCTCTGAACTGGGTTTTAAAAGAAATTCATTTATTTATTTTAGATACAGGGTCTTCCTCTGTCACACAGGCTGGAGTGCAGTGGTGTGATCATAGTTTACTACAGCCTCAAACTCTTGGGCTCAAATGGTCCTGCATGCTGAGTAGCTAGGACCACAGGTGCACATCACCATCCCAGACTAATTTTTTTTTTTTTTTTTACATTTTGTAGAGATGGACGTCTCACTATGTTGGCCAGGCTTGTCTGGAACTTTTGACCTCAAGTGATCCTCCTGCCTCAGCCTCCCAAAGTGCTGGGATTATAGGCATGAACCACCATGGCCGGCCAGCATTAACTTTTAACCAAAGTTCTGGGAAAATAAAGTAAACTCCATTCAACATCTATTACAGTAATTAGTTAATTACAGAGTATGATGCCCTATTACAGTTTTTTGGGGGCAGGTCATTAACATTTCTAGGTCTTGGTTGTCTCATCTGTGAAATGGGGGTGGTAGGTGTGCCTGTAGGAAGGTGGCAGAAGCTGGACCACGTCACCTCTTCAGATCTCTGTCAGGTATCACTTTGAGTCTATAGAGTTCATGGTTTTAGGTTTGCTTAGTTTCAAGGTTTTTCTCTTCTCACCTTTGTTGCAAAAACTACATTCATATCAAAGCACTTCATAGTTGTGAAGTGCCGGACATAGAAAGAGGGACAAATCCTAGCTGGGGAAGGAGAGAGCATTGTGTTCATCCACATGAGGGAAATGGAAGCCGAACAGTGCTCTGTGTCTAGTGTATTCCCACTTATCAGAGGCAGGGTCTTAGCACAAGTTGAGATATTTCAGTTATTTGTCAGCAAGTCTTCCTCCAATAGAAAGCTCATTTGGTTGGCAAGGCTAATGAAGGTTTATCCTAGAGACCTTGGGTATCTGGTGCAGGAAACATATTTCACAGACTCTTCCCAAAGTTTTACACTAGGTGCTGTGTGGGAGAGACAATGGTGGTGTCATAAAAGAACACTGGGTAGGCCAGGCGCGGTGGCTCATGCCTGTAATCGCAGCACTTTGGGAGGCTGAGGTGGGCGGATCACCTGAGGTCAGGAGTTCGAGATCAGCCTGGCCAACATATAGTGAAACCCCATCTCTACTAAAAAAATAGAGAAATTAGCTGGGCATGGTGGCTCATGCCTGTAATCCTAGCTACTTTGGAAGCTGAGGCAGGAGAATCACTTGAACCTGGGAAGCAGAGGTTGCAGTGAGCCGAGATCATGTCACTGCATTCCAGCCTGGGCGAAAGAGCGATACTCCGTCTCTGAAAAAACAACAATAACAAAAAACCCCAACACTGGGTATAAGGCTAGGCAGATTTGAGCATATGAGACAGAAAGAAAAAATGGAAAGTGGACTTAGTGAATATGAATAATAAATGTTTATGTAAAGCTTACTATGTGCCAAGCACTGCTCTAACCACATAACGTATCAAATCATGCAAAATGCACTAACTCAATGACTCCTCATGGCAAATCTATGATGCAGATGCTGTCATCGTGCCTATTTTACAGATGGAGGGACTGAGGCGTTTTTGTATTTTTTGTAGAGGCAAGTTTCACTTTGTTGGCCAGACAAGGTTTAACACACTGTCCAACACAGCTGGGAAGTGGTGGGCTGGCTTCAGATCCTGGGCCCCTCACCACTGTGCTATGCTCTGCCTCTCTGAAGGAAGTAGGGGCTCTTCGGGACACTTTTGACATTAAGAAAGGATTAAATCGTACAATGTAATGAAAAAGTTTGAATAGGCGTTTTAAAAGTACAGAGAAGAGGGAGCCACACAGGCACTTTTATGTGGGTCAGGAGTGACTGTTTTGTTGCGCTCTTTGGCATCTGCCAAGCATGATTTCTCAGGATGTGGTGGTTGGCCGACTGCCCTTGCGGCCACTGGATTCCGTTCTCTCTCTGGTTTTTCTCCCTTTCCCCCTGCCTTCTGAAACCTTCCTCTAGACTTTCCTTGCCCTTTTTCTCTTTCTAGGAGCTTGTATTAGTCTTCAGAGAAACGGAACCAGTAGGAGGTGCATGTCTTTCTCTCTATTTATAAATGTGTGTGTGTATATATATATGATCTCTCTGTCTCTAAATCTCTTTCTGTCTAGTATCTCTATCTGTCTATCTATCATCTATCTATATTTATCTATCTACCATCTATCATCTCCATATATGCTTATATAGGTAGTTTGTTTTTGTTTTTGACAGAGTTTTGCTCCATCGCCCAGGCTGGTGTGCAGCAGCATGATCTCGGCTCACTACAACCTCCGCCTCCCAGGTTCAAGCGATTCTTGTGCCTCAACCTCCTGAGTAGCTGGGGTTTCGGGTGTGTGCCACAACCCCAGGCTAATTTTTGTATATTTTGTAGAGGCAGGTTTCACTATGTTGGCCAGTCTGGTCTCGACTTCCTGGCCTCAAGTGATCTGCCCGCCTTGGCCTCCCAAAGCGATTACAGGTGTAAGCCGCTGTGCCTGGCTGATATATTTTATTCTTTTAACTACTTTATTAGGTAAAGTGAAGTGTTTTATTCCTTAAAATTGGCCTATATTTGGCTAGGCACAATGGCTCATGCCTGTAATCCTAGCACTTTGGGAGGCCAAGGTAGGAGATTGCTTGAGGCTAGTAGTTTGAGACCAGCCTGGGCAACATAGCAAGACCCCATCTCTACAAAAAATAAGAATAGCCCAGTGTGTGGTGTGTGCCTGTAGTCCCAGATACACAGGAGGCTGAGGCAGGAAGATCACTTGAGACCAGGAGTTCAAAGTTGCAGTGAGCTATGATTGCACTACTGCACTGCAGCCTGGACAACAGAGTGAGATCCTGTCTCAAAAAAAATTTTTTTTTTTTTTAATCTCTCTCTGTACCTTTATCTCTATTTATCTCTATCATCTATGTATGTATGTGATATGGTTTGGCTGTGTCCCCACCCAAATCTCAACTTGTGTTGTATCTCCCAGAATTCCCATGTGTTGTGGGAGGGACTTAGGGAGAGGTAATTGAACAATGGGGGCTGGTCTTTCCTGTGCTATCCTTGTGTAGTAAGTCTCAAGAGATCTGATGGCTTTATCGGGGGTTTCTGCTTTTGCTTCTTCCTCATTTTTCTGTTGCTGCTGGGATGTAAGAAGTGCCTTTCACCTCCTGCCGTGATTCTGAGGCCTCCCCAGCCATGTGGAACTGTAAGTCCAATTAAACCTGTTTTTCTCCCAGTCTTGGGTATCTCTTTATCAGCAGCATGGTCTTCTCAGTCTCGATTATGTCTTTATCAGCAGCATGAAAACAGACTAACACAGTATGTATGTAGATTTATTTTAAGAAATTGGCTTGCTGGGTGCCATGGCTCACGCCTGTAATCCCAGCACTTTGGGAGGCCGAGGCGGGTGGATCACGAGGTCAGGAGATGGAGACCATCCTGGCTAACACCGTGAAACCTCGTCTCTACTAAAAAATACAAAAAATTAGCAGGGCATGGTTGCAGGCACCTGTAGTCCCAGCTATTTGGGAGGCTGAGGCAGGAGAATTGCTTGAATCTGGGAGGCGGAGGTTGCAGTGAGCCGAGATTGTGCCACTGCACTTCAGTCTGGGCGACAGAGTGAGACTCCACCTCAAAAAAAAAAAAAAAAAAAAAAAAGGAAAAGAAATTGGCTTACGCAATTGTGAGAGTAGCAGGTCCAAAATCTCCAGGGTAGGCTGGCAGCCTGGAGAGCCAAGGAAGAGTTGATGTTGCCATCTTGAGTTCAAAGGCAGTCTAAAGGCAGAATTCCTTCTTCAGGAGATGTCATTCTGTTCTCTCAAGGCCTTCAGCTGATTGGATGAGGTGTACCCACATTATGGAAGGCCTTACCCATGGTCTGCTGATGTAAATGTTAATCACACCTAAAAAATACCTTCACAGCAACAACTAGACCGATGCTTGACCAAACAATGGGGTACCATGGCCTAGCCAAGTTGGCACATAAAATTAACCATCACAGAACCACTTGAAGGTTCATTTGATTCATTTGGTTCAGAACCAAATCAACCTCAGCTCATTTGAGCTTCTGTCAGTTTTCTAGATCACTGGGAAAGCTCTGGTACTGAGATCCCAGGGACACAGCTTTAATTCTCTCTAAAAGGGAACTCTGTCCAAACCTTAGAGTACTTTTTTTTTCCCCCTCCCAAAAAATCTATCAATGCACAGAATGGACTTTGGTTGGGAAGTGTTAAGTATTGGTCTCTGGCCTTTGATCCCTAGTCCCATTTCTGGCTTCCAATGAAGGAGCTCATGTTTCATCCCACATTGTTCTCCTTCTCAAAAACGTGAACTCAGTTCTTCTTCCTATCTGAACTCCTCTAGTGCATCGTAACTGACTCTGGGCATTTACAACTTTGGCTCCTGTATTGTAATTGATACGCATTTTCCAGCCCCTCTGACTCCTCCACCAGCGGGGTAAGTTCCCTGAGGGCAAGGGCTAAGCTCACTCTTCTTCCTGGCTGCTCCAGTGCCCAGGACACTGCTGCTTCATAAACATTGCTCAGTGGAGATAATTTGCAACGCCGATTCTCTCTGATGTTTCTTGGGCAGAAACGTGATTGGTGTCATCCTCAATTTAAGCCCATGTGAAACAGGAAGGAGAAAACTTCACACCTACCATGGACAGAGGCTGACACCCCCTGTCTAGCTTTTGCACTTCCACATATCTAGTGGTCAAAATAAGTCTTGCTGCTGAATTAGGCAGTGAAGATGGTTGTGCCTTTTATTTTCAGACAGATCCTTGCCCAGCTTGGGTTGAGGGCTATGCAGCAGTAGGGACAGTGGGAGTTTGTCTGGGGTCGGGGCAGAACTGGCAGGGAAAAGCTGTTGTAGGGGTGGGCTACTAGACATACTAGAGAAGCTGCCAGCTTAACTGTATTTGTTTCCTATTACTACTGCAACAAATCACACTTTCAATGGCTTAAAACAACACAAATTTGTTATTTTTATAGTTCAGCAGGTCAGATCTGACATAGGTTTTGGTAGACTGATGTCAAGATGTTGGTAGGGCTCTGTTCCCTTCTGGGAGCTCTAGGGGAGAATCCCTTTCCTTGCCTTTTCCGGATTATAGGTGCTGCTCTCATTCCTTGGCTGGTAGCCTCCCCCTCCACCTTCAAAGTCAGCAAGGGCCAGTGGAGTCCTTGTGTTGCATCAGTCTGACCTCTGCTGCATTCCTTTTGTACTTTTAAAGACCCTGCCAAAAATGTTACATTGGGACTGGGGGCGCTGGCTCATGCCTGTAATTCCAGCACTTTGGGAGGCCGAGGTGGGCGGATCACCTGAGGTCAGGAGTTCGACACCAGCCTGGCCAACATGACAAAACCCCGTTCTCTACTAAAAATACAAAAATTAGCCAGGTGTGGTGGTGGGCATCTGTAATCCCAGCTACTCGGGAGGCTGAGGCAGGGGAATTGCTTGAACCTGGGAGGTGGAGATTGTAGTGAGCTGCGATCGCACCACTGCACTCCAGCCTGAGCGACAAGAGTAAAACTCCATCTCAAAAAAAAAAAAAAAAAAAAAAAAAGGCCGGGCGTGATGGCTCACGCCTGTAATCCCAACACTTTAGAAGGCCTAGGAGGGATCATGAGGTCAGGAGATCAAGACCATCTTGGCCAACATGGTGAAACTCCGTCTCCACTAAAAATACAAAAATTAGCTGGGCGTGGTGGCACGTGCTTGTAGTCCAGAGTGAGACTCGGTCTCAAAAAAAAAAAGAAAAAAAGAAGTTGGCCGGGCGCGGTGGCTCAAGCCTGTAATCCCAGCACTTTGGGAGGCCGAGACGGGCGGATCACGAGGTCAGGAGATCGAGACCAGCCTGGCTAACACGGTGAAACCCCGTCTCTACCAAAAAAATACAAAAAACTAGCCAGGCAAGGTGGCGGGCGCCTGTAGTCCCCGCTACTTGGGAGGCTGAGGCAGGAGAATGGCGTAGACTCAGGAGGCGGAGCTTGCAGTGAGCTGAGATCCGGCCACTGCACTCCGGCCTGGGCGACAGAGCGAGACTCCGACTCAGAAAAAAAAAAAAAAAAAGAAGTTACATTGGGCCCACCCATGTAGTCCAGGATAACCCCGACATCTAAAGGTGCTTAATTTAATCACATTTGCATTTTTCTCTTTACCACATAGCAACATAGTCATAGGTTCCAGGAATTAGGATGTGGACATCCTTAGGGAGCTATTATTTTGCCTACCGTGGTAGCCTTATGATTTCCATTTAAAATAAGTAATTAGTGTAAGATATGATTTTAAATGGAAAGGTATGATAATTTTACTTAACAATGTTAGAGTTTCTAAGAGAGTTTGAGATAAAATATATTCATGCTTAATTTGTTAAATTTGTAACTTACTTGAGAATGTTTTGCTTATTAAGGCTGTAAGCTTATCTGAGCAGGTATTTGCAGTGTTTTGTTTGTTTCTTTGTTTATTTGGGACAAAGTCTCACTCTGTCCCCAGGTTGAAGTGCAGTGGTGCGATCTCAGCTCACTGCAACCTCTGCCTCCCAGGTTCAAGTGATTCTCCTGCCTCAGCTTCCTGAGTAGCTGGGACTACAGGCTTGTACCACCACACCCAGCTAATTTTTGTATTTTTAGTAGAGATGGGGTTTCATCATGTTGGCCAGGTTGGAGCTCGATCTCTTGACCTCGTGATCCACCTGCCTCGGCCTCCCAAAGTGCTGGGATTGTGAGCATGAGCCACTGCGCCCAGCCTGCAGTGCTTTTTAAAAAAGCAAATGCATTCAATTTATAATTGAAGTGCTTACAAATCAAAAGTAACAGATTTATAATTGCAGCTTTAAAATGTTTAAAGGATTTTTTTAAATTAAGTTTGTAAAAGAGAATTACTTTTTAGAGGGAATGTGATCTATTAAATTTGAGTTTATTAAGAGGAATAAAAGGTCCTACTATTTTGTATTAAAATTTACTAGGCTTGTAAATATCAAGATTTGTTAGTGGAATTTAAAGGAAACTTTAATGAAAACTGGGTCTCTGTATTTGTTACTTTATCAACAAACAGTAATTTTAAACCAAAAAGCTGTAAGTAATTCTATCTATGCACATAAACTCATGCCAATTTTTGTTCTAGTTAAGGGTAAGTATATGGTCCTAAGACTTTCAAAATCATTTTTTGAGTGTATATATCAGTGGTCCCCAACATTTTTGGTACCAGAGACTGGATTCTGTGGACCAGGGGGTGCGGGGGGGATGGTTCTGGAATGGAACTGTTCTACATCAGATCATCAGGCGTTAGATTTTCATATGGAGCACACAGCCTAGATGCCTCGCATGCGCAGTTCACAACAGGGTTCATGTTCCTATGAGACTCTAATGCCACCGCTGATTGACAGGAGGTGGAGCTCAGGTGGTGACGCTCACTTGCCTGCTGCTCACCTCCTGCTGCGTGGCCCAGTTCCTAACAGGCCATGGGCCAGTGCTGGTCCACAGTCTGGGGGTTGGGGACCCCTGGTATATATGGTCCTATTAATTCATTCAGTCCTGGCACAGTGCTAGGTACCATGCAATTGCCACAAGTAAGACTACAATGTAACAAAGTCCCTAGGCAAAGAAGTGTGATGGGAAATGAGATTTACTTGGCTGGGGGAGACTTTAGTGAGGAAGTGGCCCAAAGGTGCTAATCAGATAGATGGTAGAACATTCTAAGGAGGCACACTACCTGAGCAAAGAAGACTTGTCATATTTAGGGAATGGTGAGATTTTGTGATCCTGGTGGAGGTTTAAAAAAATGATCTCTAATTACTCTCATGTACCTTTTGTCATTTTCTAATTGACAGTTAGTGGTCAGAGCGGAGGGTGTACCAGAGTGAAAGTATCAAGTAAGCCAATGTCCCGCAAGTCAGTCACCTGAATAAATCATACCCTCCTGGAAACACAGTGCAATTCTGAACCCAATTCTTAGACTCTTGTTGCTCAGGGAATAACAATAATCATTAACACTGGCTGTACTCATATTTTGTGCCTATCTCCAAGCACTTCATATGTGTTAGTTCACTTAACCCTCTGAGCCATAAGATATAGGTATTCTTAGCGTCGAGGAAATTGAGACACAGAGGGGTGAAGTGAGGTGACAAAGGCCACTCTGCAGGTAAGTGGCAGGACCATGATTTGAACCTTGTACAAGCTGTCTCTCTTTCCGGAATGCTCTTGCCCTCGTTCCTCTGGGGCTGGCTCCTTCAGCATCACTTCTTCAGAGAGGCCCCCGCTGCTTTGGTTCTCACTGTCTTAACTGGGTCCTACTTGTCATTCTATATCTCAACCCTTTGTTTATTCCCTTTGTATTGGTTATTACAAATAATTTTTTTTTACTTGCTTTCTCCTCCACTCCCCCCCCCCCTGCCTTTTTTTTTTTTTTTTTTTTTTTTTTTGAGACAGAGTCTTCCTCTGTCACCCAGGCTGGAATGCATGGCGCTATCTCGGCTCATTGCAACCTCCGCCTCCCAGGTTCAAGAGATTCTCCTGCCTCAACCTCCTGATTAGCTGAGCCTACAGGCATGTGCCACCATGCCCAGGTAATTTTTGTATTTTTAGTAGAGACGGTGCTTCATCATGTTGACCAGGCTTGTCTTGAGCTTCTGACCTCAAGTGAGCCACCCGCCTCGGCCTCCCAAAATGTTGGGATTACAGGCGTGAGCCACTGCACCCAGGCCCCCTTTCTTACTAAAATCTAAATTTCATGAAGGCAAGGACGATCCCATCCTTGTCACCAAAAAACAAAACAAAACGAAACAAAACAAAACCACACACAAAAGGCAAAGACAATTTCTATCTTGTTCACCACCCTATTCCCAGTGCCTTGCACAGGTCTAGCATATAGCAACTGTTCCATAAATGCCTGTTGATGAATAAACTGATGTTGACTTCAAAATTCATTATTCCCTAATCATTCTGCTGTGCAAATAGTATATGAAAACCTTCAGTTTAAGCATAACGCTGTATTATGGACTCAGGTTGGTATTCAGCAACAAGCTTGTTTTTCTATGGATTCCTAGAAATTTTACAAAAATGGTGACAAGTTTCTGGGAGAAGGAATATAAGTCTCAATAGGCAAAAGATAAACATATTTAGTATGATAAAAAGCCAACTTGAATTGGGACATACTAAAAATGCACCAGTGTGTGTTGTTGGAAAAACATTTATTGCAATTCAGTGTCAAAAGTTTTTTACAAAAATATGCCACCGTCTGGTACAAACAACTATAAAAAAATCAGTTAATCATGCAAGAAAAGTGTGCAAATAATTTATACAGAAGGACTCAGCTCACACAATATTAAATAAACATCTCTGCATGTAATTGGTCTAGCTTTATGCTTTAGTTACAATGTTCAACCCCCTCTAATATTTTTCATTTAAAAAAGTACCTTAAAGCGTCTAAGCTTAGGACACAGGCTGTAATATACACCCACTTTAGCCATGGTGATTGGCACTTGGTAAAATAAAGATGGCACCAAGGGTTCCCAAGTATAGAATACAGCTTGGAGCCTTCTGCTTAACAGATTTGTGCTTCGTTAATTAAACAAACACATCTATACTCAAAGACAGAAAAAGTCGTGTTTAAACTCCAGAAATAATGTAGCAGATGGAGTTTCAAGAAGTTCGGAGTTTTGGAGCAGCCATCGTTTTTGGCCAAATGGAGCAGGGCCTGTTTTGAGAGATTCTCCAGAAAGCTTTGTTTGCTGAGTGAATTCAAGGACACTTTGAAAAATGCCCAGCAGACAAAGTCATGAATATCATGGCCCCTTGCTCCTGGCTGCCTCATGGAATAATCCCCCTTTGCTTAGTAAAAGATGAAGTTTAGTGGAGAATGAACATCCGCTGGGATAGAAATGCACTGAATCTCATAGCTGGTCCTGAAGGAGGAAATGGAGAAGATGGATTAAATGTACCTCTGAGTCTAGCGGAGAGGAAACACCTGCTTTGGAATCTCAGTTTCTAGGAAGTAAGCCACTGCCCAGCCTTTCTGTCTTTTTTTAATAAGGGCTGTTTTTGTAATAAAAATGTAAGTACCCAAGGAAAAAATAAAGTTGTCAAAATATGCTGCTTTCTTTATAGCAAGCAGGTTGTACTCACTGGAATGCCACATTCACAACAGAATCAGAGGTCTGTAAAAACATTAAGTGGCTCCTTAACTTCTCCAGTAAGAATCAGGGACTTGAAATGGAAACGTTAACAGCCAGATGCCCGGTGCTGGGCAGTCTCCCATGCCTTCCGCAGTGAAGGACTTGAGAAAAATCACATCCAACGTCATGTGTCTCCAGCCACACCAAAAGGTGCTTGGGGTGGAGGGCTGGGGGCACACAAGGTCAGGCCTCAGGAGGCCTCAGGTTAGCATTCAGCTCTGCCACTGAGTACCAGGTGGGCTGACGCACGTCCCCTAAACATTCTGGATCTCTTCCTCATGTGAAAGGCAGAAGTTCTAAGTCTGAAGTCTGGGGTAGGAGTTTCCATTCTTTGGAAAACCAAAGATGGTTACTCTCCTTAATGAAACTGAGAAGAAAGTATCTACAGAAAACACTGAATTTAAACAAATTATGACCTTGTTTGTTGAAGCCATCAAGGACCCAAGATATATCAAATAACAACATCTCTGTATTGGCCTAGAGGATCAGAGTGTTTCGAGGTCTGTTTAAGCACTAATAGGATTTTAGGCCAGCATCCAGTCAGAAGAGACAGTTCACAGACTCAGAGTTGGAAACAGATTAAAAAAAAAAAAAAGATGTCAACATAGAAAATGATGATAGAGTTTAGTTTAAAAAAATTCACACATAAAATTGCAGTTAAAAAATCCACACATAAAATAGTGTTTGCATAGCAAGACATTATTGCCTTTCAGCCTGGCAGAAAAACATAAACTCAGGTGTATATTTTATCATAAACATTGTATTGAATGCTAAGAATGATATACTGTTGAACATCTCTTGAATAGTTTGCTTCCTAGTAAATCATACCACTTGTTTAGACAATTGAAATTCCAAGGTCTTTCTCTTCTCCCGTATAAAAACAACAGAAACAAGGAGCCTCTGTTAGTAGCAAGCTCTTCATGGGAAAGGGTATGTGAATCCACAAAGATGAGAACTGTGGCAACAGCATTATACACACCCACTACCTTATTGCCCAAGTGCTAGTAGAACCTGCTCTAGTGTTCAGATTTGCAGTGCAAACCCAGTCCTTCTGAAATACATCTTCCAAGCCACTTCAATGTAAACCTGATCATCATTAAACAAAAATCATCTCACAACTGATACATTGGGGATGCTTTCACCTAACAGCTTTTGTTCATTTCTGCCATTTGCCCTCCCATTCAACTGATTTGTCTGCTCAAAGTAACAGCATTGAGTGATAATGCAATCTAGTTTAAAATGCCATTGGATTGTTTTTTTTTTCCGGATCTTGCTCTAGTGTGAGCACTCCTGAGCTTCACATATTCTCCTTGTCCCAAACGCAAGGGCTTACTCTCAAGAGACTCTAGGCTCACTGCCCATAAACCTTTGAGTTGGACCAAATCTTAACATCCCTGTGGATTTGCTCATACTGCCCTGGGCAGAACTCCTTCCTTCTTTGGAAGTCTGAGTTACTTCATATTTGACATCTATTTTGAAATTCTGTTTTACAGGGTTTAGGATGGGGGTAGGTAGGCCCAGGAAAGAGAGGAGAGCATTCTCTTTTTTCTAGCAATTTCCATCATCGTGCCCCTTCTGGCTTTTAGACCAGCAGTTCTGAGATAGGGATTATTTGCTTTTGTTTGATAGGTCAGATTGTCTGGGACAGTTTGCCAATAGAAATTCTATAGACTATTATTGTTCAAAGAGCAAGAATTGTCTTAACTCTCTTCACTTATATGTGAGGCTCTGGCCATACTTAACAGATACCACGTGGCACTAGCACAGATACGCTGTGCCTGCTGTGCTCTTCCCATCATCCCCGCACAAGCCACAGCATCAAAGACACGCCATTTCTATTCCTTTCCCCCTCCCTCTCTACCTGCCATTTCCTTCTTTATTCTCCTCTTCCAATGAAAGAGAACCATAAAGGTTGATTTATTCTTCATTTTCCTTAAAACATTTCCTTGACTCTGTCATACACCAACTCCAATAACACCAAAGGACATGGGGAGAGCCCACCAGCACCATCTTGGTAAACATTTAAGAAGACCGTAACCCTTCTCTTGGGGCAGGGGTCATCTTGCCAGATGCACGTGGTTGCCTGGGGTCTATCGTACAATCACGTGCACTGCTGACAGCCTAAATGAGACCAGTTCCCAGTTTTGTGCTGACAGTCCACAGCAGGCAATGTTTCTGGGACTGCAAACCTGAAGGCGACGAGGAGTTTCTACTTTCTTGATCAGCATGATGGGGCAGAGATCGCAAGTTGGTGGCAACATGTGGAAGGCCACGAACCCCTAAATCTAAAAATGTCACTGAGAGTCAAAGGTTCCAGAGCTCTCTCAGTGGTGGCACACCCAACTCCACCCCACGTCTTTGAGGAGGCTGAGAAATTGGAGAGAACCTGATAATTATGGAAGAAGTAGCTTTTTATTCAACAGTCTAGGTTCCGCATTCCCAATGTGAAATTGATTCGGGGGGAGAGGGACTGCAAAAAAAAAAAAAAAAAAAAAGAAAACACACCTTAGATAGTATAATGGTTCGTGACCTTCCAAAGCTCAATCTTACCCAACAAAATCCTACTCTTTCATATTTAATTTTCCTTATTAGGGAAAATCTAAATTCAATGTAATTTTTTTCTCCTTGGGGGGATGATAATGAAAAAAAAATTGGAGAAATCCTCGCGTAGCAGAAACATTGCAAAGTGAGGAGCACTGAATAGTAGGTTCCTTCTCTTCAGAAAGCTGATACATGGGTTGTGTGCTATTGAGGGCAGGGGCTGAAGAGGTGTTGTATCATAGCTTGTCTCTTGCCTCATTTCTCTCCGTGCTTAGCCATCTTTCCCCCTTTCCAGGTCACCCCAAAGGTCAGTTCTTAAAGATACACTGCTCCTCAACTTGCATGTGGATCATGTTCCTATTTCTGCTTCACTTATTTGCCAAGGGCATGCAGGGTGACAACTTTATTTGGGGAAAAAAAAAAAAAAGCATATACAACTGCAAATATATGTACATTGTTGTAGGAAAGCAACAACATTCTGTGGAAAGTAAAAAACCGGGAGTAGATCCCCCATCTACTTCCAGGAATATTTTACAATGAACTCACTAGGTCCTGAGATTTCCTTTCTTCCACAGTTACCTGCTGATATTTGCCTTGCAAAATCCCCTTGGGATCTTCCTGTTTTAACTATCCAGCCTGGAAGCAAGTTTAAGATGAACTTGTGGTACCTCTCCTCCCTATTTGGCTGGAACTCCAGCCTTGATTTTTAATCACCTTTGCAAAAAGCCTTAGCTCAGATGGACTCATTTTGATGTTGGACCTAAAGAAAAGAAGCTCCTCAGCTCATCCCCCTGGCAAGGGCAACAGCAACTGGTAAGATGTTTAACTGGCTGATTGTAAAACCTGTCTTCCGAGCCTCAGCACTTGGGCCCCACTCTGTCCACAGACACAGGCTTATCCATGAAGATATCCAAGGAAGAAAGTTAAGCAGGAATAAGAAAGTCTTCACAGCTATCAGTTGGGTGACTAATTCTATCATCTTTTCTGCAGCAGGACTTCCTCTGGGATGGCTTTTGTTTTGTTTTGTTTTGGAGACAGGCTGGAGTGCAGTGGCACGATCATAGCTCACTGCAAACCTCGAACTCCTGGGCTCAAGCAATCCTCCCCTGGGACTGTTTTAAGGTGGCCTTCTCTTCCCCCAAATGAGCTACAACATGACAGGAAAAAAGGAACGTGTGCTTTTGGGTTGTTCTGGTAAACAGATAACTCCAAGGAGGGCCCTGTTTGCCTGAAAAGGAAGTGTGGAACCAGATGAGGGTTGCCTCCGATATCCCTTTCCATTTTAAATCACTTTTTATAGTGATGAGAACACTCACAAGAAAAACAGACACTGCCTACTGGATCACATGCGTCGTCAGAGAGGGCACTCTACACTTTGAGAGGTAGACCATTGTGTGGTATCTCTGTAGGGTAAGGCTCTGTGCCCATGCAGGTTTAGGATGGGTGGCGCTTCCTTCGCCTTCTCAAAACAAACACCAGATCAAACCCCAAAGCCCAGGGAATTCTCCTATGTAGCTTCCCTTCTTCTTTTTTCTTTTCTAAACACATTTTCACATTGTAAACAAAGCGTCCTATTTTGTATTTGAGTTTTGCCTTTTTCTTCCTAGGGAACTCTAAGGGAGTTTCTGTGACCATTAAGAGGATTCCATTTTCACCGCTGAAACAGAATTATTGCCCTTATAGTCTTGCTGGCAAATTGTTAGAAAAAAAGTTTATTTACAGTATTTTGCTTTTCCATACCAATTCTAGTGAGAAGTTCACATTCTTAAATTCCCAGTCAGCAACTGCATTTCTCCCCTCCAAGTCCTCTCCGTGACTTATCTCTGAAGTTCCAGGCCAATGTTTAAAATGTACACTATTTACAAATGAAGTGTCCAAATGCCATATTCCCAGCTCTCCAGTCAGCAGGGGGACCCTTCTGAAGTGTTGGCATGTGCTGGGATTCAGAACTTGAACAAGTTGATAAAGTCCTGGGGTGAAAGTGAAACGGAGCAGCTCTCTGGGTTATTGGCAGTGCACGGATGGTCAGTGCCCTGGAAAGGAACACACGGTTAGCTTCAAGTTCTCAGAGGCCTCTCATTGGCTTTTGGCACCAAAAGGCATTTTCCAACTTCAAAGCAACGATTCTCTGTCAATAATGCCGCCCCAGGCCTAAATGTTGCATGCTCTTACTTGTATGTGGGAGCTATAAAAGCAGATTTCATGAAGACAGAGAGTAGACTGGTGGTTACCAGTGCAGAGAAAGGGAAAAGGAAGGGGATGCAGAGAAGTGGATCAATGGGTACAAATACATGGTATGATAGAAGGAGTAAGACCTGCTGTTAGATCAGTAAGTGGACGTAATTTACAATAATCTATTGATTATTTCAGGCTGGGCGCGATGGCTCATGCCTATAATCCCAGCACTTTGGGAGGCCTAGGCAGGTGGATCACTTGAGGTCAAAAGTTCAAGACCCAGCCTGGCCAACATGGCGAAACCCCATCTCCACTAAAAATTACAAAAATTAGCCTGGGTGTGGTGGCATGTGCCTGTAGTCCCAGATACTCAGGAAGGCTGATGCAAGAGAATCGCTTGAACCTGGGAGGTGGAGGTTGCAATGAGCTGAGATCCCACCACTGTACTCCAATCTGGGTGACAGAGTGAGTGAGACTCTGCCTCAAAAAAATAAAAATAAAAAATCTATTGAACATTTCAAAATAGCCAGAAGAGAAGAATTGGAATGGTTCTAGCATAAATAAGTGACAAATATTTAAGGCTATGAATGTGTCAAGTACATTGATTTAATTTTTACAAATTACATGAATTACATTATCACATGGATCCTGAAACTATGTATTACGCATCAATGAAAAAATTTTACAAGTCTGGAAAAACTCAAAGCCATGTGTTTCCGTGTGTAAGTGTGTGTACCGGTACACACAGAGAGGAGGATTTAAGGGTGGGTGGGTGGGTGGAATGCCGAAAAATGTAAACATAAGAAAAGTGAAGAAAATGGAGGTCTATGAAAGTCTGTGAGACAAAGGGAACCCCCACCCTCCCAGGCACTGAATCAGTTTACCCTGACTTTCAGCTGGGGGCTATGATGGGGAAGAGGCGGAAAGGCGCTGGCCTCACCATGCTGGCTGGCACTCTTGGCTCTTAGGGACTGGGCTGGGGGTCTGTGGCAGCCACCTCTGAGACACATACCTTCCAGGAAAGGATGTGACAGTGTTTGCAGAGCTGAAGGGTATCTCCATACTGCTCTTTCCTTGGGTAACATCGGACAAGTTTGAAATACATCTTCTTCCAATCCAGCTGCCCTTTGTCTGACAGAATTAATCGTTTGCGGATCTAGAAAATCAAATGAATAAAAGAAATGCCAAGAGAGTTTGTCAAGAAGATGGCTTGTGGTTTTCTGGTTCTGAAAAGGTTGACTCTCACCCTTTCCCCCTCTTTTCAGCTCTACAATAGCGAGGGGAGAACTGTCACTATATAAACAAGTACCTTCTTAGCTCTCCTCAGTTAAACAGTAGCTTTTCACCAAGCTTAAAACAAAACAAAACAAAAACACAGGTGGCTGGTGACATGTTGCTAGTGACCTTTACTAAACTGCGGCTGGATGGTCCTTTAAAGTTTAGGGGATCTCAATAAACAACTTCAATCTTTTCTTTGCTATAGACTTGAGTGATCATTTCCAGGGAGATGCAATAACTGCTTGGCACCAGGGCTCTAGTTTATACCTAAATATTAGTGGCTTCATGAACAGAACTTGCTGAACTCACACATCCATATAAAGAAACTGGAAAAAGACCAACAAACTTGAGGCAGCATGATGAAGGGAAACAGGCTTGGAGTTGGTGTCTGAAGGTCCAAATTCAAGGTCAGGGCCAGTTTCCTCACCCAAAGAGCTACTTCATTAATTTGGATATGTCACTTAGCCATTTGTGGCTTTAGTCCCTTCATCTGTTTAAAGTAGGCACAACAATACCTATCCTTCCCTGGGCCATTAGAATAAAATGAAATAATATCTATGAAAGTACTTTAAGGCCGGGCACGGTGGCTCACACCTGTAATCCCAGTACTTTGGGAGGCTGAGGCAAGCGGATCACCTGAGGTCAGGAGTTCGAGACCAGCCTGGCCAACATGGTGAAACCCTGTCTCTACTAAAAATACAAAAATTAGCCGGGCATGGTGGCGCACACCTGTAATCCCAGCTACTTGGGAGGCTGAGGCAGGAGAATCATTTGAACCAGGGAGGCAGAGGTTGCAGTGAGCCGAGACTGTACCATTTTACTCCAGCCTGGGTGACAGAGTGAGATTCCGTCTCAAAAAAAAAAAAAAAAAAAGAAAGAAACAACAAAAAAAGTACTTTAAAGCACTCAGAAAATGTAAGTTATGGGGTTATAGAAAAAAAGGATGGGTGCCAATTTATGATTTTTTTGAGTGAGTTGTAAAATAAGAATAGGTTAAGAATGTAAGTTCAATTTTTTTCATAAAAACTACCTGAAAAAAACACACAGACAACATCTCTATTTAAAAACTCAAGACTGGGTGGGCACGGGGGCTCATGCCTGTAATCCCAGTGCTTTGGGGAGGCCGAGGCAGGAGGACTGCTTGAGGCCAGGAGTTTGAGGCCAGCCTGGGCAACATAGAGAGACCCTATTTCTACAAAAACAATAATAAAACAAGTATCCGGGTGTTGTGGCATGAGCCTGTAGTCCCAGCTACTCGGGAGGCTGAGGTGGGAGGGTTGCTTGAGCCCAGGTGGCTGAGGTTGCAGGGAGCTATGATTGCATCACTGCTCTCCAGCCTGGGCCATAGAGCAAGACCCTGTCTCAAAAAACAAAAAACAAAATCACAAAACTCCTTCAACTGTCATTTTTCAGTCAAAGCAGGGAAGGTTCAGTCAAACCTGGAGTAGGGCGAACCCAGACCTCAGGCTTGAGCAGGGCACCAGGGAAGCTTGGGGTGGGGGCCAGAGGAGGGTGGGAGGAAAGCCCGCTGGGCCTTGCTGACCTGCCGCTCGGAGAAGTGGTACTGGCAGAGTTTCTTCCACAGCAGCCGGTCTTCGCTGAGCACATGCAGGTCGGGGGCCGCCTGGCCCAGGCTGACCAGGTCCCGCCCGTCGCTCAGCCTCTGCATGATGTTCAGTTGTAGGCACAAAGGCAGGTCCGTGAAGGTGAGGCCTTTGAAGGCAGGCTGCAGAGAGAAGGGTGACAATAGGTGGGGTGCCAGAGAGCAGCAGTTCACCAGGCCTTCTAGGCATGCAGCTGTCCCCCGTCCTCCACCCTCGAGGCAGTTTATTGATAAGAGCTCGAAAGCAGAGTAAATCTCCCCATCCTAAATGCAGACATGAGGCCATGGCCATGAGCCACAAAGAACTGTGTGGAGTGGGCTGAGCTGAGTGGTGCCAGAGGGATCTCCCTACATTTCCAAAGCTTGAAACTTTCACTCTTAAAGACTCTCCAAATGGTGCATGTGCTTTACTCAGTTCACAGAGTTAGAAGATTTGCTGCTTTTCTGAAGGCCTCACTGCCCTGGATGGAGTGGCCCAGCCAGCCACCCCAGGACCCATCTCTCTGGCCGCCCTCCAGACCTCAGGTCCCTCCAAGTAGGTTTCCTCACTGGCACCTAAACACACCTGACTCAGCCTGACCTCAATGCCCTCGCCTCCCCAGTCCTCTCTGCTCGGCCACGTGGTCGTCCTGCTCAGATCCAGTTCAAACCTACTTCCTCTGAAAGGCCTTTTCTGTTTTTGTGACTCCCTTACCCACTGCACCTTCCTAGAATTCCTAGGATCTCTTTGAGACACTTTTTGCAATATCCTTCTTTTTGTCATGCAACATGAGCTTTCTTTCTAAAAGAAACTTTGAAAGGAACATTCTTGCTGGAACTTAAGCTCTATGAAGGCAGGAATTTTAATCTTTTTTCACTACTGTGTCCTGGGTGTCTACAGGAGCGCCCAGCACATAGAAGGCACTCAACAAATACCTGTGGAATGAATGAAGCCCAAATAATTAAATAGGTAGAAAACAACACAAAGACTCTGTGCTGGGGGGTGTGTGTATGTGTGTGTGTGTGTGTGTGCGCGTGCACGCACGCACATTGGGAATGGCAGGTCCAGAAGCCCTTGGCCCAAGCTCCACCGTCCCTTGAGACATCTGTATTCTAACCGAGGCCTCCGTGGAACATTGTGAAAACTGTTGGTCTGTGGATAATACCTTGGCAATTAATTGTGAGCTTCTCCAAGAGCTTCTGGTACATCCCTGAACTTACTAATATATTTAAGCCTTTATTGTTTTAAATTTTGATGAGCTTATGATACCCTGCCCAGATCTACATCCTTGAAGGCAGGGTCTAATTTTATGCCCCTTGTAGACCAGCCCAGCACAAGCCACCTCTCCTGAATGTCTACTATGGCCTGGTGCTGAAGTTGTTGCAATAAGCTCTTTAGGCTGGTGAGAGACCCAGAGGCAGAAACAAATAATCATAAAATAATATAAAATAAGACAGTAAATGCTGTCATGGAGGGAGCACAAAGCTCCGTGGGAAGAATCTGCACCTGGGAATCCGGGCATGTATTTGCTGATGTGTCTTGAACGGCAACAGGATGCTGCCATCCAGATAGGTCAATAGACCACCTGGGACTGCGGCTCCTTGTCCTGCCCCTGCTGGTTCTGGGTGAGCTCTTGATTTTGGACTACTCAGATTTTTAGATCAATGTTCTGTGACCTCTGAGAGGTCACAGGTGAAAAACAATACAGGATGAAGAAACCCTCCCTTAGCTCGGGGGAAAATATCCTGAGAATGGGTATCAATTTCCCTGCCCAAATTTTTACAGGAGCCAAACTCTGTATGAAGCACATCAAAGCCCAAACACATGGAGGATTCCAGGAGACACTAAGTCTGGGCAGTTCTCTCCTGTGTCCCAGCAAGGCTGGGTAGGCACGAGGTGGGGAGGGAGCAGTGGCAAGGGGTCTTGGGAAGGCTGAGCTACGGAGAAGAATGGGAGGTGCAGGGGAGGAACACCGATGGACAGGCAGCACATCTGGATCCCAGCTCCCCTGGGAAGTCTCCCCATGTCCAAAATGAATGGCTTAGAAGACTCTGAGGATCCCTCCCAGCTCCAACAATCTCAGATGTAGAAGGACTTCAGCCTCCTGTTTCATTCAAAGTATCCATGACTTGACAATTTATAGGGCTCGGTTCTACCCCAGGCTGCTGGGCAGAACTCTCAATTGTTTGCAAACTTCAGGTCTTTGCCAGCCGCAGAAGGCCCTAGACCTATTTATCGTTTTTCATCTGCTGCTGATCATATGAGCTCATAAAACTGCCATGAGATTTTCTTTTCGTTTCCAACACTTCAAAGCCTCTACTTTTTTGGTTAAAACTCCCAGGCCAATTATTACATTAACTCCTACTAAAGGCAAGTCCACTTGGCAGAGTTCACTCTGTCAAATTTTCAAACCTGAACTTTTCCAAAATCCTTGCCCAGACCCCATGCTGAGCCCTTCCTCCTGATAAGTGGTTAACTGCTTACATGCCTCCTCCTTTCGAATATAAACGTATAAAAGAAAAATTAGTCACTCTCGTTCCTCTAGTCAAGCATTTGGCTAACATCCATTCGGGTCTATGTCACTCCTCACATGCTTCAAAACAGTGCCCTGCCCACCGCATACTGTCACTGTCTTTGATTTTTTCCCCCTAAGACCCAGTTCTCTTAATTTCTTTTCTTCATTCTTTATTATATTATTTTGCCAATAAAAATTGGCTCCATAGAATTAGATATGAAAATTTTGCAGGAAAATAAGATTTTATGCTGGGAGGAGAATGATAGAATTTTGGCAAAATAGAAAGCATTTACTCTGAAAGTCAACTTCATATTTGCATGTAATAATGTACTTCTCTCTGGGTCAAACTGTTAAAAAAAGTAAGTTTTAAAATACAGTCCAGACTGAAGTAATTAAGTCTTTTCTCTTTCTCTCAATTTCTCCTTCCCCTGGAGAGTTGAGCTTCTGTGTGGAGGCTGGGCGCAGTGGCTCGCGCCTGTAATCCTAGTACTTTGGGAAGCTGAAGCGGGAGGATTGCTTGAGCCCAAAAGTTCGAGACCAGCCTGGGCAAGATGGTGAAACGCCCTCCCTACTAAAAATACAAAAATTAGCTGGGTGTGGTGGCGAGTGCCTGTAGTCCCAGCTACTTGGGAGGCTGAGGTGGGAGAATCACGTGAACCTGGGAGGCCAAGGCTGCAGTGAGCTAGGACCGTGCCACTGCATTCTAGCCTGGGCAATGGGAATAAGACCCTGTCTCAAAAAAAAAAACAAAAAAAAAAAACACCAAAAACAAAAACAAAAAAAGAAAAGCCCTTTAAGGCTCTGTGGATTCCAGTACAGTTCTCAACATAAGAAAGCTCAGAGCCAAGGAGGGTTGGGACAGAGGACAGTGGGAGGAAGGCACAGTGGTTGAAAGCACAGCCTCTGTGGACAGGCCTGGGTTCGGTTCTTGTGCTACATCCTACTGAGCATGAGGCCTCAGCCAAATGATTCTTAACTACTCGTTCTAATTGTTCTCATTTATAACATGAGAAAAAGCTTATCCTCCAATGTTGTTGGGTGGGGTGGATGAGATAATGCATAGAAGCATTCAGTGTAGTGCCCAGTAAATGCTAGCCACTGTGATGACTCCTACTTAACAATTCTTCACTAAGTGAGTTAATCAATACATGTAAAGGACTTAGAAGAGGGCCTGCACAGAGCCAGCCCTTAATAATAACAGCTGACATGTTTACAATATTTACTGTACATTAGGCACTGTGCCATTTGCTTTCTATATATTAACTTATTAAATCTCACACCGTGGCTATGAGTTGACACTACTGCAACTATTTTCCAAATAAGGAAAGTGAGGCATGGAGAGACTGAATAACTTGCCTCAAATCCTGCAGTTGGGGCCGGGCGTGGTGGTTCATGCCTGTAATCCCAGCACTTTGGGAGGCTGAGGTGGGTGGATCACTTGAGGTCAGGAGTTCAAGACCAGCCTGGCCAACATGGTGAAACCCTGTCTCTACCAAAAAATACAAAAATTAGCCGGGCATGGTGGTGCACGCCTGTAATCCTAGCTACTGGGGAGTCTAAGGTGGGAGAATCGCCTGAACCCAGGAGGTGGAGGGTGCAGTGAGCTGAGATCGTGCCACTGTACTCCAGCGTGGGCGACAGAGACCCTGTCTCAAAAAAAGAAATCCTGCAGCTGGTAAATGATCATCATCATTCATAATACAGGGCCATGTTTTCCAACTGTGTTCTTTTGAACACTGAACGAGTACTCAGGCAGGCAATGGAAGGAGACTCCCTTTCAACCACTCATTCATTCAACTCAGATTTACTGACTGTCTCCTGCTCTGTGCCAGGAACAGGGAATAGATGGGTAATGTCTTTTCTTTGTGGAGTTTATAACCCAGTGGACAGAGACAGAAAAGTACACATTATAGACAATTTCAGATCATAACTGCTCAGAGGAAGGTGATATGATGGTGACGTCCATAGATTGGATGGTCAAAGAAGGCAGCAAGCTTCAAAACCCTGAGGCAGGGCCAAGCCTGGAGAGTGCAGAGAATGACTTGGCTTGGCTGGACCTCCTCATGCAGAAGAGATAGTGAGTGAACTTCAGTGTTTGATCTCTTCTTTGTGGGATCTCATTGGATCAAAGAGAGTTTTTTTAAACAGCTGGATCATTGGATAAATAGTTGGAAGAAAGCTGGATTGAAAAAGTTTGGAAACTCAAGCAAGCTTTGACATTTTAGGAATATGGAATCCAGGGTTCTGGCCTCAGCTCTGGCCCTAACTGCTGTATATCGCTTGGAAAGTCACTGGGCATCTCTGGTCCCCACTCCACCTCCACTCCAAGAGGGGTGACAACAGCTACAACAGCTAGCTCCGAAGAGCGTTGGTGGATCAGCTAAGAAGGGTTCTGAGCATGTAAGCCTATGGCAGTGCAGGGTATGCGGGCAGATGTGGCCAGGAGGGGTCCTTGGAGGTGGACAGAGGGAACAGAGGCAAGCTCCAGGCCAGTGTGACCATCTAGAGTTTTTCTTTCTTTTTTTTTTCCTTGAGGTGCAGTCTCAGTGTGTCACCCAGGCTGGTAAGTAGTGGCGTGATCTCGGCTTACTGCAACCTTCAACTCCCGGGTTCAAGTGATTCTCCTGCCTCAGCCTCCCGAGTAGCTGGGACTACAGGTGTGTACCACCACGCCTGGCTAGTTTTTGTATGTTTAGTAGAGATGGGCTTTCACCATGTTGACCGGGGTGGTCTCGATCTCCTGACCTCAAGTGATCTGCCTGCCTCAGTCTCCCAAAGTGCTAGGATTACAGACATGAGCCACTGCACCTGGCCAACTGTGACCATCTAAATGGGTGTTCTGAAGTTGCTGAAGGGAAGTGCCCTTGGGACACATGGGACCCGCTTGTTTATATCACTGGCTTGGCAGTTCTCTCCTGGTCTTAGAAAAATCCTAGTCAGTCAGTCCAGGCCATAGAGAACGCCAGAAACCAGGTAGAACGTGTATGTGGGTGTTCTGTGAGAGAGAAGCTGGGAACTTGGGTCTCACGTTCACATGGTCAGACTATGTGCCTACACTTGAGATGTAGGAATGGGGTAAATTATTAGAATCAATCAGGTAAATGTTCATAATAAATATGTACATTCTCTTAAATCAAATACGCGAGATGATTTCTGAGAGATGACTTGCATCTGTGCTCTGCTCTGCGTGTGTGTCTGTGGGAACAGCGTGTAGGTGTTGTAACCTACGTGACTCTAAGGAAGTCACGTAACTCTGAGCCTTCGAATGATTCTGTTTCACAGCTTAAAAAGCGAAGGGACAGAGAGGTAATTACCAGTAAAGTCATGAACATGCATTCTAAAAACTTCATCTAGTAAAAGAGTTATTTAAAAGCAGTCAAAGGATTTCTTCCTGCTACCTTCTCCTGATATGAGGCAACCTCAAACTTTATCAGTGTGGGTCCCGGAAACCACTTAAGCCAGTTACAGTCTGTGATGAGATAAGTAAGCAAAGTGCTACATGAGCCGCCTGAGTGTGTCTGTCCATTAGTGAGTCCTAAGAGATTGCACCAGCATCTTCCTTTTTTTTTTTTTTTTTGTGCCTTGGTCCTCCTGCTCACTATTAGGAGGACAAGAGCTGAGGGCCAAGCTAGGTTGTGAAAGCCAAAAGGAACAACTGCTGTAGATCGCCAAACCTCACTGGTAATATAGGGCTTTTCCTTTGTGCTTTGAGAATTGCTCATCATTTTCCCACATGTAAGCTCGCAGACTTTCATCAAAGGCTTCCTTTGTCATAACTACCAATAATCAGAACTAGGATTTTAAAAGGCTGGTACCAGTTCTCCAAGCCTTCCCAGCTCTGTTATATTCAAGACAGCAACCTAAAGCGGCAAACAACTCATCCTTTATGAGGAAATGAGCAAAGAGACATCTCTGAACCCTGCTAAAGATTTCAGCAGCGGGGCTGCTTCTCCCCAAAAGCCCAGTTTCCAGCTTTCCCACAGTAGTTCACCAGGCTGCCATCTTTCATGTACTTTGATCCCATTTTGCCAAGTTTTTCTTCCCACCTCCCTTTATCAGGAGGTCCCCCAGCCCGCCCTCAGCACCAGGACAAAGCAGCCATCAGAAAAGACCAGACTCTTCTGTCCCGGGAGTGAATTCAAAGTCTTGGCGAGGCTGTTCGGTGTCTCCGTGGAGGAACCCACTGCTGGGAGGAGGCTGGGCCTGCCCGCTTACCCTGGTGATCTGAATGTTGTTCAGCTGCTGCTGCCAGTGGAGAATCGTCTCCATCCGATACACCCACATGTTAATGTTGCCAACCAGCACGGACTTGCCGACTCTTTGGACCAGTGTACATAAGGACGTGTAGAGGGTCTGGAGTAGTTCCCTTATTAGTCTAATGTTTTGCTGGTCTTCAAGGACTTGAGTGGGGAAGAAAAAAATAATCAAAGTTATGATACTGGAACACCCTGTATTTTACACGTGAGCTTTTCTCTGTCTCTATTCCAGTCATGTTACCCAGGCACTGCCTCTGGGGATACGGTTTTCTTCCTCACGCGTGTTTACTGTACGGTTGGCCAAACTTCTGCACTTGAGGTCAAAAGGTAGAGTTTCCATTATCTAGGTCCCTCTTTGTTCTCTTCTCTCTCATTTTCTATAAAGCCTCTTTCTCTTCATTGTTCTCCCAGCAGCCATGGCTCACCTGATCAGAGAGCCACTCCTTTTGCCCAGAAGTGACCCCCCCTTTAGGACAGTCAGTGGAAGGAGCATGGTTTCAGGGGTTTGGAGCCTGGGCTCTAATCCTGTCTGGCTGACTCTGTGTGATTGTGGACAAATCACTTCTCCTCATGGGCCTCAGTTTCTCCATGTGTATAATGAGTCAGGTGAACCCGAGACCTAAGGTTCCTTCTAGCTCGACTAGTCTACGAATCTATTCTGATTTTGTACACGTGTCGATTTTCTAGGAATTTGGGACCTGGCGGCTCGGGAGCCAGTGTTGGGACCTGTGTCTACACTGAGAAGCCTACGAGGCTTTTAGTAGGGCAAGTAGATGGTCCCAAAGGAAGGACAGGAGGGCGACGGTCTCACCCTTTGCCATGAGGATGCACTGCACCCCCTTCTGAACTGGAATTTAGTGCCTCTGAAATGTAGCTGGAGTTGTTCATTTCATCCATTCACACATCTTTAAATCTAATGACATGTCCACTCTATTGGAAAATCCATCTGCCCACCTCCATGCCTATTAAAAGGGGCGAGAGAGTGACAGAAGGCTCACCTTTCAGTACCACTTTTTCCAAAATATTCATGAAGTTCTTCTGGGCGATGCCACTCAGGGATGTGAGCTGTGACTTTGCTATCAGCTCCAACAGCTGAGGATAAAAATAGAAGTTGCCAGGCTTAGAATACAGAGATATTTTTCTCCTCTAATCTTCACTTTTGAGTCCCATGACACGTGGATACAGACTGACAGGGAGAGATAAATGGCAGGCAGGGCCACAATGCAATAAAAAGCAGATGCTCAGAGTGAAAGATAAATGGGGTAATTCAAAACCCAGGATTGGGCTGAGTATTTAATTGCTTTTCTTCTTTTAAATATAAAGAATTTTGGCTTCAGCCAGGGCTAATTCATTCTATTTGTCCTACTTCAGCAAGTGAAGCTGACGTACCCTGAAGGGAACAAAATCTCCCATGACCTGTGAATGGCTGAGTTCTGCAGAATCACCTCCCCAGGGGAATTCTTCTGCCCCCGCTTGAACTTCTTCCTTAATGGCACTGACTGCTCACAAGGCACCTAAAGCCCATGTTCAGCAGCCACGTGCACTTTCCATGGAAGTGGAGAGTCTTATCCTGATACCTCCTGCTTCTGCAGTGTTCAATAAACATGTCTATTAATTAGACTCTTTCATCGCACTTAAATTTCTGCAGAAAGATGCCTATCACAGAAAGAGAGAGAAATGCAGGGATGTATTTTATATGATGTCACTGTGGCTAAAAACTTGGATCCTTGTAGCTCTTGGCCTTAGATTCAAGTCTTGATTTGACCATGTATTAGCTCCATGATGATGGGCAAGTTACTATATTTCTTGGTGCCCCACCCAGTTTGTTCACCTATACTAGTAATACTTAGAGTGTTTAATACAAGGTTGAGTATTTAATACCTTTAATACAAGGTAGAGTCAATAATACAAGGTGGTTGTGAGTGATAATAGGAGAATGCACATAAAGCCCTCAGCAAGAGCCTGGCACTAATTCGGTGCTAAACAGAGTGTTTTTTTTTTTTTGAGATGGAGTCTTGCTTTGTTGCCCGGGCTGGAGTGAAATGGTGCAATCTCAGCTTACTGCAACCTCCGCCTCCCAGGTTCAAGTGATTCTCCTGCCTCAGCCTCCCAAGTCGCTGGGATTACAGATGCCCGCCACCATGCCTGGCTAATTTTCTTTTTTTTTTGTATTTTTAGTGGAGACAGAGTTTTGCTATGTTGGACAGGCTGCTCTCAAACTCCTGACCTCAGGTGATCCGACTGCCTTGGCCTCCCCAAATGCTGGGATTACAGGCATGAGCCACCAAGCCCAGCCAGTTTGTTTGTTGAAAAAGTATGTCCCATTCCTACCACCCCATAATCGCCAGACAAAAATAAATGAAGATAATAACTGAGGTTAGTGCATACTTAGTCCAATCTTTTTTTCCTTCTATAGCAAAATTCTTTACCGATGTGGCAAGATTAAAAAACAAATACAGACAGGGTGCAGTGGCTCATGCCTGTAATCCCAGCACTTTGGGAGGCCAAAGCGGGAGAATCACTTGAGGTCAGGAGTTCAGGACCAGCCTGGCTAACATGGTGAAACCCCATCTCTACTAAAAATACAAAAAATTAGCTGGGCATGCTGGCACATGCCTGTACTCCCAGCTACTCAGGAGGCTGAGGCAGGAGAATTGCTTGAAGCCAGGAGGCAGAGGTTGCAGTGAGCCGAGATTGTGCCATTGCACTCCCACCTGGGCAACAGAGCAAGACTCCATCTTAAAAAATAAAAAAACAAAAATAAAAAACAAAGATCCTATTGTTGAAAAATGAAACTTTAGACCGGAAGGAATCTTAAGAGACCACCTAGTTCAATCCACTTAACAGATGAGCAAAGTGAGGCTCAAGAGACCCACCTTATGAGCCACTCCACAACCAGTGAGGACTCAGCAGAGTCCTTCTCAACACAGCAAAATAAAAGAACACACTTCATGCATTCACAGGGTTAACAAACAAAAGAGGATGATATAAAGTGAAAGTAAGTAACTTCATGAGAACCCACCAGGCCCCCAGAGAAAACTATTAGGCTGGTGCAAAAGTAATTGGGGTAATAAGTAGCCTGAGACTCAGTAGACTAGACATAGAGAACCGAGAACCCTCCTTTACATTGAAGCTAGAATCTTCGCTGTTAGGAAACTCTCTAAGAGAATTTCATCTCCTGGCTAGGCTTCAGCCCGACTTCATTTCAGGTCAGTAAACACTGAGCATGACACTCTGGCGGGCGCTGGAATCAAGGCCAAGGGAAGAAGCAAAATGAAATTTTAAAGATTGGGTGGCAGAGGAGAATGGAAACTTTTGGATCAACAGCCTAGGCAATTCAGAGCACCTCCGCTTCCATGGCATTTGTGTAAAATTTTTGTCCCTCTGGAGTCCTTTAGGAGCCTGTTAAACCACACACAGACTTTTAATTTCCTGAATGTAATTTTACTTTACATATAAAAAAACCCACCCCCATCCAAACTCCTTTTTCTCCCTGCTTCTGTATCTTTTCCACATGCAGGGAGAGATGAGGCCAGCTGACTGGAGGAGGAGGTGGTTTGTTACAATCAGTACTGGTGATCTAGTCTGAGTCAGGAGCTCACCGAGTGTCTGCTAAAAGAGGCGGGAAATCAAAACACCAGTAGAGACCATGGCCATGGGCGGTGACCACACTGAATTCTGTGGTTTAGCTTTGCCACCAACCAGCATGTGACAGTCAAGAGAGGAGTGAAAATGGCACAAAGGGACTGACTAAACCTTTCATGTATCTCCCTGACCAACAGCAAGATTTGGAAGCCCAAGATGATGGTCTAATAATACCCTGATCCTCACATGACCAGCATGAAGCAGATGAAAGAAAACAAAAGCCTTGGGTCAGCTCTTGAAGGGCAATCGGCTGTGCACTGTGACTCATCACTGGGTAGGAGGTGGGGCAAGGGGTTGGGAGGAAGGCAGCCAGAGCACTGCCTGAAATCCATCCAAAACCCAGATTCCATGTGACTACCATCTCATGAGGGTGTCAGTTTTAATCTTGTCAAAATATGCACCAATCACAAGGACAAGTAAACTCTCAACACCATGACTGTGCATTGGAGGAGAAACGAACCGCCTTCTGGTCTGATTATCTTCTCTGACTAAGGAGAAGGAGGAACATAGCAGCAAAAACTTGTCAATTGACAGCATAATGACATGTTAACCACTCTGGGCTTCATCCTATCTCAAGGGAAAGTCCCCCCGCCGACCTTTTTTTAACTGTCAGACAGTTGTGGAGTCAGGAGAAAGAACCCTGGAATAGGAGAAGACCTGGATTCTCTAGCTGGGTGACCTTTGTAACTGTCATTCATTTAGCAAGTATTTTCTGAGTGTCTACCCTGTGCCAGCATCGTGGTAGGTGACAGGGACATGACGATGAAGACACATGATCCCTAGACTCATGGAGTTTGCTCTCCAGCCTACAGTGTAAATCATTTAATCCCTCTGAACTCCTGATTCTTCATTTCTAAAATGGAAATAAAAAGACTACTTACTTCACAGGATTGCTATGAGAATTAAGTGAGATAAATATGTACAAATCCACAGTAAATACCAAACATAAGCATTTTTATTACAAGGTATTCTTTCTTTCCTTTCTGAACTCCAGTCTTTTTGTGAAGTTTAAAGTTGACATCAGGGGTTGGCAAACTTTTTCCATAAAGTGCTAAACAGCAGGTGTTTTAAGGTTTGTGGGCCACATGGTCTCTGGAGCAACTACTCCACCCTGAAGCTATAGTACAGAAATGGCTATAGACAATGTGTCAATGAGTGGGCGTGGGTGTGTTCCAATAAAGCTTTATTTACAAATCAGGTGGAGGGGCCAGATTTGGCACCTGGGCTGTATCATAGAGTTTCTGGTATATATCATAGAGTTTAAGAGTGAGGGCTCCAGAGGCAAACTGTCCGCCTCAGTTTTCCCACCTGCAAAATATGCACAGTAATAGTACCTACTTCCGAGTTGCAGTGAAGATTAAATGTGTTCACATAGCATTCATAACTCTGCCTGGTACAAAGAATATACTCGATAAATTATTATCGTTAGCTTTTACCATAATACAGAGCATTACCAAGTAAAATTATTGCCAGTCAGGAAATACTGAGTTAACAGGGCAAATACAACCCATTTAAAGACCTTTGGAATTGCTTCAATTGTACCTGTTGTCAAACAAATGCATATTTATATTTCAATTGTACCTGTTGTCAAACAAATGCATAAATGCTTTCACACTGTAATATTCCTTTCTATCATTTTACTATGTTGGTGATACATTTAATAGCACCCTATCTGTTGATAAAAGTTAATGCTGATACATTTTATGACTTGCATGGTTTTTCTACCATGGAGTCTTATTTTGCTAACACTAACAATAACAATGGGGTGCTTAGTATGTGTCAGCAACTGCGCTAAGCACTATACATGTGTAATCTTGTTTATCTTTAACAACAACCCAATGAGGTAGGTTCTCCATTTAACCAAAGAGGATACTGAGGCTCAGAGAAGCACTCACCTAAAGCCATACCAGCAGTAGCAAATGGTGGAGCCAGGACTTGAGCCCAGATATGTCTAACAGAGAACACATTTACTTTTTTTTTATTGAGACAGTCTCACTCTGTCACCTAGGCTGGAGTGCAGTGGCACAGTCATGGCTCACTGTAGCCTTGACCTCCGAGGCTCAAGTTATCTTCCCACCTCAGCCTCCCAAGTAGCTGGGACCACAGGGGCACACCACTATGCCTGGCTAAGTTTTTTATTTCTATTTGCAGAGACAGAGTCTTCCTATGTTACGCAGGCTGGCCTTGAACTTGTGGGATCAAGTGATCCTCCTGTTTCAGCCTCGCAAAGTGCTGGGATTGCAGGCATGAGCCACTGTGCCTGGCAGAACATATATTCTGACAGTTTCAGGACTTCAGTTTGTCAAGGCCAATCAATTTGCATGGAGGGCCAAATTTTACTCCAAAAATGGGAGCAATACCATTTACTGTTGTGCTCTGGGGAAACAGAGTCTAGAAATTTTATATAATATTATGCTGTGACTGGTAATCAACTTTTAATATTAAGGGCGCTATAATGCCCAGAAAGTGCTAACAGCACATTTAGGATGAAGCAACTGCTTTAGGTAAACCACAGGTTCTACTTCCCACATCAGCATCACTCTATAGGCCCAAAACCACTAGGTAGTGATGTATGGAACTAGTGGTGAAGAGAGCAGAAT
This sequence comes from Papio anubis, assembly GCF_008728515.1. Lineage (NCBI taxonomy): Eukaryota > Metazoa > Chordata > Mammalia > Primates > Cercopithecidae > Papio > Papio anubis. Next base: position 118,851,388 of record NC_044983.1, read on the forward strand.
TTACCGACTTTTAAATTATTTTTTTATTTTTGAGACAGAGTCTCGCTCTGTTGCCCAGGCTGGAGTGTAATGGTGCGATCTCAGCTCACTGCAACCTCCACCTCCCGGGTTCAAATGATTCTCCTGCCTCAGCCTTCTGAGTAGCTGGGATTACAGGTGCTCGCCACCACACCTGGATACTTTTTGTATTTTTAGTAGAGATTGAGTTTCGCCATGTTGGCCAGGCTGGTCCTGAACTCCTGACCTCAGGTGATCCACCTACTTTGGCCTCCCAAAGTGTTGGGACTACATGCGTGAGCCATCGCGCACAGCCCAAATTTATCGATTTTATTTGTGTTAAGAGAGCTGTGTGCCTAGGAAAGTAGGTTTGTATCTAGCAATCTGTGTACCAAGATGACTTAGCCAATTGGATTCTTTGCCCCTAGCCACAAGAGAAAAAGAGAACAGAGGAAAATGTCTTGTTTGGAAGTGGCTGCTTGTTTTTGACTGGGCAAATTTTAGCCCAGGTGCCAGTAATTTGTGGCTATGTTTAAAGAGAGGCAGGGGGAGGGAAGGGGAAGGAGGAGGAGGCTTCTCGGCTCCTCTGGAATTCCATGGTGTCATTATCGTGTGGGCACTCTGGGCATCCGGCATGATCTGCAGTGATGAGCTGTGCAGTACCAGGAACGGCTCTGAGCTACTGGAGGGAGGGATGGTGGTCACCGCATGCTGAAACCACATCCTGCCCTTCAGCTTTGGCTCATGCTAGTTCTGGAGGCAACGAACAGGAGACAAATCTAGTTGCAAGCAATATCGTCTAGCAAATCTCAGAGCGGATATGAACCAGAGTTTGAAGTGGTGTGTGCAAGATGAATGGGCAGAAGAGAGATTTCCCTCTTATCTCACTACACTTGTGTCAAGAGCAGGCTTCTTACATCTTCTTCCCTACAATTTATTTTAGTATAGCATTCATAGTTTAAAAAATCCATCAGTTCACATTACTTCTTTGCTTAAAATCCTCAAATGGCTTCTCCTTGCACTTAGGAAAAAACTCAAGCTCCTTACCATGACTGGCAAGGTTCTCCCTGATCTGGTTTCTACTCCTTTTCCAGCCTAGTTTTGCACAATTTCATTCTGCTCTGGCTACACAGGTTATTTGTCTCTTGAATAGGTCAAGCTTATTCTCACCTCTGGGCCTTTGCCTCTGCCACATCTTTACATGCTCAGCTCCATCCCATCCCTCTGGGCCTTTGCCTCTGCCACATCTTTACATGCTCAGCTCCATCCCATCCCTCAGGTGTCCGTTCAAATGTGGCCTGCCCCGGGCTCAGAGGACCCTTTCCTGGCCATCTTATGTGAAAGCCTCCCTGGTGCCATCTTCACCTTACTATGGTTTCATTGTTCTTCATTGTTCCATTTATGCATATCTGAACTGGTCTTGCTCACTTACTTGCTGATGGGCTAATTAGGATGGAACCCTCAAGACAGCAAGTGTTGTCCTGTTTCCCACTCTACCCCCAGCCTGGCACTCAACAAATAGTGTTTTTTTTAAACATACATTTGTCTTTTTGAATCAAAGAGTGTTGTAGCTGGAAGGGACTCAGGAAACAGTTTACCCGAATTTCCTCCTGCTACAGGTGAGGCGGCTCATGATGGCCAAATGACATATCAAGGTCAATGGCAGACCATCTGGCTGGTCAGGCTGATATCTGTATGGGGACTGGTTCCAGACTGATGCCCCAGGAGTGGCATGGGCCTAGGAGTAAATTACTTATAATGCAAACATATCTCAAACACTTTCCAGAAGGGCAAGCAGCCTGAGATCTGGAGGGACAGTAAACACTTGGGCTTTCAGAAGCATCAACAAAAATAGCAGCTTCTTCTACCTGTTAGTTTAAAAGGACAAAACCACAAGGCTCTTGCCTAAGTATACTCTATCATTCTCATATAGAATTGTTAAGAATAAGAACACAATTTATCCCCAAATTCCTTCTCTTGTATACAAGTGGGGTGCTACAGTATGAAGTATATGTCTGATTGGAAAATCTGCCAGAGTTATCAAAGGCAGAAACGAGGCCCAGCCTCAAGCAGCCTCGCCATGCCTCACATGCTCAATACCCAAGTTGGGTGTCCATCTATAGGAAGGTGGCGTCTTCTATAATAAACCTTCAGTTAGACTAGGCAGTGCCTCTCCCTGCTCTGAGTGCTGGGTACTTCCAAGACCCTTATTTACTCAGCGAATAACACAGATAAAAAACCTGGAAAGTTTTGTTCTGACTTTGAGCTTGAACACTGACAGGTTGAAAGAGAAAAAAATTTCAGCGACATTAATAATCTGCAGGCATGTCAAGATTGGATAAATATTATTTGCAAGTGAAACAGCTCTCTTTTAACAGAGGGAGTTAAAATAATAAGGAGAGCCAAGTTTACATGCATTAATTGTATTCTCAGCAGAGAGAGACTTGCCTCTTCATCTTTCACCCATCCCGGTTACTTTTCTTTCTTTCTTTTTTTTTTTTTTTTGAGACGGAGTCTCACTCTGCTGCCCAGGCTGGAGTGCAGTGGTGTGAACTGGCTCACTGCAACCTCCCCCTTTCAGGTTCAAATAATTCTCCTGCCTCAGCCTTCTGAGTAGCTGGGACTACAGGTACCTGCCACCATGTGAGGCTGATTTTTGTATTTTTAATAGAGATGGCGTTTCACCATGTTGGCTAGGTTGGTCTCAAACTCCTCACCTCAAGTGATCCGCCCGCCTCAGTCTCCCAAAGTGTCGGGATTACAGGTGTGAGCCACCACACCTGGCCCTGGTTACTTTTGAATTGACAATGGCCGTTGATTCCCCATTGCATCCATCTGAACAGTGACGTTTGGCAGTGATCTTCCTTAAACTGAGCTCCCATCTATTCCAGCAACGCTCACCTCTGCCCTACAGTTCTATAGGCTGAATGTCACATTGCTATTGGCCCCGACCCAAAATCATTCCCCTTCACGTTCGTTCCTTCCCATTTCTAGGTTCTGCTTACATCGCTTGTCTCTGCAAAGCCTTCCACTTGCCTTTCCATCTGGCCAAATCCTGGCCATCCCTCAAGGAAGGAGAATTTCAGGTTCTACCTCTTTCAAGAAGCCGTCTCCAAGGCTCCCAGACTGTGCTAATTCAATTCGCCATTTGAATAGTAATACTTTGTCCCCCGCAGAGTAGCCCAGAAGCACCTGACAAGCAGGGGCCAGGTCTGACATGATTCTCAAGTGGCTATGGCAACACTAGGTGTTTGGACCCCAATGTAGAAATACCTGTTCAGGGATTCAAAAGCATTCATTTGAAGCAATTTGCTGCATATGGAGACCTAGCAGGAGGATGCTGTCAATTCCCACTTCTTGCCGTCGGAGACCTCTTCCTTTACTGGACTCATGAGGCCTTCAGATTCTGGGTCCCAGATACTTAGAGCACAGTGTAAATGCTCTCAGGAGCATCCCTCCTTGGATGAGAAAAGGTCTGTGGGACTGGCACTGAAAACCCAGCTCACCTGAACAATTCGGCACATCCCAAGGTGTGATAAGCCCCCGACAGGGCCAAGATGCTTAGCTAGAATTTTAATAGAAAACATTGGCCGGGCACGGTGGCTCACGCCTATAATCCCAGCACTTTTGGAGGCTGAGACAGGTGGATCGCAAGGTCAAGAGATAGAGACCATCCTGGCCAACATGGTGAAACCCTGTCTCTACTAAAAATACAAAAATTAGCCGGGTGTGGTGGCGGGCATCTGTAATCCCAGCTACTCAGGAGGCTGAGGCGGGAGAATCGCTTGAACCCGGGAGGCAGAGGTGGCAGTGAGCTGAGATCGCGCCACTGCACTCCAGCCTGGTGACAGAGCGAGACTCTGTCTCAAAACAAAACAAAACAAAACAAAAACAAAGAGAAAACAAACAAACAAACAAAAACAAAAAACAAAAACAAAAAAAAAGAAGAAACACTGCTGGCATGCTAGTGCTATAGGTTTAGATCCTGAGTCATCAAGAACAAAAATGATACAAAATGGGCACACTTTCAATCCAGCAGTCTCTGAAGTAGCACTGGAAAGAAAATCAGGTAGAAAACTAATAAAACAGAAATCTCAGTATTTTATATGATCTTTAATCTCTGATTTTGTGTATTTTCTAATGCCCACCATAAGGTCCCTAAAGTTGATGATGACAGTAACAGCAACAACTACTACACTCCTTGAATGTTACCACATCCCAGGTGTGGTTCTACAGCATTTACCAGGTTGACATTCAGTTTCATTCTCACAGCAACACTGCAGGGCAGACATCATTACTGGCATCTTTTAGAGGTGTATGAGTTCTAAGTGAATTTATGAATATGCATAAATTGAGAGCGCATGCTTAAATTATTTTATACTATTAGGAGTCTATGCTCTAGTCTCTTAATCTTCCCCCATTTCCACGGGAGCCCTCATTTCTGTGGGTACCCTCCTACTTCTGCAAATACCCTACTACACCTAGGGTGGTGCGGGCATCTCCCACCTCTTCAGGTGGCCTCCTTTTTCCGCACAGCCCCCTCTAATGCTGTGGCCATGTCCCCATGTCTATGAGCCTCCTCCACTTCTGTGGGCACCGAGACACCACAGGATCTGCCTGCCTGAATGCTAATAAAAATGACTAACAAGGCCAGAAATTCCAGGAGATACAGATTTCCTCCCATGAAATCACTAGCAGTTTAACCAGCAGTCACTGAGGGACCCACCCTGTGCCCTCAACCTCCGCCTTTCAGGTTCAAATGATTCTCCTGCCTCAGCCTTCTGAGTAACTGGGACTAAGTGAATGCCCCCAGTACCAAGATGTGGTAGAGGCAGATAGGCTTGGAAGTTTCAGAAGGGTGGGATCACAATCATTTCTGTGCATCATTTCTTTTCTTTTTTCTTGTTTTGAGACAGAGTCTCCCTCTGTTACCCAGGCTGGAGTGCGGTGGCAAGATCTTGGCTCCCGGGTTCAAGTGATTCTCATGCCTCAGCCTTCAGAGTAGCTGGGATTACAGCAGTGTGCCATCAGCCCAGCTAATTTTTGTATTTTTAGTAGAGATGGAGTTTCACCATGTTGGCCAGGCTGGTCTCGAACTCCTGACCTCAGGTGATCTGCCTGCCGTGGCCTCCCAGAGTGCTGGGATTACAGGTGTGAGCCACCACGCCCGGCTCTGTGCATCATTTTCAAACGGGCCCGTGATTCTGCTCTTTTGCCTTTATTGCTGCTGCAGTGGTTGGCCTTTCCTTCATCCCAGATAGCACCAGTTTAAAGCCCAGGTGGCTGAGGCCACCCTCCATCAGAGGAAGGCCTCTGCATGTACAGCCTCCAGTGAATCCAAGGTCACTGTGGCAGAGGAACCTGTGTGAAGGGGCCAGGATGCTGATGCACATCAAGGCCCACCAGGGGCTTGGCAACAGCGTGCCTTTAATTTAAGGCATTGGGTTTAAATTTGAGTCATTGTGCCATATTCCAGCCTTTTGTCTGCCAAACCGCCAGTCAACTTAAACTAAAACATGTTTTTGGAAAACGCTTTCAGGGGTGGTAGGAATGCAGTAACTTGCTGGAAACATTCAAATGCACTTAGGGTGGTAACGCAGAAAAAAATAGGAATGTGCATCGGTTTAGGTTGTGATGCTCTGCTGCAGAGGGACAAAGAAACGGGTTGCAAGCTTTTATTTGTCCTTCTTCATCCACTAGCATGTATGGGTCAGTTTACTCCAGTGAGAAAACTGGTACTCAAGTTCTCCCTGACCTTCCCGGGCTGTTAATGGCAGCTACAGTTACTATAGAGTTGGGCTCATTCTCATCCCATAGAGAGAGCTAGGAGTAATCAGATCAAAGGTCATTCTGGCATTAAGACCCTCTCCTGTGATAGCGTATGTGCATGTGTGCAAATATTTTAGTGGTGATAAAAGGCAGGCTCCATTTTGCATTTTGCCTTCTAAGCAATGCGGTTGAAAGGAGAGAGCACTGGAGCAGGAGTTGGAGAACCAGGCTTAGGTCCTGCCTCTATTCCACGTCCCTTCCTGGGCAGGCAACCTTGTGCAAATCACCCAGTTCCCTGGCCTCTGCTTCCTCACCTCTAAAATGGGTTAACAACATCTGCCTACTGTACAGCCTGACTGTGCTTATCAAAGACGTAGATACACAAAGATGGAATTTGTAAACCACAAAGTAACAGATTTATAATTTGCTGGTTGATGGCATCTGGGGATGCCAGAGCCTGTTAGAAGTCATGACCTTCTGAAACACTGCTTGGCCAAGGTGCTGTTTCTTGTTTTTTTCCAGTGGCTTCCTCCTGCGTACTAGATAATGTAGCCTCACACTCGAAGCCTCTTCTCAAGTCTGTCCAATCTCCTTTTCTAGCCATATTTAAATGAACAATCATCAGTAGTGTCTATAAACTTCTTACTATACATGACTAACACTCATAAACTGCTTATCTCATTTAGTCCTCATCATATCTAGGAGCAGCGTGCTATTGTCATCATTTCCATCTTACAGATGGGCAACAGAGGCCTGCCCAAGATCATAATAACCAGCTCATGGCAACACCCTTCGATGATCTTATATTATTTTTTTTTTTGAGACAGAGTTTCTAAAACAACAGCCTCTGTCACCCAGGCTAGAGGGCAGTGGCACGATCTTGGCTCACTGTAACCTCTGCCTCCCAGGTTCAAGTGATTCTCCTGCCTCAGCCTCCCAAGTAGCTGGGATTAACAGGTGTGCGCCACCACACCTGGCTAATTTTTGTATTTTTAGTAGAGACAGGGTTTCACCATATTGGCCAGGCTGGTCTTGAATTCCTGACCTCAAATGATCCTCCTGCCTCAGCCTCCCAAAGTGCTGGGGTTACAGGCATGAGCCACTGCACCCAGCTCATGATCCTATATTCTAAAGCACACTGTGCTACTTCTGTCCATACTTGAATGTTCTGCTCACTGATCTCTCAAAAGACCTTATACCTGCCTGCCTGCCTCAAACCAGTTCCCCTGAGTTCTACCCTTATTCAAGACCAGTTTAAATCCCATTTTTTCCTTGAAGTCTTTCTTGAATATCCTGCCCACAGTGATGCTACCCTTCTGAAACTTCATAGCCTATCTGCCTCTACCACATCTTGGTTCTTTTCAAATTCATTCTCATGGTGTCAGGGTAGGTAACTTCTTTTAATGCACACTTCTCAGGCTATCAGTTACACTGTATGGCAGGGGGCAATAATTTTTTTTTCTTTCTGTAGAAATCCAGATAGTAAGTATTTTAGGCTTGTAGGCTATAAGCTCTCTGTTGCTCAACTCTGAACCCAACTCTGACATTTTGCACAAAAATAGTCACAGACAGTATCTAATGAATGGGCATAGCTGTTCCAATAAAACTTTATTTATGGATACTGAAATTTGAGCTGCACATAATTTCCATGTGTTATGAAATATTATACTTTTAATTTTTTAAAACATTGAAAAATGTACAAATCATTCTTATCTCATGGGCCATATAAAAATAGGCGGTAGGCTATTGACCTGAGGGCTAGAAGTTTGCTGACCCCTGCTGCAGACCTTCAAGGTAGAGTCAGATCTATTTCATCTATTTCCCTCACTGGCTAGTGGCAGGGCCTGGAGAAAATAATGCAGGTTTTAGAGGAGTATAAGTTTGAATTCAAGTTTAAGCTCTGCATTACATTGTACTCAGCAATAACAGACACCAAATAACAGTTGCTTTCATGACCTTTTAAAGTCATATTTTTTATTGGTACTGCTCAGTTTTTATCTTAATTCCATCTTATCCCAATAATGCAGTTTCTCAAGGGACTCACTAGGGACCAAGGGAACAGGGGCAGTTGTTTGGATAAATGTTGGTGTTTTCTGTCATTGAGGCTCACTGGGGAGAATATAAAGATTTTAAAAATGTACAACCATTCTAAGGACCTCAGAAGTCCCACTGCAAATAGGCAAATCTCTGTCCCCAACTGTATCTGGCCTATGAATTGAGTCTTCAGGTTTAGTCACCCTAGAAAGATGGTTGCATATGCTAAAATCCTACTTAACTTTCTGAAAAGTAAGTTACATTGCATTTTGAAATGTATATAACACTTTCACACCCACTGCCTTTATTTTTACATTTTATTTGTTCATTCTCATAAAAATGCTTCAGTATAGGTATGGTATGGTTATCCCAGTTTTATAGTTCAGAGAAGTAAAGTGATTGATGCGCAGAAGGTACCACAAAAAAACAAGCTTCGAACTTTGAGCTGGAATATAGGAGGGGCTGTCCTCTTTCCATCACTAAATTCCTGAAGGACCAGAGTACACGCCCCAGAAGTCATATCTAGAGTTTAATGTCTCCATGCACTTTGTTTAAAAATTCTCATTAATATGCAAAATGTAATATCTGGGCTCCAAAGTAGTTTCTGAGCTGGTCTGTAAACTTGAAAACTCATTGAGATCACCAGGCAGACGTTTTAAAAGTAGCAATGCCTGGGTACCACCTTCAACTAATTAAATTGGAAGCTCCAGAGGTGGGCTTCTGTAGTCTAACAAGCTTCGAAGGTGATTTCAATGTGCAGCCAGGGCTAAGAACCACTGGGATCACAGCAGGCTCACTGCAGAGCCATTACGTGGGTGATGGTCTCTGAAACCTTCTCCTGGTTGACTTGATGCTCAAGACTCACTCAATCCTCTGACCTCTCTGTGACCTGGTTAGTCAGCACTCACCTACTCATGTTTACAAACTTCCAGTCCGACTGGCTCAGCCTCTGGAATCCTCTCCAGCTCCCCGAGGGAATTTCCAAAATGTGTTGGTCTTGAGCTATAGGGTAAACTATGTTTTAAATGTCCTTCCACGAGTAGGTAAGCTGCTGCTTCTAGAGATGTGAAATCTTTAAAACACATAGCTAGAACTGTCTTTATGTCACTGGGGCTGTGTAGGGGAGGGAGCAGGGCCAATACATGTAGCTTGTAGCCAGTGAAATTGATGTAGAAATGTTATATAAACATCTTTCCAAGTTATAGTAAAAAATTTTCCAACTCTAAACATTCCATGAAATTTTCATGCTGAGTGATAACACTTTGAGATAGCAGTGTTAGCCGTCTCTTTTATTACCTCCGCATGGCTCTTTTTTGGAAGATGACAACCAGCATGAACATAACAGATTTTCAGAAAATGTATTTGGCTCTCAAGGCTTTGAACTTTTTTTTTGTTTCCAAATGGCCCTTAAAATCAGTTTAGCTCCTTAGTGAAACCAGTAATCATTGTAGCATTTAAACACCATTAGGTCAAAGTAGTATGATGGGGATAATATACTGGCAAGCTACTTTGCAGAGTTGGTTTAAGGATAAGAATGTATGAGAAGTATACTGAGTTCCTAAGAAGGAAAACCTCAAAACACGGTGGCTATCATTAAAAAGTTTTTAAGTTCTTTATAAAAATAACATATTATTCCTCAAATTACAGAGGTCTCTAATAGTGATGGGGAAAAATTGTTCTTTGCAAAATAGACATATTTTTCCACTATTTCTGAGCCTAACAACTTTGAAAGCATTCAGCAGTTTCTCTAAGATTATTTAAAGCAAAATGCTTCTGATGTATTTTACAATTAGATACTCTTGGATACGTGTTCTCTGTGCTGCGTCTTACGCAAGTGCCAGATTCACCAATTATTTTTTTAAAAGTAGAAAACATTTTAATCAACTCAACTGAAAAGGCATCTTAGGGGGAAATCAATAATTTTGGTAAGTGGGTAATAGTAAACATTAGCGGCTGACTTTGCACAGTAGATAGATTCTACTGTGCAAAGTGCTTCTGTTTATATCACTAAGTTTCCCCAGTTACCTTGGAAAGTTGAGGTAAGTCATTGTTACAGAGGAGGAAACCACGTCTCTAGGGAGGCTGAGACAGTTTGAAATCAGTGGAGCTGGGACCTGCCCTCAGGCTATTTTACTTCAGCTCCTCTGCTCACAGAGAACTCATGATAGCAGTTAAAAGTGTAGACTCTAAGACTGCCCAGATTTCAGATCTTGATTTCATCCCTTTGTGATCGTGGACAAGTCATTTTATCTTACTGTACTAGCATTTGTTTAAAGAGAGATAATCAAAGCACCCATATTTTATAGGGTTACTAAAAAGATAAAAGGTGAAAATGAACATATTGGATGAAATAGATTTTCACTATCATGATGCTTGTTCCTTTGCTTTATTTCTTGTAAAAGGAAAAGCAGGTAGAAAGGAAGGCCATCTAAAAACTGACCATTTTGAAGATCAGTTTGTAATAAGACATCAGATCTAAGCGTCTTCCTCTAATACCCAGAAGATGGAAACTATTCGTATTCTTAGCAGTGGAAGCTTCCAGATCATCCTGGGCCCATTTCCAACCAGCCTAGACTAGTCTGTGGGCCCTAGGAGGACTAGGTGACCTCCGTGAACTTGCAGAGTCACACTGAATGGCGTGAACATTTCACCCAAGAAGGTCTCTTATTTTTATCCCTTTTGGATTGGAAGAAGAGCTTAGCTGAAGAGCGAATATATCTGCTCTGTTGGTCACAGGCTCAGCTCACAGCTCCTAACCTGCTTCTTGCAGGCCTGGGTTTTTATCAGGTCACTTTGGACAGCCAAGCCTGCATCTGCCCAGATGACAGGTGAAGGATCCAGGTCTCAAGGGGCCTTGAATGTCATCACCCTGGCTGAGCCTCTGCAATCATCTGACTCAGTGGCACAGCACCGAGAAGCACAACAATCCAGGAAAAAGAAAATAAAAACCAAACCAACCACACCCACGGGGGAAAATTCCCTCCTACTTTTGAGCCTAAAACCCAAACAGCTGCTACCTCCCAGGTTGACTGCTGACAAAAATACACAAGGGAGCTTTGGAGGGTAGGCAGAGACAACAAAATAATAAACCAATTAAAAATAATAACATGACAGTCATGGTTAAGCTGATCTGCTTTACCATATTCATCATTAATATTTTGCTCATTAACTTTTTCTTTTTTGAGATGGAGTCTCGCACTGTCGCCCAGGATGGAGTGCAGTGGCGCCATCTCAGCTCACTGCAACCTCTGTCTCCTAGGTTCAAGTGATTCTCCAGCCTCAGCCTCCTGAGTAGCTGGGATTACAGGCACCTGCCACCACACCCGGATAATTTTTTTTTGTATTTTTAGTAGAGACAGGGTTTCACTATGTTGGCCAGGCTGGTCTTGAACTCCTGACCTCGTGATTCGCCTGCCTCAGTCTCTCAAAGTGCTGGGATTACAGGCATGAGTCACCGCAATCAGTCTTTTTTTTTTTCAAAATGGGTTTAAAATGGAAAATGGCAGATCCAAACAGTCAGAATTGTATTTTTTTCTTTTTTTAAAATGGAGCCTCACTCCTGTTGCCCGGGCTAGAATACAATGGCGTGATCTCAGCTCACTGCAATGTCTACCTCCCGGGCTCAAGCAATTCTCCTGCCTCAGCCTCCCGAGTAGCTGGGATTACAGGTGTGTGCCACCACGCCTGGCTAATTTTCTTGAATTTAGTAGAGATGAGTTTCACCACGTTGTCCAGGCTGGTCTCAAACTCCTGACCTCAGGTGATCCACCCACTTCGGCCTCCCAAAGTGCTGGGATTACAGGTGTGAGCCACTGCACTTGGCCAAAACAGGCAGTTTTAAGCTTTCGGTGGACATGGGATTGAATACTGTTATCACACGGGGGTGGAAGGGAACCACAGGCACAAAACACGGAGGTGCTTTAACTCATCCAGTTTTGTGGCCTCTTCTGAGAATGTCTTGGGGTCCCCCAGAGTCAGCTGAAGTAGGACAAGTGGGAGACAGTGAGAACAGTCAGAGGTGCAGGGTTTTGAAACAGGCCAAAGTGCTCTAGGGTTTGCTTCCTGCTGAATTCTCTCTTGCTAAGGCTGTTGCCAGGGCTGGTGCTGCCTGTGACATGTTCCCATGTATCCACAGGGCGGGCTTGGAAGGGGCTTGGCGTGAAATTTCACTTGAAGAGGCTGGCTCTTTAACCCACTCACTGGGGTAATATGGCGGCCCCTGCCCGTCCTGGCCAATCTCAGGGACATCCTAGTGTGACCCACTTAAGAACTTGAAGTATGTTGGGGAAGGAGGAGATTGAGGGGTCTGTTTTCTGCTTGCCTCAAAATTCTTAAGGTCCTAAAAAGTTATTTTGTGGGGAAACCACTTCAAGACAACCCAAAGAGATGATTCAACTTGGGAAAGGGCCTGGATGAGCCTTTAGGCATTTGAGACTTACCCGGACCACGTAGTTAAATCTTCTGGAATCCAAAATGGCAGTTGAGAAGTCCAGTCTGTTGAAAGCTTCCCCTAGAGTGCAATATCCATGGCGCTGAACGCGAAAACAAAGGCACAGAAGTTACTCCTGCATGCAGAGGTCATCCGTGTCAGAATGAGCCAGTTACAACAACCCAACTGGATTTTGCCAAATGAGCTTGATGCCTGTCTTAGGTGACCTGGGGCACTGGCTTCTTTCCTGTATCCACAAGCCCTTGAGAGGCACCAAGGTGGGTAACACAGCCAGCAGCTGCCTCAGTCAGCCCCTCACATGTTAAACACGCCCTTTTCTTGACTTGTACCATTTGGGACCTTGCTTATGATTTTTCCACATATTAGTCTAGAAAAATCATAAGTAATTGCATATTAAGGGAAGACTGGGAGCAAGGTATGGGATACGGGAGGTCATGATGGTTGGTGACCGTAACGTACTCCTAGGAGGAGAATTAGACCTACCTGCGCCAACTGTGTCACCAGCTTGCCTTATACCAATAGTGCTTTTCTCACTGTGATCATCAAAAGTGTTTTTAAGGTTTTGGGAGAAAGCAAAGAAGTTTTGATCTTTTAACCTATGAACACAGAGGGAATTGGGAGTATAAAGTCCTGGCTCATAGTCCCGGTATCTGGGTATCTGGGTGGTTTTGGGACTATCAGTGACCCCTCTGGACCTCAAATTACAGAGGGAACTAGATGTTCACTGAGGTCCCTGACAATCAGAGAAATTCTTCATATGCTTGTGTCCTAGTTATTTTAGCAAATGCCTGTGCAGAGAGAAAATATACATAAAAGGGCTTTATAAAGTACCATACAAATGTAGTTATTATAATGTCTTGTCCCCTCCCACATCACACTGAGCAGGCATTGAAAACTTCTACTATATTTAGTGATTATTCCTTCCAGGACTGAAATTTAACTGAGTTGAAGTCCAAAGAGATCTTAGAACAAAAGGGAGACATTGCCCTGAGGCAAAACCCAGGACGATATAATAATATGGTTGAGATGGGCATGTCAGTCTTTATAAAGCACTTTTACATACATAATTTCATTGAAGGACTAGAGGGTCCACCTAGTGACTTTTTTGCTTCTTTCTCTCTCTGTTGGTCCAAACTCTGATGGTTGGCTAGATAATAGACTAATAGCTGCCGTCTCCCACATCCAAGAAGACACTCATGATTTGAAGTAATTTCCCTCCCTACCATATCCCTCCCTACGCTATCAGGAAGGGATAAGGTTTAGCATAACTTAGTAAATGATTGGATGCTCACCTCTTTAGTACTTCCTTTGTGAACATAGATCCATTTTTCTTGGTGGAAATCTATAGAGACAAAAAGAATACACAGCTTTAACATCTGCAACATGCTCAAGATTTAAGACATTTCATTTCATGTATTCCAAAGTTTAAAAAGTTTTGACAAAAAAGATAAGGACTCTACTGACAACCTAAGGAGTTTCAAGTGCTTAAAATCTACAGTGTAGAAATACTGGGGCTATAAGTTGCTTTGTCTGAAGCACTCTAAATCTTTGATAGCCAGATTTCGTATACCAAAGCTCCAAATTATTATTATTTTTTTCTAAAACATTATGCCATAAGAAATTACAGTCCGGATGCAATGGCTCATGGCTGAAATCCCAGCACTGTGGGAGGTTGAGGCAGGCAGATCACTAGAGGTCAGGAGTTCGAGACCAGCCTGGCCAACATGGTGAAATCCCATCTCTTCTAAAGATATAAAAATTAGCCAGGCGTGGTGGCAGGCACCTGTAATCCCAGTTACTTGAGAGGTTGAGGCAGGAGAATCACTTGAAACCGGGAGGTGGAGGTTGCAGTGAGCCAAGATTGTGCCACTGCACTCTAGCCTGGGCGACAGAGCGAGACTCCGTCCCCACCAAAAAATGAAATTAGGTTTTGACAGACTGAGTCACATGCTGTGAACAGAGGGGCATGGATAGCTTGAGCCCTGGAGTTTGAGACTAGCCTGGGCAACATGGCAATATGGCAAGACCCCGTCTCTACTAAAAACACAAAAATTAGCCAGGTGTGATGGCAGGTGCTTGTAATCCCAGCTACTCAGGAGGCTGAGGCATGAGAATCACTTAAACCCGGGAGGTGGAGGTTGCAGTGAGCTGAGATCATGCCACTGACTCCAGCCTGGGTGACAGAGAGAGACTGTCTCAAAAAACAAAAACAAACAAACAAAAAAACACCAAAAAATAAAAAATAAAAAAATAAAAAAACCACACAAACCTAATACTCAAGTACAAGTTTATTTTCAATGCCAAACCTGAAACTTATATAAGCCCATGAAAAGTAGAAATCAAACAGATGACATGAGGAAAACATGCATTACAGATAAAGTAACCTGTAATTCCTGCTATTAATAAAACTTTATATTCTCTGCTGATACTTACATATAGTGTCTAGAAATGTTAATAGGATTTATAGAAGGAAAGAGGGAGAAAAATCTGTTTTCAAAGCCTCAAAACAGTTCAAAATAAAAATGCACACTGGAACTCATTCAGCCGACCACATCACTGTAAAATAACCAAATACAAATGACTGGCAGGAAAAAAGGCCCTCAACTAGCAACTGACTTATAAACAAGACTATAAAGAATATGTTAATCTCGCTTGTAAAATGCACAGCCAGGTTTCTGAGTGCTAAGATCTCAGTAACCTCTGTCAGGGATACACAGTAAAACACTGAGGCAGACCTGTGACATGGGAGGTGTTTTTTTTTTTTTTTCCCTCCAAGAACCAATCATAACTATCTCACACAGATTTTTTTCTGAAGTTCAAAACAAATGGCTTACACTGAGTTTTGGTTTTGCTATTCAGCATGTCCTTCTTTCTCTTCTTGGCTGCAACATCATAGTTCAGGCTGTTGAAAAGATTCTCCTTATTGTATACCTCCTTGTTGCAGTAACTATGAATAACAGAAGACAAAGAGGATGAGATGTAACAGCTATACATGAACCTGAGCTGTTTCTATAAATAACTCACTGAGTTATAAGACAAACAAACATACAGGCTTCTCAAACAAAATAAAACAATAAAATGATCACTCAAAAAAAAAAAAAAAAGTCTATACAGGCACAGACTTCTCCTTTAGGATGAAGCAAGTTCACATCTGTGTGGAAGGCAGGGATGGGAGCTTCTACTTCTTTTGAATTCCCCAACAGTGCCTTGCATTGTAATTTGGCACACAGCACTCTACTCTTCAACTAAGAGCAATGCAGAGTACTACAATATTACTTTAAACAAAAACGATGAATGGAGGGGAGGGGTGATTACTGGTATCGCTGTACTACACAATGCCTTCATTTTGCGAAAGCATCTACCCCAAGCTGCTGCTGCTGCTTAAAAAAAACAAGAAACAAAAAAAACACAGCTTCGTTGAGATAAACTTCACATACCATACAATTCATCCATTTAAAGTATTCTTAAGCTGCTTTTAAGTAGTATCCTTCCAACATGTCTTTAAAACACAATCACATTTACAAAAATCTGACTTATAAACTCCATTTCTAGGAGATGCTTTGTGTATAGTGCTAGTTGCTTAGGTTTCATGTAGTGCCTTGACTAACACACACTAGGCATCATGCTGCGAGGCGAAGACTTTGGGTCTTGACTGTACAAGGTAAACTCATAATTGATAAGTTTATAAGGGCTGAACAGACATTGGATGTACCTGCCTAATTCACAGGTCACTGAAGGATGGGCAGGCTCGCCTCGGGCCTGGCGATTATTTCCCTCAGTGGGCTGAGCAATCATTTGAGGGGTAGTAAGCTATTCAACTATACAATGTTACTTCAAAGTAAATCTGAATAATTTCTACAGAAGGAATGCAGGAGAAATGTTGAAGTATGATAAGATAGGTTCCCTAACTCCCTCAACCCCCACGAAGTATATAAAACAGGATTTATAATGCCAACTGGTAAAACATAAATTCGTTTTTTTTTTTTTTTTTGCTATACCACCGATATTTTGTACTCCTTCAATGTTCTGAGTTTTTCTGCTGAATTTAAAATGCAATTTGATTTATATTTTCTTTGGATATACATCTGTTGGGTACAATTATGTACATCTGCACTTCTCTATTTCCTTGGCATTGTATAAATGGTAGAAGAGAAAAAAAGATTTGAAGCAACTTCCAGTATCTTTTTGTTATTAATACAATACTGTCTTAAGTAGCACTTCAGTTAGTACAAGTATCTTGCTAATATGCTCACATATGACATCTCCAACAATATACTCAGTGTTGCTTTTCTGGACCCTTAAGGGCTAACATGATAAATAATCATTTGTTAATCTTCCTTCATACGGCCATGCTTAATACCATTTACTGAGTTTCCTACTAAACTCGATAGCCTTCTCCTTTTCATTCAGGGAAACAGGATATTTTTAGGTTTCAGATAGAGTCCTGCAGAAATGTCCTCTCAGAGGCACTTTCGAAAACAAGCCAAGGATGAGTGTTTTGGGCCAGGCTTTGTATAACACAGGAGTGTGTTTCTGTCTATTTGCATGACTATAGGGGTACAGAATCACTGACCAGTTGATTTTCTGCTCCAAGGTCAGAAGGAAAAGAGGGACAGAACAAAGAACAGAGCTGAATTCCTGAGGCTAACTTAAGACATTTCAATCAACGTTGAGAAAAACAGCAAAAGATGGAAGGTCATTTGAGTGGTCCGTGATGTACCACAGCTGAGATCAGCTTTAGAAAGCAAAGCTAGAACATTTTGTGTGCAAAAATACCACATGAAGGCTTCCTTAGAAAGAACACACACACCCCCCACAAACAACAAAACCTACAGTATAAATTCCACATCGAGAGAATCATAAAATGAGGTTGTCTTATTCTCAACATTTAAGGTTCAGCAGCAGATCTTCCGAGCCTGGGCCATACACTGTGATCATTACTTAGCAAGGTCAAATATTTATATTTCATCTTTTTCTTTTCTAGTTGAAAACATTCTTTAAAGGAACTGGAGCACTCACTTTCCTCAGAAACTACAATAACCTGCTTTAAGCCTGAGTGACTCATTTCAAAAGCTAGTTTAGAAAGAATTTTACATAATTGATGATGTTCTCTCACTGTCGAATGTAGAAAAGTTTTAACCAAAGAGAAACCCTATATTTTCACTTGGTATTAGGTTTTAGATTCCGGAGGTAGGGCCTGGAAAGAAGGCCTATGGGGTTTATTTGTGTTGCCTACTTATATGTTTTCTTTTAAGCAATAATATATTCAGTTAGAGGCTATTTTGAGAGTTCAATTGTGTCCTTTTCAAGAAAATGCAAAGCCAATGGAAAATTACAACCGAAATTTTTAACAAGAAAAACCACCACCATTTAGGAATTGGAGCACTGGGTTTTTTTTTTTTTTTTTTAATAAGCAAAACCATCTCAACGAGGCTGCTTTCTTCACTAAATTCAATAATAGCCAGCAAGTTGCTATTTTGTAGTCACTATTTACTAATCTTGATTTTTATAGGCACAGGCCTAGAATAAGAAAAAGACGCACTCCCCAGCCCCACATTACCACATACCAAGATACTTTAAGGCAACTTTTTAAAAATGTAGAAAAAATTCAAAATAAGACCATAAATAAGACTGTTTTGGCAGCAGATAAAGAAGGGAATGAAAAAAAAAATAAAGCCCTATTTCTCATTTCATTTGCAATAAAAACCATTGAAGAAAGCTGTGACGTGCCCCCAGAGGCTTAATTGTAGTTATGTAGCCTTGATGAAAGCCAGTGAGATTTCTATGTCAATTTACTGACACATCTCTAGATCGCCAAACTCACAAGGCTAGTACCCAGAATGCTCTGGTGAAACCAACAGCCTAGTGTATAACGCTCATAGAACAGTGTCTTGCACACAGTAAGCACTCATAAAATCTTAACTATTATTTTTATCCAGGCACCAAGGTAAACTTCCTGCTTCCGGGTCCAGCCTTAGCTATACAGTAAAGCAACATTTGAGTCAGTTTTCAAAGACAGAAGTGTAGGCTTAGAAAAGAGTGGCAGAGGCTCAGACAGCTTAGGTTACTCATCCTGGGGGTGGGCGGTGAGGGGGTGGTTGCTGAGGAGGGCTGTGCAGGCGCCTGAACCACCACTTCCTTGAAGCATTCTTGGATCATCCCAATTCACGCCAAGCTCTTTCCTTGCATTTTAAATCTGCCCCACCATATTTAACACTTGCCATTCCCCTTCTATTTTATATAATTTCAACATTTTTGAGAAGGGGTCCTGCTTTAAGCTTATCTTAAATCCTCCCATGATCTCACTCCTGGACACAAGGCTGAGACTGGATTTGTAACATTTTACACCGGAGAAGGTTGGAGTCCTGGACCACAGAGAAGATGGCCAGCTGAGTCCAGAATAGGTGTGCTGTGTGGACAAGCCTTGGTCAACACAAAATAATAACCCCAGGCTGAAAACCAACAAATGCATCCTTTATTCTGGGCTCTTGTTTGGGCCGCTTGCCGAATGGTCTGTGGAATTAGAGAATTAGTCTACCATGTCTCTGTAGTTCTGTTTCATGATCCTTGCCCGCTTAAGGGCCTGCCTTTTGTTTTCTCAAAACAGGAGAAGCATTCAGCTTCACCTGTGTAGGCAGACACACAGCCCAAACCTGACATCACGGGGAAACGTCACCAACACCAAAAACTGAGGATATTTGAGATGACAAACCCAGACCACAGAAGGCCAACTGCTTTTAAGAAGTTGGCAGGCTTCTCATGCTAAGTAGGGAAGGGATTGTTTACAGTTGCTGGAAAAAAAAATACCCTGCAAACAAACAGCCAGCTGCTTTGCTAGGAGGCTACCCAATGATTCCTAAACGCTGACTCAAAGGAGACCACAGGTGGTCAGTATATCAATGACTATTTGCGGTAATGATGATGGATGTGACAGCTCCAGCTCAGGTGTGAAATGGGAAGAAAGAAAAGAGGCTTATGAAGGGGACAGGGACATGGGAGGGGGGCTGTGCAGGAAGCCACCTGATCCCAGCCCAGTCTAAACTTTTGTGGTAAGTTAAGACCATCTTCAGGTCTTCCATACTGTGAAGACAGAGATACCACTATTCATTTCTAAAGGAGAGTGACACCAGTTTCTCTCCTGATGCTGGTACAGGGTATTTTAAAGCAAATTTTAATTTTTTATTTAGTTTTAGAGACAGGGTCTTGGTCTGTGGCCCAGACTGGAGCGCAGTGGCACAGTCATAACTTGCTGCCACCTTGAACTTCTGGGCGATCCTCCTACCTCAGCCTCCCGAGTAGGGTGAGTATTAATACAACCCTACATTTTAAATCTTCTCCTGCTGAACGCAATCATCTGCTATCCACTGAGAAGCATCCTGAAATTGTATTTGGGTGAGCGGCTCTAATATGACTCTTCAGACCCTTTCTGCACTTTTCTAGAAAGAACCTGAACTTGTAGACAGAAATAAAGTACCAAAATATTAGATCATTGTCCTTAGGAACAAGGAGGAAGGAAGTTTCCCATTTTGTTGAGGGAGAATAATTTAGGCATAATTGGTAACTCCAGCAGATAAAAGACACAGTCTGTCAACAGCAGTTGGTCTTACTTTACTGTAAATAAATTACCTGATTTTATGTAAATAAGATTTCCTTATGGTGGTCCCTAAATTCCCCTGGGACTGCCTCCAAGTAACTCCAACATAAATGGTTATATGCTGGCAGTTAATATGCTTAAGTCTCTCCGGACAGACCACCAGGATTAAATAATGTCTTTCTTTACATTGTGAGACAATGGGAATTTGATGCATTACAAATCGCAAACAAATGGGAGGCACGGGAGGTCAAGCTGACAAAATAACCACATTTTCTTGATAGTCTTCTCAAAATTTATTGCCAATGCTTTATCCAAGCAACCACTGGTAAATCTCAGTAAGCGGGAACCTGGCCCAGAAACAGAATTCTCCATTGAAGCCAATTTAAGGGTGCAGGGGCCCATGGTTTTAACCAAAGGCGGCAGGAAAAGGCTCCCAAGGGTGACTCTGGCTGCACCAGTCCCTTCTGGAACCACTTTCATCGCCCCCCCGCCTCACGAGGCTAAATGCTAAGAGTCTCTGAAAGTCAACTGTTGAGGTCAGGGGCCGAGAAATTCCAGGCTACCTGACTTACTAGCCGGGCGCTAGCGTCGTTCGCCAAGCTGAGCGGGGAGCGCAGCGGACCTCAGGTTTCCCATCAGACCACAGGGCTCAGGTGAGACCTCGAATCCAGAGGTTCACCGGGGCCAGGCAGGCTTTTCGCAGCTGACAGGCACCCCTGGAAACGGCGCGCACTCTCTATATAAAGCCGATCGACCGAGAGGGCCACCGAGGAAACAGGTGCAAGAGCCCTGTCCTCCCAGAAGCAGAGCTGTCGTGGGTTTCATCCCCTGCCCACTTCCCTCCTCTGCACCTCTGCAGCCCCGAGCCTCCACCGCTCCCAAGTCCGCCCAGTAAGCGGCTGCTCCAGGGACCATCTGGCTGTCCCTTCCTAGTTACTCATCCTCCCGGCCACTTGTGGTTGCCCGTGACTGGGCAGGGCCTGGAAGCGCTCCAGGCGGGACCTGCGTTGGATCCCGTCACCCGTCGCGTCCACAGTGCTTGGGCGCTGGGAGCCGGGCCACCCCGCGGTGAAGCGGCTCAGCCCACCAGCTCGCGCCCTCACAAGGGCAAAGTGCGCGATTTCTGTGTCCTTAAAGCACGGACCACTAAAGCTGTGTCATTAAGTTTGAGCGAGCGTTTGGGGACACGATCCGCGAATGTCATCAGACTCTCAGAGGGACCAGGTGTTCTGTAAGGAGTCGGGTCCACTTGGAGACACTGACCTTGAACGTTAAAAGAAACCGAATTTCCCGTCTCCGATGGTCCGGAGACCTCTACAGAAATCAGGCACTGCGGTCCCACCCTCCGGGCCAGGGTCTCCCTCCTCAGCCCGCTCCAGCCCTGCCTACCCCTCATTCGCCGTCCCTGCGCCCCCTAGACCAGCCCGGGTCAGTTTCGCGGGGGCTGGAAGGGTCCCCTCACCTGCTGAGGTCGCTCACGAAGCTGCCGCTCTTCTCATCCAGGAAGCGCTTC
Source organism: Papio anubis (assembly GCF_008728515.1). Classification (NCBI taxonomy): domain Eukaryota; kingdom Metazoa; phylum Chordata; class Mammalia; order Primates; family Cercopithecidae; genus Papio; species Papio anubis. The sequence goes on from NC_044983.1 coordinate 118,872,745, forward strand.
CAGCCGTCGGCCGTCTTCACCCAGCTCTGCCCGGGGGACCGCCAGTCCTGCCCAAGGAATGGCATGGCACCGCGAGCGGACGGGACGGATGGGGAGAAGAGGCCGGCCTGGTGGCCTCGGGGACGCGCCACCCGGGGCGGATGCTCGGGGTGCAGGGGCCCGCGACGGGGACGACGGCCGGGAACAGGCGTGGGGGCGGCGGGAACGGCGCGGGGCACCCTGCGGGGCGGCGGGCTCGGGGAGGGTCTCAGGCGCTGCAGGCTCCGGGAGTGCTGCGCGGCAGTAGCTGCCGCAGTATTTATGCCCGCTGCCGGCCGCTGCTCTTTGTTGCCGGAAGAGCCGCCTGCTCTTAGCCCGGCCCCCCGGCCCGGAGGCCACGTGGCTTTGTTTATGGGCTCAGCTTGTTTTCCGAGGCGCCCGCGGCTCACGCTCCTCTCCGGGTTGCACAACCGCGCCGGTGGAAACTTGAAGCGGTGCTGCCAGGCCGGGTCCCCCGCCGCCCCTGGCACCTCCGCGCGCCCTCCCCTCCCCCAGGACACCGTAGTCCCAGAGCGAGGCCCGGCGCTCGGAAAGCTGTCCCCGGGTCTCCTGCAGCTCCCGGCCTGACGAGGTGCAGGGAAGCGGCCAGAGCGGCGTCTGGGTCCCTGCGTGGTGGGCGTGGGGAGCAGGGCCAGCCGCCTTCCTGCCCTGTAGCTGTCAGGATGGACCTCCGCAGCCAGATCAGCCTCCGAGACCGTCCGCAGAGCTGTGGCCGGCACCGCGTAACCGGGCGGAGAGTAGGGGGCGCAGCCTACTGACCTCGCTCACAGCTCCAACCCCGCCCTAGCGCGCGGGGGTTGGGGCGGGGAGGAGGGACAGCCTCCCAGCCCTCTGGACCTCTTAGCTGTCACTAACCAGTCCTCCATCAGGCCTGCCTCTGGGGTAGCAAAGGAGGGGAAGGAGAGGAAGCCCCGGGAGGTATCTGGTTCCCGCAGGGTGGGAGTGGAGAAAAAGAACAGCGCCCCCACCCTACCCGAACACTCTAAGACAGGGGTTAAATGATGTACCCAGGGCCAATGCTACAGTACAATGTGAAACTACCCTGTTTGCTTTTACTTTATGTTGTTGTTGTAACAATCTACCCCTGTCAGCAGTGGGAACTCCATGAGAGCTGGTCTGTCTTGTTCTGGAGGCATTTCAGCCCCTGCACCCTGCCAGGCCAGGTGCAGGCCTTCATCAACTGTGTGAATAAGTGAATGGATATGGGAGGCTGCTGGCGTGAGGGTGGCTTCTTGCCCTTCATCACCTCTAGTTATGATGCTTTACAGCCTGGTCTATTTGGCAATTAGTTTGCACAGGACAGCAGCAGCAGAGTAAAAATCCCACGCTCAAGCATTAGCTTCAAACTTGATTCTTCCATACTCCTTTCTCTGCTGCCGTCAATATCATCTCGTCCAATGACTCGGTGTAATCTTTAAGGCTCAGGCAAAGAAACTGTGTGTGCCCTATGAGGCTACATGTTGGACTGGGAAGATGTTTTTAATAAAGTTTGTTTTCAAGTAGCCAGAGCTTTCTGATTTAGATTTCCCACCGTAAATAATTTATTGGTGTAATAATAGTAAAAAAAAGCTTGTAAAAACATTACAGAAGTCCCAAACAAATGTTAAACACTGTGATGGTGCTAACAAATGAGGCAATGTTGTGTCTGGTCTCTGTTGGAGAGAACTGGTATCTGCATAATTAAGGGATGTGATTATGATTATTTTTGAGACAGGATCTCATTCTGTCACCTAGGCTAGAGTGAGTGATCATGGCTCACTGTAGCCTCAGCCTCCCCAGCTCAAGCGATCCTCCCACCTCAGCCCCAGTAGCTGGGACTACAGGCACTCACCACTGCACCAGGCTAATTTTTTATATTTTTTGTAGAGATGGGGTTTTGCCATCTTGCCCAGGCTAGTCTTGAACTCCTGGGCTCAACTGATCCTCCTTCCTTGGGCTCCCAAAGTGTTAGGATTACAGGCGTTGGCCACCATGTCCAGCTGGGATGTGATTATTAAAGATGTGTGTTAGTTATGTGTTAGTAAGCTAGCTACATACCTATAGAATGTAGGTATAAAGGGCTGGAAGGTAGAAGATTTGAATTCTAATTCTGCTGGAGCAGCATACTTACTACCTGTCCTCCCTCGGATGAATGACTTAAACTCTTAAGGCCCCATTTACTCAACTGTCATGAAAAAATGGAGCCAATAATGCCTACCTTTCAGGATGGTTTAAAAGCTGTGGTAGATTGAATTATTAGTAACCATTTTCCCTCCTTTCCAGTAGCATCATGCGCCCACACTTTTTGGTGATGTGTATTCTTCTAATTCTTGACAGTGGGCTTGGCCATGTGACTGGCTTTAGCCAATGGGATGCTGATGGATGTGATGTGAGCAGAGGATCTGATGTATGTACTTGCCTGGTTGGTCTTGATGTTTTGTGTGTTCACCTGCTCCATGAAAAGAGCATACCCTGAGTAGCCACTGCTCCTGGAGTGGCTTGCGTGATGTTCATGTGTCCCCAGGATGTGACACATGGAGCAGACACGCCAGTTGACCTCACAGATGTGTTAGCAAGAAATAAAAGTGTCTTGTTGAATGCTACTGAGATTTTTGTGATTTATTGTTACACAGCATTATTGTGTCGATGGCTGACTACTATAAAGGGTTGAGTGGCTCAAAGTTGGTGAAAGTTTCTTTAACTTCTAAAATTCAAGCACAAATAGGAGATTACAATTATTTTGGTCCTTGTCTTTTTGTCTAATAACTAATCTTAGGAAGCCTCAGTGTTTGTCTCTAGTCCTTCAGCTTTCTGTTGCTCAAAAAACAAAATAAAACAAAACAAAAAAACCCAGAAGTGTTGCTATCATATCTTAATGCAGGCTTCTTCTGAAGTATGATTGACTGTTTTAGATTTTTCCCACCATAAGAAATCTAAATTGACACATCTTTTTTTTTTTTTTGGAACCAGGATCTTTCTCTATCACCCAGGCTGGAGTGTACTGGTGCAATTCATGGCTCACTGCAGCCTTGAACTCTTAAGCTAAAGTGATTCTCCTGCCTCAACCTCCTGAGCAGCTAGGACAAGAGGCGTGCAACACCATGCCTGGTTGATTAAGAAAAATTTTTTTTGAGAGATGTGGTCTTGCTATGTTGCTCAGGCTCATCTCAAACTTCTGGCCTCAAGTGATCCTCCTGCCTTGGCCTCCCAAAGCATTAGGAGTACAGGCAGCTGACACTTACTTAAACACATGGTTTCTACTGGGAAGTTTTGTGATGCTGGACCCCTCAAGATAAAGAACTTGCTAGGCTATGTCCAGAACAGTTACCTTCACATCAGATGCTGGCTTGACTTTGTGAAGGCTCTGTGATTGTAAACCCTATCATAGCTGAGAATTTGAGAATCACCAAAGGCAAAATATCAGTGTTACAGCTTCAGGTTGAAGACATAGAGACAGGTGGATACTCAGAGAATTTCACAAGGCACAGCACAGACTGGTTAGGACCCCATGCAGGATAATGGTTTGGCAGTGTACACAACGTGTGTACCATGGCTGTGTGTTTCATTGCTTAGACACTTAGCTACTGCCTCTCCTGCATAGTTTTGTATAACACATTACCCAAATTACATGCTGGGTATTTCATTTTTTGTGTTTTCTTCTCCCCTCTAGGAGTGTGAGCTCCTTGATGGCAGGACTGTGTCTTAGGAGTTTAGTGCCACAGTGTCTAACAAGGTTCTTGGTACATGGTACATTTACATCAATAAATCAACAAATGGGCCTGACGTAGTGGCTCACACCTGTAACTCCAGCACTTTGGGAGGCCAAGGAGGGCGCATCACCTCGATCAGGAGTTCGAGACCAGCCTGGCCAACGTGGTGAAACCCCATCTCTACTAAAAATATAAAAATTAGCCAGGCGTGTTGGTGTGTGCCTGTAATCCCAGCTACTCAGGAGGCTGAGGCAGGAGAATCGCTTGAACCCAGGAGGTGGATGTTGCAGTGAGCCAGGATTGTACCATTGCACAGCCTGGGTGACAAAAGTGAGACTCCTTCTCAAAAAAAAAAAAAAAAAAAAAAAATCAACAAATGTTGTTGAGCTGACCTGGAAGGCACTAACACTAACTCCCATGTCTTTACCTGTTGACATTTTATTACTTCTAGGGACATAGCAGGGTGGGGCAAAGGGAGGGTTGGCAGTCCCCAGTCCTGCCTCGTATAGCTGCATTCTCCAATAGTGATGCTTTACGGGTTAGTGAGGCAGATGGGGAATGTAGTCAAAAGGTGGCATCTTAGAAAAAAAAAATTAATGTCCTATTCCACTGATGATAGATGTCTGCCATGCTGAGGACAGTGTGCCAGTCACTTTGCAAACACACTCCTGTTTCATACTTCTCATAAACCTGTGAGCTAGAAATTGCTAGTCCAATTTTCTTTTCTTTTTTTTTTTTTGAGATGGAGTCGTGCTCTGTCGCCCAGGCTGGAGAGCAGTGGCTGGATCTCAGCTCACTGCAAGCTCCGCCTCCCGGGTTTACGCCATTCTCCTGCCTCAGCCTCCCGAGTAGCTGGGACTACAGGCGCCCGCCACCGCACCTGGCTAGTTTTTTTTTTTTTTTTTTTTTTGTATTTTTTAGTAGAGACAGGGTTTCACCATGTTAGCCAGGATGGTCTCGATCTCCTGGCTAGTCCAATTTTATAGATGAGGAAACTTCAGCTCAGAAAAGTTAAATAGCCTGCATGAGATCACCTAGCAGATGTGGTGGGACTCCAGCGGGTACCCAGGCTTACCTCTAACCCTGACTAGAGCCAGACTCACTGGGTCCAAATCATAGTCCCCACTTAAAAAGCTGTGTGATCTTGGGCAAGTTACTTAACATCTCTGTACCATACTTCCTTCCTTTGTAAAATGGGAATAATGATAGTACCTACCTCAAAAGGTGTTTTGAGGATTTATTGAGGTAATATGTATGAAGAACTTCTAACAGTGCCAATGCTAATGGCTCTTTATTGTCATTATCTTTATGCAAAGTTTGCACCTCCATCTTTTACTCAATTAAGTCATGTCCACCTTCACCATCAAACTGTAAGGTTTTAAGGGCATGGAGCATAGCTCACTCAGCAAATTTCCAGATGTGGGACAAATGTGTCTAATGGAGTACAAGTATAATGAAATAATTCCTTGCATCTTATTAGTTACTATTTATTACACTTGAACTATGGAAATGGGCCTTATTCAGTAGAAAATGTGGAAGACTATATTTTCTTTTTCTTTTCTTTTCTTTTTTTTTTTTTTTTGAGATAGAGTCTTGCTCTGTCACCCAGGCTGGAGTGCAGCGGCGCGATCTCGGCTCACTGCAACCTCCGCCTCCCAGGTTCAAGCAATTATCCGCCTCAGCCTCCTGAGCAGCTGGGATTACAGGTGCATGCCACCACGTCCGTCTAATTTTTTTTTTTTGAGACGAAGTCTCGTTCTTGTCGCCTAGGCTGGAGTTCGATGGCGTGATCTTGGCTAACTGCAACATCTGCCTCCTGGGTTCAAGAGATTCTCCTGCCGCAGCCTCTTGAATAACTGGGATTACAGGCACCTGCCACCATGCCCTGCTAATTTTTGTAATTTTTTAGTGGAGACAGGGTTTCACCATGTTGGCCAGGCTGGTCTCGAACTTCTGACCTCTGGTGATCCGCCCGCCTTGGCCTCCCAAAGTGCTGAGATTACAGGTGTGAGCCACCGTGCCTGGCCTTTTTTGTATTTTTAGTAGAGACTGGGTTTCACCATCTTGGCCAGACTGGTCTTGAACTCCTGACCTCAGGTGATCCACCCACCTCGGCCTCCCAAAGTGCTGGGATTATAGGAGTGAGCCACCATGCCCGGCTGGAAGACTATATTTTCAAAGGTACACACAACACAAATTTACCTGTCCACTTCCTCATAAGACTGTTTACAGAAATTGTAGAAAGGACTGTGAAAAAAATCATAAACATAAAGTATTTTGTTGCTTCTAAACCAAAATGACTTTGGTTTATAGCTTTGGCTGAGGGGCTGACTACTTCTCACTGAAGTGCAATGATACTTTGTTTTTTCATGGTGTCTCTTTCTGAAAGGGTTTTTTTTGTTTTTTGTTTTTTGTTTTTTTTTTTGGTGAAAAGTACTTATCAGTAGTAGTTGTAAGTTAAAAATAACTTTAGCTTGTTGGGTAGGGCAGGAGCAGAAAGCAACTAAATCTGTTCAGTTAGAGGGAATTTTATAAAGGAGGAACTAGGGGAATTCAATGTATTAAATTCAACCTGTTAGTGTGGTCACAAGGAATGTATGTTTAATGTCACAACAATTTGCATATGACCTTACACCCCATCTGTCTAGGGTGGGGCATCTCTGAAACAGTGTGAAATACGTCTGTTAGGTGTGTGAGCAGGAATTGCCAGCTGGGTGTTATTTTTGGGTTTCTGGCTGCCACAAGTCCTGCCAACTAAATTAAAGGCAGTCAGACACATGTCACTGAAAGTATGCTCATTACTTTAATGAGAATCATTTGGCATTCCTCAAATGTGGGCCTGGTTCTGTTTCTGAGAGAGAGTCAAGGGGATTTTGTAATCCTCCTCCCCCCTTTGTAGGCCAATTGCTCAGTTTTAATGAAAATTCTTTTTTTTTTTCTCTCTTAATAAGTAGCAAAAAGGATTTGAAGACAAGCCTGCTAAATTTTGTGTAATATAAGGAAGTGAATGAAACCACAACATTTACATCAATAGGTCAGATTTCTAGTGTATCTTTAAACAAAGATTTTAAAGTGAGGATGTTAAATTTGTGACCGTCAATTTTGTATGTTAAATTTGTTATGGATGCAGAGCTTTCAATACAATATTAGTGCCTGAAGTTGGTTAAAACCAGCCTATCAATAATCCTTCAAATGGTATCCTGGATGAGTGAGTGTCATATTTTAGTTCTGAGATTTCTCATGTGCAAAAATAGCTTGGACTGAAATTTGTCTAGATATGTGTCTGGTGGTTTACTTATATCAACAATGTTCATGTAACTTTGCAAGGTAGACCTTTTTATTCCCATTTTACAGATGAAGAGACTGAGGCTCAGATGTGTTAACTTACTCATAGATCTGCTTAAAAATCATAACAGGAGCTGGGTGTGGTGGTTCATGCCTGTAATCTCAGCAACTTGAGAGGCTGAGGCAGGAAGACTGCTTGACCAGCCAGGAGTTTGGGACCAACCTGGGTCACATAAGCGAGACTCTGTCTCAAAAACAAAAACAAAATTAAAAAACCCAGAATAGATGTTAGAGGTGACCTAGTCCAGTCCTCCTTTACCCATGAGAAAGCTAAGGCTCACAGAAGAGAGACTCACTGAAGTACACAGAGCTAGCTGGTAGTAGCAGAATTGGACACCGTGAGACCAAACCAACAGGGACAGAATATTCCATTACACTTACTGTTCTGACCAATGTCCCTGAGAAATATAATGTTGAAGTAAAATTCAAATCATCTGATTTACACATCCCAGTAACTGAATATTTTCAGGACTTCTCATCTAATGAGTTTTGTCCAAAGAATACAAGAAAAACGGTAACAGGTACTTAAGCCCCGAAAGCGATTACTCTTCAAAGTCAACCAGAATCCTAGAGAAACAACAGATTTGAAAATCAGGCACCCTGGAAGCCCTTCCCTGACCACCAGAATAAATGCAGATCTGCTGCTGGTTATTCTTGCACACATTTTTGTCACCACTGCATGTTTTGACTGGTCGACTCTAGTGATTGGAGAAGCGTTTTCTGAGTCATTTAAGTGTGTTTCCTTGTGTGAGTCAGCTCTTGATCTGTTGGATTCTGGAGAAGTCATGTAACCTGTTTGGTGTTCTGTTTTCACGTTTATACACACACACATTATAAAGATGGTTGTGGTTGTATGGTTCTTTTTTTTTTTTGAGACAGAGTCTTGCTCTGAGTGCAGTGGTGTGATCTTGGCTCACTGCGACCTCTGCCTCCCAGGCTCAAGTGATCTTCCCACCTCAGTTTCCCAAGTAGCTGTGACTATAGGTGTGCACCACCATGTCCAGCTAATTTTTTTTTTTTTTTTTTCCCGTAGAGACAGGGTTTTGCCATGTTGCCTAGGCTGGTCTCAAACTCTTCAGCTCAAGTGATCTGCCCACCTGTGCCTCCCAAAGTGCTGGGATTACAGGTGTGAGCCACCATGCACAGCCATGTTGTATGGATCTTTGACATTATTGATTGAAGGATGATCATTAACAGTGATGACAATTTTTCATTAGGAAATAGAAAAACACAATTCCTCCTGTCCTTTTTCTGGGGTGGTTTGTCTATTTTTGCCTGTTGTGTCTGTCATTTTTTCACAGAAAGCAAAAGTCTGCAGTTGTAGTCTGCAAACTTTTCACCTCTCCGGTTTTTTCCAAGTGATACTCCCAGTTCCAGAGCAACCTATAACTGTTTATATGAGGTGCCCAACACCTACTTATCTCAAGTGCTTCAGTCTTTGGTTTATTTCATGCACTGTGCCTTGAAAATGATCTTTTTTTTTTTTTTTTTTTTGAGACCGAGTCTTGCCCTGTTGCCCAGGCTGGAGTGCAATGGCATGATCTCGGCTCACTGCAACCTCCGCCTCCCAGGTTCAAGTGATTCTCCTGCCTCAGCCTCCCAAGTAGCTGGGATTACAGTGTGCCACCATGCCCGGCTAATTTTTTGTATCTGTTTTTTCTTTTTTTTGAGACGGAGTCTCGCTTTGTCGCCCAGGCTGGAGTGCAGTGGCGCGATCTCGGCTCACTGCAAGCTCCGCCTCCCGGGTTCACGCCATTCTTCTGCCTCAGCCTCCCAAATAGCTGGGACTACGGGAGTCTGCCACCACGCCCAGCTAAGTTTTTGTATTTTTAGTAGAGAGAGGGTTTCACCGTGTTAGCCAGGATGGTCTCGATCTCCTGACCTCATGATCCGCCCCCCTCAGCCTCCTAAAGTGCTGGAATTGCAGGCGTAAGCTACCACGACCAGCCAATTTTTTGTATCTTTCATAGAGACAGGGTTTCACCATGTTGGCCAGGCTGGTCTCGAACTCCTGACCTTGTGATCCGCCCGCCTAGGCCTCCCAAAGTGCTGGGACTACAGGCATGAGCCACGGTACCCAGCAAAAATGAAATTTTTAAAAGAGACTTTATTATTATTTTATTATTATACTTTTAAGTTCTGGGATACATGTGCAGAACATGCAGATTTGTTACATAGGTATATACATACCATGGTAGTTTGCTGCACCCATCGTCTTGTTATCTACATTAGGTATTTCTCCTCATGCTGTCCTTAAAAGGAACTTTAAATGAAATTGAATAGTAGTTTTTAAAAGTCAATGTGTAATTTATGTGAAATCTGACTGTAATGAGGTCCTTTCTGTTTTTTGTATGTAAACAGATCTACTAATCCTGTATAGAAGTTATTTTATGAAAAAAAAAAATACCTGATTCCTGGCACATAGGAGATCTCAGTGTGTGTCAACCGTGGCCCATCAACTGCAAGCCGTCTTACTGCTTCTCTCAGGCGATTCAATATGAATAAAGAGCAAATGGATCCTTGATTTCTTTTAAATAGTGCCTTCATTTCAGGAAGAAGAAAGTGATTTAAAAAGAAGTACAGAATGTTCATCTTCTCTTTCATTCCAACTACAGCCTGAGAAGTTCAGTCCCTTAAGGGACATAATATTTTCAACCACGGTTGATAGTAATTTAAGAAATAATTTAGTCTTTTAAGCATCTGCTTTGCTAAAAATGGTATGCCATAAAACCTTTGCTGAATGTCTTGAAACTGTGTATATTTTGAAGAGATGGTGCATGTCTTAGATTTTTTTCCCCTGCTCTATCAGCTAAGCAATAGGAATGCTTATCTTTAGTTCTGTTTTAGAGCATTCTTGGGGTGGTAAAATTTACTACAAATTATTACTCGTTCATTGTCTCAATAGGGATGCATCATGCCCTTGCTATGATCCTGGTGCTTTTCTAAAGCAGCTTTGAGAACACAAAGATGAACACTTACCCTTAGTGAGTGTACAGGCTGTAAGGAGAGAGAGAGAGAGACATTAATATGTATATCTAAAGCCGAGCCTATGTGCAGTGAGCGGGGTGGAGAAGAGAGGGAGGTAGGGAGCGATGGGGGGGCGGGGAGAGAGAGAGAGCGAGAGAGAGAGAGAGAGAGACAGACAGAGAGATAGATACAGGGTACTATTAGAACACTTAGGAGGGTAAAGCACCTAATCAGCCTGGAATAGTCAGAGGAAGCTTCATGGAGTTGGTCTTCAGTTAGGTCTTAAAAGACGGGTAGGAACTAACCAAGCAAATGGAGGTAAGGATGGGAGTGGGTGGGCATTCTGGGGAGAGGAGACAGTAGAAACAATGGCAAAGAGGAGAGGAGCAGCATAGGACATGGTGAAGAATAGCATGTGGAGCAGGGCATGAGGATAGCTGGTGATGGGGAAATAGGCAAGGGTGAGATTGCAGAGGCCTCCATGTGCCTCACTGGAAAGCCTGGGCTTTGTCTGAAATGATGGGAGCCATGGAAGAGCTGTAAGCAGGAGACCACCAATGGGCAGATAGCGCTGTGGGAGATTCTCTTGCGGAGTAGAGAGATGGATAGAAGAAGTACATGACAGAGGGCAAGAGACCAGTTAGGAGGATGTGGCTATTTCCAAGCAGCAGTTGATGAGCAGCAGAACTGGGAGTGCCACAGAGAGCCGGGACAGACTTACGCCATACCTAAGATGCAAACACTGTAGGACACCCTGACTGCCTCCTTGCAAGGGATGAGGAAAGGGAAGCGCCAAGCAGGGCCTTTCAAGATTCTGGTTTAGGTAAAAGAAGAAATAAATGGTTGAGTGGAAGCCTGAGGACTGCAGTCTCATTGTTCTGAGAGAGACTTCACTTTCTCTGGCTTTCAGGCCAAGAACAGAACAAATTCTGTGCTTCCTGTGCCCCTGGGGAGATGGCCTGTGTTGCTGGAAGGATTTCTTCCTAATTGCCCAGGCCTGCCCAGAGGAAGAGGCAGGAACTGTATTTGGAACAACATTCAGAAGGGATCTGTTCTTGTTACCTTCACCTATCTGATCCATCTTGAATAAGATGGTCTTTCTCTGCCAGTGATTACAGCACTCCTGTACATGTTCCATTTTCAAATGCCTTAAAAATGTTATGAATATATATATATATATATATCATGCTAGTTCTCTCTATAAAGTGGTTATAATAAACTTTATTTTAACCAAACAAACAAATAATGCAATGGCCTGAAATCAATAAGTCGATGAACTCATGATAAAAATTATCTTATTATTATTATTTTTTTGCCATCTGGTTAGGACCCATTTTCTGCTAGCCCCCTGATTTTTAGAGGGTGCTTCACTGCGTGCAGTGTTGGTGGGAGGTCACACTCACTTCCAAAAACAGGACCTAAAAAGATCTGATCTTTTCACTCTCTGCTGTGGTCCAGCCAGGGTACCAGGATGTGACTAGAAGGTTTGGCGAATGACACATTCTTCTGGGGGAGTGAGGGAAGGAGGTTGATGGTTCTCTGTTGGGAGGGCATTCCTGCCAGCATCGGTGAGGGGTGCTGACCACAAATGGTTCCTGTGGTGGGAGCTTTGCTATGGTTCTTGCGGCCTGGTCCTCCGGAGCTTTCTCCGTTCCTGCATTTCTCAAGTCTGTGTCTTCAGCCTCTTGCTGATACTATGCACCCAAATAGTCTTTTAATAAAATCTTTGCCTGAGCCAGGGTTGATTTCTGTTGCTTGCATACTGGTTCTGACAGTGTAGACCTTCCATGCAGGAGAGGTATCCAGAGACAGGGTCACATACACACACCCTCTCCTTCACCCGGTACTCCCCAGAGCCCCTCCAATCTTACGTGCTTATGTGTGTACTGGGGCCAAGAGTTGAATTAGACCAGAAAGAATGATTTGTATTAGGACTTACCAAAAGAAATCATCTGCTGAGAAAACTGGACTCAAGCCCAGAGAAAGGATTTTGTGTTGCACAAAACTGGCAGATTTAGAAATATTGAGACAGAAAAGAATGTTGAATTATCCCTCTGTGACAGTCAAAGATGAGGCATTGAAAAGCTTAGAGCTGTAGATTTTGCTTATAAAACCATGGCAAGAGTATCATCACCGCAGCAAGGGCGAGCCCAGAGAAAGTGCATTTGGTGAGATTTTATAAATGTACCCAAGGCACGTGTTTTGTTGCAAATGATTTCTAAAATTCATGCTTCAGACATGAAATTTAGTTTGAAGGCAGGAGGAAGAGAGCAACATTTACTGAGTGCCTATTGTGTGAATGACTTTCATCTGCGTTGGTTTGTGTATTTATTTTATTTTTGAGACGGGGTCTTGCTCCGCCATCCAGGTTGGAGCACAGTGGTGCAATCATAGCTCACTCCTACCTCGAATTCCTCAGCTCAAAGGATCTGCCTGCTTCAGCCTCCTGAGTAGCCGGGACTACAGGCATGTGCCACCACACCCGGCTAACTTTTTATATTTTTTGTAGGGACAGAGTCTTGTTATGTTTCCCAGGTTGGTCTTGAACTCCTGGACTCAAACGATCCTCCCCCCTTGGCCTCCCAAAATGCTGGGATTACAGGTGTGAGCCATCATGCCTGGCCTTACATTGGTTTATTTAATTTACCTCAAAACCTTACAAAGGAGGTATAACATTTCTGTTGTATTCACAAGGAAACTAAGTAGGTGACTTGCTCAGAATCACACAGTTCACCAGTGGTAGAACTGGAATTTGAATCCAGGACTTTTGACTCCAAAGCTTGTGTTCTTCCTATCCTACCATATCTGCCTCTCTCAAAGATTTCATGAGGTCAACAGGAGAGAAAAGTACAGAGAGAGAGACTTTAGAATTTAGAAGAACATTCTTCTTCCATATAAATGAGAATCGGGACTGAAGACATAGCTGACTGGTTTTTCATAGCCGCCATTGTGTAGTCTGAGGAGTTTTGATTGTCTTGCTAACTCATACAATATCACCTCTAAATAACCAAGAAAGTCACGTTACAGCAAAAGAAGTACAGGCCCGCGCTCTTATTGGTGAAATGAACTGATCTTATGTGTAACTCATCACTCAGAGGCTTTGTAGAACTGCAGAATGACCTTCTAAAGACCAGCTAAGAAATAACATTGTGAAAATGTAGGGATACTGCCCTACAGAAGGAGGTCGATATGGTGTTGTTTCCCCTATGTCCAGAATACGTGGTCTTGGAACCAAGGATGGAAGGAATGGGTGTAGCCCAATCTCGTTTGAGACTATTACACATAGTAACTTAGATGTAGCCTTTTGGGTTTTCATCCCTGAAACCCTGGGTTGGTGCATTTGCAGATTCTGATTTCCACTGAGGAACACAGACATGCTTCTATTAAATCTGAAGCTAAAACTGTCCCCTAGGCATTTTAAGATCCTCATGCTACTGACTCAACAGACAGACAAGAAGGTTACTGTAGTGACTGGAGTGACTGATCTTAATCAAGGGAAATTAGGCCACTGCTATCTAACAATGGCAAGAAAAACCATGTCTAGGAGCCTAAAAGACTCAGTGGGTCACTTCTTAGCACTCCTGTGTGCAATCATAATGGTTGATGGCAAACTGTGACAACTCAGTAATACAGGATCACTAGGGCTTGGATCCTGGGAAATAAAGGGTTGAGTCATTCTATCAGGTAAAAACTCCACCCATCTGAGATGCTGAGGGTAAGGAGAGGTGGGAAGGAGGAAGCTATGGCTGTTGATTTCCGTTACATGACCAGTTACTGAGGTGTGGAATGTAACTGTTATGCTCGTCTTATCTAATGGATTATAATTTTCTTTTCCCTCTCACCTTTCCGCTCCGTTGTGTGAAAGGCACGCTACAATTTAGGTTCCAGGTGAGAGTATGACTGTATTGACATCTCTTACCATGACGTGACAGTGTATAAGACTCCGTCTCGAAAATGCTGAGGATTTCTTCACCCGAGTGAGGGGCAAGATAGATGCTGAGTGGATACAAAAGGGGTGGACCATGCAGGTTATTCTCTGCATCTCTCCCCTTCACTTCTCTCCAATCCATTCTCTATTCTTCTTTAGGCCTAAGGAGGCTGAGCCCTCCAAACCACCTCACCTGGGTTCTCTTGCCGTCTGGTTTCCAGTTGCTGTTGGTCGCTGAAGGTACTTAGCAGAAGATGAGAAGAACTTAGGCTTCAGCACCTAAGCCTTAGTTCTTCTGTGACCCCAGTTCCTGCCAGGCCACCCCCTGCCCTGATTTCAGCTGTCACTGGATTCTGTGAAAGCACTTTCCTCCCCTTGTCCCTTAAGACCCAGAGGTAGCAACGGCTTCCCACAGATGCTAGTCTCGTAGTTTCCATGAACCCTATCATCTGCACCTCTGTAACTGGTCTCTTTATTAAAAATCTCTTAAGTCAAAGCATTTGAACAGAGTTTTGTAACCTACTGGGCCCCCGGGTGACACAAATTGGGAGCGGATTTCATTTTATTGAAGCAGTCTTCATTTTCCCAGAAGATATGTATGGTGTTTTTTGAAAACGTGAATCTCTGTGATATTTAAGTCAATTGGCTCTACAAACATCTGATTTATATGCAGACTTCCAAGATGTCATGCCAGAAGTCATATAAAATAAGGGGAGGAGGCTACTTTAAAAGTTGATTTTATCTAAGAAACTTAGGCAAATGTACTTTCCTCCTTGCAGACTTATCACAAAAATGTCTATGTCATAAATGAGAAAATTGATTTCTACAGACATGTGGTAGAACTTGGCTATTACTTCACCTTTTTCTATTGGCTATCATCAAATGAAAATCCTTTGGGATTTGCAGAAAGCAAACATTCGTTTATTCCTTCTCCATGCCTTTTTCTGGTAGTTTCTGAGTGCCACGCCAAGGCCCTGCCACTGGTGAAATAAAGATAAGTGAGCTGTGGCCTTTGCCCACTGGGAATAAGTTGGGCATAGTGTGAGAGGCCATGGGCACATTCATTCAAGTCTGTGCTTTAAAGTGTTTTCTTTTTGCTTTTTTTGTTTTTGTATTTGTTTCGTTATGTTTTTTGAGACGGAGTCTCGCTCTGTCACCCAGGCTGGAGTGCAATGGCGCTATCTTGGCTCGCTGCAACCTCCATCTCTCGGGTTCAAGCGATTCTCCTGCCTCAGCCTCCCGAGTAGCCGGGATTACAGGTGCCCGCCACCAAGTCCAGCTAATTTTTTGTATTTTTAGTAGAGATGGGGTTTCACCAGGTTGGCCAGGCTAGTTTCAAACTCCTGACCTCAAGTGATTCACCTGCCTCAGCCTCCCAAAGTGCTGGGATTACAGGCATGAGCCACCGTGCCCCACCTTTTTTTTTTTTTTTTTTTTTTTGAGACAGGATCTCACTCTGTCACCCAGGCTGGTGTACAATGGTTTGATCTAGGCTCACTGCAACTTTTGCCTCTTGGGTTCAAGTGATTCTCCAGCCTCGCCCTCCTGAGTAGCTGGGACTACAGGTGTGTGCCACCACACCAAGCTAATTTTTGTATTTTCACTAGAGACGGGGTTTCACCGTATTGCCTAGGCTGGTCTCCAACTCCTGAGCTCAAAGTGATCTACCCACCTCAATCTCCCAAAGTGCTGGGATTACAGGTGTGAGCCATGATGCCCAGCCTAGAGTGTTTCCATGTGTAAAAATAATACTGACTTTCATTCATTCAACAGTTACTGCATTCTTGCTATGTGCCAATGCATGCAGTGGAGGTAGAAGACTGAGGGGAAAAATCCCCCAAAAGAAAAGAAAAGAAAATGAAACAAAAAACCTCCCAAACAAGAAGAAAAGAAAAGAAAAAAGCAAGAAAACAACACAAAACTTACCCCAAACAAATATAAATCCCACTTACCAGATTGTCTCTGCAGTCATGGCATTTGTGGTCTAGGGATCTCCTTCACAGAGTTGTGAGAATTAAATGAGATGAGAATTAAATGAAGCAGTAGGCACATAGTAGATGATTAATAAATGCTAGAGATTATGATTCTCTATTGGGGAGACAGACCCATTCCAATAAAATGTAATGCATGGTATATGTGTGCAAATAAGGGAGTGCAAAGAAGGAAAGAACTTATTCTGTTATGGGGAAATCATGGAGGGTCCCATAGAAGAGATGACATCTAAAAGAAGAGCCTGGGGCTGGCGTGGTGGCTCATGCCTGTAATCCCAGCACTTTGAGAGGCCGAGATGGGTGGATTACTTGAGCTCAGGAGTTCAAGACCAGCCTGGGCAACATCTGAAACTCCATCTCTACAAAAAATACAAAAATTAGCTGGGCGTGGTGGTACGTGCCTGTAATCTCAGCTGGCTGGGAGGCTGAGGTGGGAGGTTTGCTAGAACCTGGGAGGTGGAGGTTGCAGTGAGCCGAGCTTGTGTCACTGCACTCCAGCCTGGGTGAGAGAGTAAGACTCTGTCTCGAGGAAAAAAAAAATTGAAAAAATAAAACTTAAAGAGGAGCATAGTTTCACTGGACAAATGACAAGGAGGATGACACTCCAGGGAGAGGGCAAAGCCATGTAAGAGTGAGAGTATCTGCGGTGTTTTGGAAAAGGTGGTGAACTCAGTTTGGCTGGGGCAGAGGCTGCATGGGAGGAGATACGGAGAATGAGTGGAAGACAAGTTAGGACCTGCTGCGAAGATCTTCCTCTGCCATATGAAGTCTTCAGCTAGAATAGAAGCAGAGAGCCCTATGCGAGTGAGGTGAGCATCTCCCATGGTGTTCAACCCTAGAACACTGGAGGCATGTTGAAACCAGTGTGTGCCCATCCCTGTGGGAGGAGCACTCCACTTTCTTGTGCTTTAAACAGTTGAAATGACTGAAGCTGTATTAGAAGTCCCTAAGCAAGGGGAAACCAATGGGTCCAGAGTATTGTCTTGAAGTACAAAGTCTCCAAATACTGGGACAGGACCGTCATGTTTAAATAGCATCCCTTCCTGGCTGGGTTCCTTCTAGAGAAAGCACATGGACTGTATGTGACCAAATCAGTTTCCTTTTACAACATAACAAAAAGGTAAGATACAACATGAAGAATCAGCTTCTGGCATTGGTGGACATTAGGGATCAATGTCAAGTGCTGCTTTATTTTTCTTATCTATTTTCCAGGACCAAAGAGAAGGAAGAAGGGCCAAAAAGAGAAGGACACTATATAAAATCACATTTATTGAGCACATGGAGTATACCACACTCAGTGTTAGGTGCTACTGATTCACAGATGAATAAAATGACATCTGTGGTCTGACCAGTCTAGTGCAGGAGATATGTCTGCAGGCAGTGTCTGCTGTGTGTCACGCAACGTGCTGGATTCCATAGATGTCATCCCATAATGACCTTGAGACATAAGTATAGTTATCCTCATTCTCAGTTGTAAGACTAAGGTTCCCGGAAGGTGAGTAATTTGCTTTAGGTCACCTAGCTGGGATATCAAATCGGGGTCCTTTTAGGAAATACATGGCACTTGCAGATGGTGGGGATTGAGGATAGTTTGGTGAAAAGACAGTTTGCAGTGGAATGGGCAGGGCAAGGGAAATGAACAAAGGATGGGGGGCACCCTGGGGATAGCCATGGGGAGGGACACCACCATCCCTAGGCCTAAAGGGGGAGACAGAGGGAGCAATTACAGGGCCCTGGAGAGAAGGGCTATGATATAGGGGGGTCTCCAGATAGGAGCTGTGGCCTTTGGTAGAAGGATGCAGCCAAAAGGGATATCAGTATTCTGAACTCACTCTCCTTCTGCCCGTTGATGTCTTGCCAGTGCCTTCACTGGCAAAGCCCGACCAGAAGCTAGAGGTCAAAGGAGCCCATTGATGCAGCCCATATGGGTCAGCCTCCCAGGGCACAGACCGAGGCAGACAAGGGCAAAGTGTTGGGTCTGGAAAGGAAAATGGAAAATACCCAGTGCAACCAGTCAGGGATAAAGAGGAGATTCCTGGTTCAGGTCCCTTGCCTTGTCTGCTCTGCATGCAGCAGCTTTAACATGCAGTGAGTCTTACAGATGTCACAATCTTACTGATGTGGGAAGCACAGAGGCTCCACTCTTAGCAAAGTGCCCCAGAGGGTTTCAAGCTGGAAGATGTTTTGGGGGAACTGCTTCTTTCGGTCACCCCTTTTTCTTGTAGGAGACACATTTGGGTTTATGGTGATGGGATTCTGCCTGTACAGACTGAGGAAGTCCTGTTGAAATAACTGCAGTGTTATGTGCTTGCAAAAAGTGCTTCTGTAAGTTGTGTCACCTGGATCTGACATCTAGGTTCTAGGAACAACTTGTCACAGGATCATCAGTGCCATCTTGCTATAGGGTTCCTGGGTTATATATCTTCTTATATGGTTATATATATACTGGTTCAGTATCCCTAATCTGAAAATCTGAAATCCAAAATGTAGTCAGAATTTCCTTTGAATGTCATGTCAGCACTCAAAAAATGTTGGATTTTGGAGCATTTCAGATTTTGGATTTTTGGATTAGGGATATCCAAATATTTATCCCTAAATAAACGGTGAGTAACCATATATGTGTATGGTTTCATACATCCTCCTTTTTTTCTGCTAACTGCCCCTCTTTTCCTTTGGGGGAAAATTTTCCCTTTTCTGTGTGGTTTGGTGGGGCTGTTCATCACAGTGCTCTCTCCTCCCACAATACCAATAGGCGTTGCCAAGTAACAAAGCTGAGCCAATTACAGTTCCTACTCCCGGGACAGTGATTGGGCCATAGATGGGCATGTGACCCAAGCAGGGCCAATCAGAGTATTCTCTGGAATTGATCTAGGGAGGTCCCCAGAGCGGGAGGGTCTCTGTCTCTCTCTCTGGGTTGCTATCCTGGAGAGGCATCACACATGGGCATAAAATTATAGTGATGGAATGGTGACCAGTAGGTTGGCTTGTGTGTCTTTTTCTAGAAGGTCTAGGAGGGTGAGCACAGGCTTGGTCAATCATCCTCCTGGATACAGTGGGGCATTCAAGGCATGTGACCCAAATCAGGCCAATCAGAGCCAATTGCAGGACTTCTGCCAGTGAGACTGGGAAGGCCCCTTTCCACAGGCATTGCTGAGAGGGTGGGGTGAAACCCTGTAGCTGTTGGCTGCTGTCTTGCCTCTGTGAGAGGAGAACCTGCCAGAGAATGGAGTTAACAGAGGACAGCATAACCGAAGATGTAGACTTGGGTGACCAATGCATCACGGTTTGCCTGAGACTGTCCTGATTTTAAAACTAAAAGTTTTAAAATCGTAGGAACCCCTTCAGTTCTAGGCAGACCAGGACAGTTGGTAACCCCAAGGAGAGAGTGAACATGTGTCCCAATGACACTGTTCGAGCCCCTGGATTCAACCCCACCTGTGGACTTCTTAAGTTTTCTGTTCTTTGCAACCAAATGGGCCTTGACTAACTCAGAAATGGGCAGTTCAAGGGACAGGAACATCTGTGTGGATTTGATTAAGTCAACTAAAGCCTTCCAGTCAGTTCTCCTTGATTTTCTGATCTTTACGATGAGCAGGCGATTGACTTTAATGTTCTCTTCCAGCCCCAGAAAGTCTATGAATCTGTATCAGGCCAGTCTTGCAATCTTCCCCTATCCCTTTTTGCAGTTAAAAGAAGAAAAAAAAAAAAAAAGAAAAGAAAAGAAAAAGAAAAAAAGCCCGCTCTGCAGAGCATTCCAAGATCCAAGCAATGTGCTTGAGCTGATGTTATCATCCCTTAGAGCAGTTTTACCTAGATGAAAGCAAGGACTATTAAAATATCTGATTATAGCTTTTATGTGAGAAGAGGGCTGGAACACTAGGCATGAAATGGTATTTACTGTGCTTGTGATACTAAACAGCTGGAGAGTCTTCAAGAATGAGGCAGTTACTCCACTGACAGGGATGGCTCTCAGCATTGAGCTTCTGCAGGGGAACCTGAGGCCGGGTGTTGTCTAAGTCCCAGCTCTCTCGAGTAGAAAGGGACCTCATCTGGGAGTCAGGATTCCTGGGCCTTAAAATAATAAAAATAACATATTCAGTGGTTTAGTGTCGATGATGCATTTTAACATATATTACCTGCTGTGAGGCATTCCTGCTGCCTATAGCAATCTTGCTCAGGTACTTCATTATTTCTACTTATTCTCTAGGTCTCAGCTTTAATGTCCTCAACGAGAGTCTTGCTGGCGCCCCTAGAACACGCTTGGTTTCTGTAGTGATCATGGTGAATCAGGATACATGTTGGTGGCCATGTACACCATCTCATCCTCCCTTTTTTTGCTAACCGTACCTGCTTTCCTTTGGGGTAAAATTTTCCCTTTTCCATGTGGTTACTGTAGGGCTGCTCATCACAGTACTCTCTCCTCCCACAATACCAACAGGGGTTGCCAAGTAACAAAGCTGAGTCAGTTACAGTTCCTACCCTTGGAACAGTGATTGGGCCATAGATGGGCATGTGACCCAAGTAGGGCCAATCAGAGTCTCCTGTGGAATTGATCTAGGGAGACCCCCAGAGAGGGAGGGTCTCTGTCTGATGGGGCTGCTGTGCATGGAAGGTTGCGAGACGCTTTCTTAGTAGTGCTGAGGTCAACTATCAGTGTTAGGAGAGAAAGTAGGTGGGGCATAAAGGGAAACAGTGATGAAGAACTGAATAAATGTGAAAGCCCTCTTTTGAGACATAATCCACATACCTTAAAATGTACCCTTTAAACGTGTAAAATTCAATGGTTTTTAGTATATTCACAGGTTTGGGCAACCATCACCACTATCTAATTCCCGAAGGAAATTAGAAGCCAATTAAATTGACCTATGGACTTTCAATCAGAAGCTGATGATGCAGAGAATAGGGCCAATGGAAAGGGCATTCTGGTGAGGCCAGCAGCAGTAGCAATAATGTGTGATACCCAGGGACCATGATGGCAGCAGTGGTACACTTGGTAATGTCCTCTGTTCAGCGGGGATGCCAGCAGTATCCCCACTAGGCTTTTCTCAGGTGTCATTTTGGGCATGGTCTGGGCTGCCATCTTGCTTTCCTTATTCGAACTCATGTTCCAAACCTGGGTCTTCCTGGTGATTTTGTGAGCTCCCCAGTAACCCAGATGAGCCTCTCATACTATTTCCAGAAGGAAATTCCAGAAGAAAACTCTATAACCTTTAGAAGTCCCTATTCCCTCTCTCTCTCTAGCCACTGGAAACCACTAATCCCTTTTCTGTTTCTGTGGATTTCTCTATTCTGAACACTTCATAGAAATGGAGTCAGGAAATATGTGGCCTTTTGTGTCTGTCTTCTTTCACTTAGCATGATGTTTTTAAGGTTCATCCATATTGTATCATGTATCAGTACTTCATTTCTTTTTATGACTGAACGATATTCTGTTGTAAAGACAGAGGAGTATGATTCTCGTTTTACAGACAGGGAAGCTGAGTCAGGGAGATTAAATAACTTATCCAAGTCATATAACTAGTATATCCATTAGAATTCCTAATTATAAATAACAGAAGCCAACTGTGGCTGATTTAAGAAAAGGAATTTATTGACAGGCTACTGGGGAACTCACATAATCGCCAGGAAGACCCAGGCTTGGAACATGAGTTGGAACAAGGAAAGCAAGATGGCAGCCCAGACTATGCCCAAAATCGTACCAGAGAAGAGTCTAGTGAGGATACTGCTGTCATCCCCGCTGAACAGAGGACACTACCAAGTATACCACTGCTGCCATCACGGTCCCTGGATATCAGACATTGTTGCTACTGCTGCTGGCCTCACCAGAATGCCTTTTCCATTGGTCCTTCTGTGCATCATAAGCTTCTGATTGAAAGTCCATATGTCTATTTAATTGTCTGTGACTTAGCTGCAAGGGAAGCCAGGAAAGTGAATATTTGGTCTTTTTGGCTTCTATAGTAGAAGTAGGCTTGCCTTACCCTATGACACGCTGTGGGAGAGTTCTGTAGAGCAGGAAAGTTCTATGTTGGGTAGAAAAAAACAATCTTCACTCTAGTAATAGGTGAAAAGCCAAGTTTGAACACATTATAGTTGTTTGACAGTTTCTGACAAAATGCCCAGTTCTCTGAACCTTTTGATTAATTGAAAGACTTACCATATTATTTCCCATGTGCTCCCCACTATCCAAATGTCAGGTGTCAAAGCTATGATAGGTCATCATGTACTCAACGGGTCTATTAATTTCTTATCTATCCTTCACCTTTTGTTTTAAAAGTAAATCCTGCCAGAACACAGTGCCCTTTTAAATATAAGCAGAATTAATCGCCTTAAAAAGCAAGAACCAAACTGAAACAAAAATACTCAGAACAAACACGAGGACTCTGATCTTGCCATGCATATGAGAGTGGGGAGTTTCCCTGCTGCCTTAGCCCTTGGGAGTTGTGGCCTGATGGCAAAAATTCTTCTACCCTCTGTCCTAAAGGAAAATATATTGAGAAACATGTGGATTGTTTCTTGGCTAGTGCCCCCAGGACTTTTCATGAGTAAACTCCTGTATCTTCATCACCATCGCAAGAGAAGCCTGCCCAGATCATACATCTAGTGCTCGTGGAAACAGAGATGTTGCGCCAGATGAGAGGCCTCATCCTGGATTACACAGGCTTTGATAAGATCAATGTAAAAATGCATCCACTGTCCTCTGCCCTTGGGCACATGGATAATTAAATCACATACTTATTTACAACCACGGAGGGGATGCCAACCTACCTGTACTTAAGCCAAGAAACCTCACGTTTGTCAGACCATAAGGGAAGGACATTCCAGAGAACAAGGTTGTCTCTTTATTTTCTTGGGTATTTACACTGGAGAGACCTCAGAAACAATCCAGTTCCAAGCCTTTCACTTTACAGAGGAGGACACTGGGGCCTGGAGAGGAAAAGCTCAGGGTTCCTTAGCTCAGTAGTGACAGGGCTAAGGCAAAAACTTCGGTTTCCCACAAGTGGAGGTGATATAAATAATAAAATATTTATCCGTAAATCTCAAGCTTATGATATTTAATTAGAAAATATGTGTGGAAGCATTATTATATGGATATTAGGTAAAGTTAACAGAACTCGAGCAAGTACTTAATCTCTCTGTGCCTCAGTTTCATCACCTGTGAAGTGGGGGTAATATTCGTCCCCCCTCATTAGCTCTGTGAGGAAGAACTAAGTTAAAGTATGTAAATTGATTGGGATGGAACTTGGACCATTGTGTGTACTTCATGGCTGTTTTTTTTTTTTTTCTTTTTGAGGTGGGGTCTTGATCTGTTGCCCAGGGTGGAGTGCAGTGGCGTGATCTCGGCTCACTTCAACCTCCACCTCCCGGGTTCAAGTGATTCTCCTGCCTCAGCCTCCCGAGTAGCTGGGATTACAGGCATGTGCCACCATGCCTGGCCGAATTTTTGTAGTTTTAGTAGAGGAGGGGTTTCACCATGTTCACCAGAATGGTCTCAAACTCCTGACCTCAGGTGATTCACCTGCCTCGACATCCCAAAGTGCTGAGATTACAAGTGTGAGCCACCGCACCTGGCCAATGGCTGTTGTCTATCATGTTGGCTTGTTGAATCTAACATCCAAAGGAATCTTCAATTTGGCCCTGCTACTTAATTGATTAAAAAATTTAATTAAGTGATTAACTTACTCCCCTCCCAATTTTCTTATTGGAAATAGGTCCAAAAGATATGATCTCACTGTGCTATTTTTAGGGAGCCCTAGCAACCGTAGGGGAGGCTGTTGTGGGAGACAGGAGACTGTCATCTTTCTAAACATGCAGCCTCTAGGCAATGCCCTGCGGGTATGAACTTGTTTCAAATCCTGGTGCTAGTGGTTGCTGGCTGAGTTCAGATGGACTCCTTTCTCTATTTGGGCATCTGCCTCCTCGACTATAAAAAGACAGGTGAATAGGCTTTTTTCAACCAGCTCTAAAGGTCTCTGCAGAAGTTGTAGGTATTGGACATGGATTTATTGATTTCCTAGAACAACCGAGTATAAGTTAAACCTGTGGACTCAGAAGTCAGTGTCCTGAGTTCAAGGGCAGACTTGTGTGATGCAAGTTATTCAACACTGTAAGACTCAGTTTTCTTATTTGCAAAATGGGGACAATAACACTACTTTCTTTAAGGGTTGTGAGGATTTAATTATATCATGTGTGTGGGCTGAGCATGGTCGCTAATGTCTGTAATCCCAGCTCTTTGGAAGGCCAAGGCAGATGGTTTGAATTGAGCCCAGGAGTTCGAGACCAGCCTGGGCAACATGACAAAAGCCCATATATATAAAACATACAAAAATTAGCTGGGTGTAGTGGCGTGTGCCTGTAGTCCCAGCCACTTGGAAGGCTGAGGTACGTTGAGCACTTGAGCAAGGAGGTTGAATGAGAAGTTGCTGTGAGCCGTGATTGTGCCTGTGTACTCTGGCCTGGGTGACAGAGGGAGACTCTGTCTCAACAAAAAAAAATAAATAAATAAATAAAAAATAAGCTACTTAACAGTGTGTCTGGCATCCCATAAGCTCCTAGCAATTATTGGCATTATCAAAACAGCCACTGGAAGATTTTGGTTTCTAGAGCAAACCTTCTAATATCAGCTTCTTCCATGTTCTTAGTCTTCTCCTCTCAAGTCAAGTACAAAGCTTTGAGTAATTGAGAGTTTGAATGTGTGGAATGCTGGTTAACCAAGAGTTGGCTCTCCTGCATTTTGTCATTTGTGGATGTTTATGGACAGAATTTGCAAGGGGCCTAGTGGGCATCAGATGGCACTTGTCTTGAGCACATTCATTCTGAGGGAAGGAAGTAGATGTATTAATAGTTTCCCAGATAATGACCACCACTTTCAAACCATTAAGGCAATCCAGCTTCTGGAAAATCCAGGTCAGAAAATAACCTACCAGAAGTAGAAGGAACTTCTTCCAAAAAAATTTTAAAAAAAATAAATAAAGAAAGAAAGAAAAAAGAAAGAAAGAAAGAAAGAAAAGAAAATCTATCTCATAGGTTTTATCTGAGATCATCAGGGAATACATTTTCTTGGAGATGAATAAAAAAGAAGCAACTGCTCCATCCACACAAGAGTAGTAAATAGTAATAAAATCTCCTGTGAACAGCCACTTCTTAGTAACCTGAACCTAGAAGATGTAGGTTCAAAGTCATGGGTAGAAAGATATTAGATGCATCACAGAAAAACACAAAGAACATGGAGAACTTGGTTATGGATTTATGACATGTTTATGAGGCTGAATATTTGCTTTTTAAGGGCCTCCCAACCATCCTTTGCAAAGAAAAGGTGTCTCTAGAGAATGTTTCAACTCAGCCTCCTGGAGGGTGATGGGGGAAGGGGATAGGGGAGGCAGAGGGGCTGTTGATCTTATGATGGAAGAGCAAGTGAGCAAGTGAACTTGCATGAGCCTCAGCCCCTTTGCATAGGAAGTTAACTCAAGAGCCTTGTGTTAGGTCAGCATCTGGGCAAGTGTGCCTTCTGGAGGAGAGGTCTTAGAGGGGGTTTTACCTGAAGCCAGCTCTTGAGTTCCAGGCCATGGAGTCCTTGGCACGTTGGTAATGGAACCACTTCCATAACTCTCAGCTCTCCCCCTACAGCCTCTGATCCTCTCTACACTTCCCTGCCCTTGAATCTTACTGTCTAGTGACCTCTGCTCTGGGCTGGCCATCCAGTCTCCTAACTGTATCTCTCCCAGGCTTTCTTTCAGTGGGTTCTCTGCTTTTACCATCTGCCCATACATGGAGCCCATGACTTTGTCCCAGGTCAATCAGTTATCATTATCTCAGTTCTCATAATAACGTGCAATTGAGTACTCACTATGTGCTCATTGCTAGGTACTTCACAGAAATTATCTAAGATCCTTCCAAAAACTCAGAGAGGTGGGTATTTGTAGCACCAATTTTTAACATAAGATTGAAGCTCAGCTTGCTTACTTGATGCTTACTCTCTTCATGGTGCTATAACAAAATACCTTAGACTGGATACTTTATAAAGAACAGAAATTTAATTCTCACAGTTCTGGAGTTTGGTATGTCCAAGATCAAGGTGCCATCAAATTTGATGTCTGGCAAGGGCTCGCTCTCTGCTTCCAAGATGGCGCCATGTTGTTGCATCCTCAAGTGGCGGAAGGGATGGAAGGAACTTGCTCCCTCAAGTCCTTTTATAAAGGCACTCATCATTCATAAAGGTGGAGCCCTCCTGGCCTAATCACTCTGAAAGGCCTCACCTCTTGAGACTGTTGCATTGGGAATTAAGTTTCAATATAAATTTTGAAAGAGACACAAGCATTCAAACCGTAGCACCTGATTTGTCCAAAATTGCACAGCTAGTCAGTGGTGGAGCCAGAATTACATCCAAAACCCACTCTCGAAGATCTGGGGTCTTTGCACAACCTCAGTAGTCTTCAACTCCATGTCATCGAGGGATTTTTCTCAGAATAAAGTCATATAGAAGGTAAATAAATGTGGAGCTTTTATTTACAACAACCTTATCATAGGTTACAATGAGGCATTCATTTTGAGTTATCTGCTAGATAAAATTCATTGATTTATTAATGAATTTAAATGAATTTATTAATAAATCAATTCATTCAAATTAATTTAGTATGTATTAATTAATTCATTTAAATTAATTTAAACTATTTAAAATAATTTAATATGTATCAACTAATTCATTTAAATTAATTTAAATTATTTAAAATTTATTAATTCATTTAAATTCATTTAAAATTTATTAATTAATTCCATAGAATTGAGTTATGTTTGAGCACATACCTTCTTGTTGTAAGTGAGACCCTGGGCAACTAACTTACCCTCTCTGGGTTTGTAAGATGGGGATAATAAGGCCTCCTTGGTAGGTCGTAGTTAGGTTTAGAGAAGGTAATGGCGTCAAGTGCCTGGTACCTGGGAGGCACTACATAAATGGTGGTTATTACTATGATTTCACACTTCATTTTAGTCCAAATATTAAGATCATGAGGATTAATTTTTCATTTAATTAGTGACCTAAAACGATGTTGGTGTCCTTAAAGCCACCAGAAGCCAGATGAAGCTTCAGGGCTCTCTAGCCCTGCATGATAGAGAAGGTCCCATCCACCTGAGAGAATGTGAGGGGTACCAGGACGTGTTTAAGTCTGTGGAGGGATGTGCACACCTGCTCTTATGAGCCAGGGACCCTACCCACAGGGGATTCTGGAATGGGATACTTACATTAGGAACATGGCTTCTCAGTGCTTTGGAAAATTCTTCAGTTCCACAGCCCCTTCTGGCAGCTCCAGGGGGCTCTGATTTTGACATTACCCTGCATAGTAGATCGCTGGGTAACGTTTATTACTCCTAAATGTCTTTCTTAATGGCTGAATTCCCGGAAGGTAGTATTCCTGCTTCAGGCTGCATTTCAAGATGTGACTTTCACTTGGAACAACTTGGAACAGAGCCAAGAACTGGACTTTAGGGAGGGACTTGGGCCATGAAATGCTGTGCTAGGGAAGAGGCTTGGGAAGAGAGGAAATACCTCCATTCCTTTGCAGCTGCCACTCAAAGAAAGCAAGCCGTTTCTTCTTTCTCTCTGGGGTCCTCTTCTTCCTGCTGCCACCAGTTTCCATATGGATGTCCTACGAGAGCCATGGAGAGCT
This sequence comes from Papio anubis, assembly GCF_008728515.1. NCBI lineage: Eukaryota > Metazoa > Chordata > Mammalia > Primates > Cercopithecidae > Papio > Papio anubis. The sequence goes on from NC_044983.1 coordinate 118,900,364, forward strand.
GCAGTTAGTTACCCATGAGTGTTCGTTAGTGTTCCCAGCAGATGCATAAGGAGGAGAGAAGGCAAGTTTGTCAGGTGGGGCCTCTGCTTACATGAGGCATTTCCCATGTGGAATAACGGACTTGGAGAAATTGTGTATGCCTTTGGGCTGAGCTAGGCCAAGTGACCTCAGGGACATTTGAATATTAATTAGGGCATATAAAAGCCGGAAGGGACTCACAGTCCTAATCATTGATTTAGAATGATAGCATTTTATATCTAGAATTTAGGGTTCCCAGGGTTCTGGGAAGTTGTGCTATGTCCCAACATATATTTCTTGAGTGTATTAGTGAGTGCACGTGGGTGCAAGTGAAAGAAACTCAAATTAGTTTAAGGAAAAACCCAAGAGAGGAAGAGAGGTATTGGCCTACGTGCTTGAAAAGCCCAGGGGTGGATCTTGGGCTGTGGCCAAGGCTGGACGCCCTGAGCCTCAGTCTCTTTCCTTCCATTTTAGATCCTTGCTCACTTCTGCACTGGGTTCAACACCAGGGGGCTTTTCAAATGGTGACAAAGATGGCCACTGCTATGCCTCTGTTTTCACTCTTCTCAGAACTGGTGATCCTAGAAAAAAAGAATATCAAGATTCTAGCCCAACTACGAGGAACAACATGACTGACCTGGCTTGGGCCACAGGCCCGTTTCTTGAAACAAGTGCTTCATCCAGAATTCTGATTGGCACCATCTCTGAAATCATAGCTTGGTTGGAGAACCTGGGATGTCCTTGCTTTCTCGACAGGGACAGAATTTTTGCCACAGTTGCCTGTGGTAGGTAGAATAATCCCCTGCCACTCCACCCAAAAATGTTCACATCCCAATCCCCAGAACGTAGGCATCTGTTATGTTTCATGGAAAGGGTGGGGAGGGAGAATTGAGGTTGCAGGTTGAATTAAGGATGCTAATAAACTGTTCTTAATGAGATTAACCTGGATTATGCAGGTGTGCCTAGTGTAATCACAGGGCCCTTAAATGGGAAAGAGGGAGGCAGAAAAGAGGCAGAACCAGAGAGAGGGCCTTGGGAAAAAGACTCGCCCAGCCATTGCTGGCTTTGAAGACGGAAGGTGACCAGGACTGAAGCGCGGACAACTAGAAGCTGGAAGGGGCATGACAATAGGTCTCCCCTACAGCCTCCAGAAGGAACCAGCCCTACCGACAGCTTCATTTTAGTCCAGGGAGACCCACTTTAGACTTCAGGCCTCTGGAACTGTAAGATAATAGATCTGTGTTGTTTCAAGCTGCTAAGTTTGTGGTGATTTGCTATGCAGCAACAGGAAACTAATATACTGCCCCAAATAAAGACTCTGCTCAGCTTTTCTGCATCCAGGTGTGGCCATGACTAAGTTCTGGGCATAGGAGGAACAGCTGTGTGGCAGCTTCTGGCAATGTTAGACCACCTCCCTCTCTTCAGCTCTCTTTCCCACTGCCGCCTAGACATGGATGCCAGTTGGACCACAAGAATGAGGCTATACCCTGAAGAGAATGGAGGCGTGAGCTGGAAGGAGCAGCGCCATAAGACCAGCCTTGGGATTCTCATCTCCACACCTTCACTTGGGCAAGAAATAAACTTCTATCTTGTTCAAGCCCCCCCCGCCTTTTTTTTTTTTTTTTTTAAGATGGCGTTTCACTCTCACCCAGGCTGGAGTGCAGTGGCACAATCTTGGCTCACTGCAACCTCCGCCTCTCCAGTTCAAGCCATTTTCCTGCCTCAGCCTCCCGAGTAGCTGGGCTTACAGCCGTACGCCACCAAACCTGGCTAATTTTTGTGTTTTTAGTAGAGATGGGGTTTCACCATGTTGGCCAGGCTGGTCTTGAACTCGTGACCTCAAGTGTTCCACCCACCCCGGCCTCCCAAAGTCCTGGGATTACAGGTGCGAGCCACTGCGTCGGCCATGCCACTGTTATTTTAGGTGTTTTCAAAACTCACAGCTGGAGCCAACCCTAACTCCTGTAGAAAGAAATGGCCTTAACTCTGACATTTAAGGAGGCCCAACAGACCCAGTGTCTCCACACACAAGCTGGGAGCATCCCAAGGGTCTCCCAGCGGTGGTTCAGGAGCTGTCGACTCCGTCCTTGGCTCCCCCCAGTGTCTTTCCCATTGGATGCTGCAGTCTTGGCGTCCCTGCCCTCGTCTCTGTCTTGCCTCTTGCCGTTGCTGCTGGTGTCTATTCTTAGGCAACCCTCGCCATCCCCGAATCAGCCTGGCTCTCTGGACTCCGTGCGACTTTGGTGAGTACCCGTGAGTCAGCTCTGCTCCTATGGAACATACTCCCACCCTAGCGTGCCTGCCACCACACCCTACTCAGAGAAAGCTAAATAAAAATACAAGATGTAATTAGCATGGAAGACCTTGTCTTAGGTCTCTGTGTGTGACTTCATAGGAAATGAATCAGTTATAATAGCTAACATATACTGAATGCTTACCATGGGACAGAAAATTAAGTGAGCCATTTTTTAACTTTATTTTATTATCAGAGCAACAGTAGGAGGTAAGTACTAGTGTTATCTCCCTTTATAGGTAAGGAAACTGAAGCTGTGCTAGTAGAGAAATTAAATAATTTATCTGAGATCACTCATCTGTTAAGTGGCAGAGGCAGTGTATAAACCAGGCAATCTGATTCTGGAGCCCATGCTGTGATAGATCAGTGTGCTACCTCCCAAGCCCAGTGACTTTCGTCTTCTGAGTAGCACCTCATGTAATAAAATGTTTAGACAATCATGATAATGGCTCGGAGCACCAGGCAGGGCTGCCATGTATGGTTGGGTGGACTGTGCACTGCACAACTCAGGAGGTGCCATTCACATTGTCATATTTCAATTGTAACTCCTTGAGTTGTGCAGAGGACAATCCACACAACTACATACGTCTACTCTGAGGCCTTGGGGCCTGCACCAGCTGATATCAGGAGGTCACAGGGAAATGCCAGGAACTCAGCTGAGGAGCTATTAAAAACTTCTTGGGTGTTGGTGTTGAAAATTAGGAATTACGGAAGTTAGCCAAGGTAATGGGAGACAGGAACACAGAGGACTCTTGCTGGGGCAACTTGACAAAATGCTGGGTGGTTTCTTCCGCACTCAGACTTACGCTAGATGACTTTTACAAAGGGGGAGGGGAGGGGCTAGTTTTGTTTTTGCATCATAAAAATAATACATGCTTATTAAAGGCCATTTAGGAAATGTAGAAACATTTAAAGAGTTTAATATTTTAAATAATAAAATATTAGCGGTGGTTTGTCCTGTAACCCAAAGAAAACCACTGTTAATATTTTATTATATTGGCTGCATCTTCTCTAGGGTTTTTTTTCTCTTTCTATATATATATTTCCATAGATATCTATACATAGAGTGAGAGCTCTCTCAAGGGGGAGAGATCAATATATTATTTGTACATGGTTGATCCTGCTAGAAATAGGAATACTATTTGTACAATTTTCACCTGGCCCTCTAGAAACAGTTCAGTTGGGGCTGTGCTCAGTTTTGCTTGTCCTGGAACCTCTTAAAGGCTCTACTTGGCTGCTGGCACAGGCTATAGAGGGGGTTTAGGGAACTAGTAGGCCATAGGATGGAGAGCCTCTAGTAGGTTTGAAGAGCAGAAGCAGGAACAATCCTTGGGATGGAGAATGCAGCCCAGTCCAACACAGGGTCCTGGTGGTGAGGGGCTCACTGAATCCTACAGGCCAGTGGAAAGTCTTGAGCCTGCTTGTACACCAGGGAGATTGGTGGCCTCCCTGGTGATGAAGTCTTCCTCCTAAAAGAGACCTTCGGGGGTTGTAGTTCAGCCTCCTCCCTCCTCTTCATTACCTTCCTAGCCCACCTTAACAGCACAAACACATTTTCTAGCTGAGGAAACTATGCCCTAGGGAGGTAAGTTGACCCACTTGAGGTCATACAGTGAGTCAGTGTCATACTGTGGGCCCAGAACTCGGGGCTCCTGACTTCTTTCCAAGCCTGGAAATGTGTGCTGTTGAAGACCAGTCTTCCTCCTGAAAGAGTCCTTTGGGGTCTCTTGCTTTCCAGTGAAGAACATGCTGGAATAAAGAACCACATTCCACATTGCTCTGGAATAAAGAACATTCCATGGTCAAAGCAATGTGGGAAGGCTGCAAATTGCAAATCCTCTCTTGGAGGTTCATAAGCAACTTAGCTTACTAAAGTCTCAGAGAAGGCCTGAAGCAAAGAAACCTGTTTAACTTGGTTCAATCCGTTGTTGCTTGAACTTATGTGGGAAGTTTCCATTGCTCATCTAGTTATGCCTTGAGGAACATATGTTGGGAAAGAGAGGCTGTGTTACGCCACACTGCCTGTCCACTGAGGCCAGAAAGGATACCTGAGGACACAGGAAATGTCACACTGGGTGAGAGTACCATCCTTCCAGCCCAGGAATTTGCTCTCTGATAGGGCCATCAAGAAAAGTGTTGTAATAGCATGTGGCTGTCCTTTGCTAATGCCAAGCTTAGAGGCCAGAGATGGTTTTTGTTTTTTGTTTTTGTTTGAGAGGCAGTCTCACTCTGTCACTCAGGCTGGAGTGCAGTGGTGTGATCTTGGATCACTGCAACCTCTGCCTCCTGGGTTCAAGCGATTCTCCTGCCTCAGCCTCCCGAGAGCTGGGATTAGAGGTGTGTGCCACCATGCCTGGCTAATTTTTGTATTTTTAGTGGAGACGGGGTTTTGCCATGTTGGCCAGGGTGGTCTCAAACTCCTGACCTCAGGTGATCTGACCGCCTCGGCCTCCCAAAGTGCAGAGATTGCAGGTGTGAGCCACCGTGCCTGGCCTGAGACAGGGTTTTCTTAAATGGCCTAATAGCTTTAAATGATACTGTGTTTCCAAGTGGATTTAAACTTTTGAAAATTTCAAGTAGCTTACATTAAGTAAGTGCCATGTGAGCACTTTCTTGCCTGTTGTGTTCATCTCTGTATCCTCAATGCCTTGAACAGTGACTGGTACACAGTAGATACTCAATAAAGACTTGCTGAATAAATGGAATGAAATTTCCAGTTACTTTTGGAGGCTACATAGAGTTCCAAAATAACTTTCCTCTGCATGACATACAATCTTTAACTTTCCTCTTCCAGGCTGTGAGATTTGCCACTTACTATTTCGATTTAACAAATGCTTATGCAATACTTAATGTATAGAAACCCTATGCTGGGCATATTCTCGTATAAAAAAATCCCTTAATTAATACTGTCAGTGACCCTGTCAAGTACAATGGCAAAAACGGCAATTACTTTTGCACGAGCCTAACATAATCTCAATTTTCCAGGTGAGGAGGCTGAGGTTTGGAGGTGTTTGGTGACTTAAGCAAGGTGGTGTTCTTAAGTGTTGAAGTGAGATTTATGAACCCATAGCCACAGCCAGGAGTAGCTTATTTATGGAGCTTCCCTGGAATGATAAAAGTAGACTTAAGATAAATCAACAAGAGGCAGGTCCCAGATGAAGTCTGCTCCAGGTTATAAAGAAAGGCACTTCCTCTTCTGAAAAGTTGTCTGCAGCAAGGACTGGTTATTATGACTGTCCTGGGCACCAGATAGGGACTCTAGGCCACCTGTTAAATGTCTTTGTGGAAAATGATTCTGCTTAAAGCACAATAACTCTGAGAATTGAGAAACATGAATAGTTCCCAGCTGATGGAACAGCTGAGGCACTAAGCCTCCCCAAGCCTTGGTTACAGCAACACAATGCCATAACACAAGAGCATGACTTCAAATTTCCCCATCCACTCAGTAGGTTGATAGTTCTTTTTCCACCCAACACGTTAAATGCCCAGATATTGCTCTTATTAGTGCTAGCGTAACTTTTTCATTTTTTTTTTTTTTTTTGAGACGGAGTCTCGCTCTGTTGCCCAGGCTGGAGTGCAGTGGCACAATCTCGGCTCACTGCAAGCTCCGCTCCGCCTCCCGGGTTCACGCCACTCTCCTGCCTCAGCTTCCCAAGTAGCTGGGACTACAGGCGCACGCCACCATGCCCGGCTAATTTTTTGTAATTTTAGTAGAGACGGGGTTTCACCATGTTAGCCAGGATGGTCTCGAACTCCTGACCTTGTGATCCACCCGCCTCGGCCTCCCATAGTGCTGGGATTACAGACGTGAGCCACCGCGCCTGGCCGTAACTTTTTCATTTTTAAGAATTAAAAAAAGACAGCCATTCTAACACCTGGTTACCTCCTGAAAACAGTGTCTATTCTTCTGAGCCAGCACAAAGTGCTGTTAATTACACTTTGTTTAAGAGAGAGTGTCTGGCTGGATGGGAAGATTATGTTTCAATATATTTGTAGGATGTTTGAGCTGGGAGGAGCCCTGAGATCAACCTGCCTCTCATTTTAAGAATAGAAAACTGAGGCTCTGAGGCCACCCAAGGTCATGCTCTTGATTCTTGGGGTAGTTTTATAAAAACCCTGCTATCTGAAATATAACCTTGGCTTCATCACTCACTGTGTTACTTGAAGCAAGTACTTACCTCTCTGTTCTTTAATCATCTGTCAAATGCAGGCGGTAAGAGTTACCTACCTCATGGAGTTGGAGTAAGGAGTACATGAGATTTTGCCTGTAAAGTGCATTTCAAAGTGCCAGACACACAAAATTGCTGAGTAGATTAGAATTTTAAAATCCTTACCGATATTGTCATTCTCCCTTCCCCCTGAACCCCTCTACAACTGCATAATCTCCCTAGTTGGGGGAATGAGCTCTGGGACGGGGGGCCCCTCTCTGTTTGTCTGCCCCTTGCAACTTGGAGATCGAGGAAGAGCACGTTAGTGGTGTTTGTAGCAGGAGTTTCCTTGCATGCTAGTTTCCATGTCTGCAGGACATATAGTGTTCTGTGAGACCCTGAATGTGTTCCCTGAAAGTCTATGTGTTGAAAACTTAATGGCCAGGCATAAGAATGATACAATGAACTCTGGGGACTTTGGAGGAAGAGTGGGAAGGGAGCGAGGGATAAAAGACTACAAATATGGTGCAGTGTATACTGCTTGGGTGATGGGTGCACCAAAATCTCACAAATCACCGCTAAAGAACTTACTCATGTAACCACACACCACGTGTACCCCAATAACCTATGGAAAAATTTTAAAACATTATGTACTCCCCCCCAAAAAAGAAAGACAACCCAAGTGTCATTATAACAGTAGTAAGAGGTAATTAGGCCGTGGGACTTTGCCTTCATAAATGGATTAATGCCATTATAATCGGAGTGGGTTAGTTATCTCTGGAATGGACCCCTGATAAAAAGGATGAGTTCAGCCCCATTTTTCTCTTTGTCTCGTGCACTTGCTTGCCATGTGGTGCCTTCTGCCATAGCATGACCCTTGCCTGATGCTGGCACCATTTCTGGGTCTTCCCAGCCTCCAGCACTGTGAGCCATATAAACTCCTATTCTTTAGAAGTTACCCGGTCTGTGGCATTTTGTTATAGCAGCAGAAAATGAACTAAGACTCGGGGCTTTTTCTGACTCTGAGAAAAGTATTCTGCTAAATCCACTCACATTAAGGTGACAGTGATCATGTTTTATTCCTCTCGGGAGTGAAACATGCCTCCTGAGAGTAATGCCTGGGAGATGATATTTAATGCAAAGTAATTCATTTCCAAGGGCGGCGGGGAGGGGTGTCGGGTAACAGTGCCCGGGGGATGGGAGAGGGAATTTGGATCTTGGGGCTGCATCTTCCTGGTGCCCCAACAGTAAGCCTACAGAAGATGATTATCTGCTTGGCCCAGGCCCAGGGCTCCCCTTGCCGGCCGCTGGGGATGTGATGTGCTCTCACAGGGAGGACTTCCTGCTGGGGAATCCAGGCCTGAAGGAGCTGCTGCTTGGTGGTGGGAAGGAGGAGTCAAAGCCCCTGGGGTGTCGGCTGCACTATACAGGTTTGGATGGGCAGGTCGAATACTGTGAAGCTTTATTGTTTCTGAGACTCTACCTGGGCTCAGGGTTCAAAATCAAAAGCTTCCCCACAGGTAAGATTAGCTAAGTGAAAACCCATTGCACTTTCTCTATAGTAGAATGGCTTAAAAACCAAAGCAGAGGGCATGGTGGCTCATGGCTGTAATCCTAGCACTTTGGGAGGCCAGGACGAGCGGATCATCTAAGGTCAGAAGTTCGAGACCAGCCTGGCCAACATGGCGAAACCCCTTCTTTACTAAAAATACAAAAATTACCCGGGTGTGGTGGTGGGCACCTGTAATACCAGCTACTTGGGAGGCTGAGGCAGGAGAATTGCTTGAATCCGGGAGGCGGAGGTTGCGAGGAGCCGAGATCACACCAGTGCACTCCCGCCTGGGTGACACAGAGACACTCCGTCTCAAAAACAGACAAAACAAAACAAAAAACCAATGCAGAGAAAATATCACCATAAGCACAATTAGCAAGATAGTCCATTTAAATAGCACAAATTGGTTTTAATTTTATGTCAATGTGCTAACAATTCAACATTGAAATAATTTTTTTTTTGTATACGACACAATTATCTGTGCAAGACAGAAACGCGGGAGTGCCCTTTTGTATTTCTCCTCTTTGCTCCCTATTTTGAATCCAGCATTGAGTCGTGCTGTGCTTCTAAATAACTCTCGAATCTCTCCACTTCTCTTCCCAGCAGTCCCACCGCCTCCATCATTGCTGCACTGGATATTGCAGCGTCCTCCTCCATGTCCTCTCTGGGCCCCCCAGTATCAATCCAGTATTTATTGAGTATCTCCAAGACTTTGCACACAATATGATCCATTGTCATACAGGCAGAAGCCATTAGTATTTTGATTTTTATTTAGGTTAAAATTAAGAAAGCAAGCTTTCCTGACATTCAGTGACTGACTTGACTGTGGCTCCTTGCCCAATTCTTCTGTCAGCCAGTCTAAAGTCAATGTTTGGTTCAAGAGGTATCTGGGGACTCCAGAACATGATGGCGTTCTCAGGGAGCCTGCGTGGTTTTGTTCACCCTCGTTGTGTTGCAATGAACTGCCGTTTGTATCTTCTCCAGGAGAATGCTGTTCGTGGATTACATTAAGTAGTTCCAATTAAACGAACTTCCAAACAATAGACAAGCAACCTAAAAGGATTCCTGAATCTGTTTTGAAGATTAAAGATACAATTATACACTGCATAATAATGCTTTAGTCAATGATGGACCGCATATATGACAGTGACAGTGACAGTGTTCCATAAAACTATAATGGGCCGGGCGTGGTGGCTCACATCTGTAATCCCAGCACTTTGGGAGGCTGAGATGGGCAGATCACCTGAGGTCAGGAGTTCGAGACTAGCCTGGCCAAAATGGTGAAACCATGTCTCTACCAAAAATATAAAAGTTAGCAGGGTGTGGTGGCATGTGCCTGTAGTCCCAGCTACTCGGGAGACTGAGCTACGAGAATTGCTTGAACCCGGGAAGCAGGGGTTGCAGTGAGCTGAGGTTGTGCCACTGAACTCCGGTCTGGGCAACATAGTGGGACTCTGTCTCAGAAAAAAAAAAAAAAAAGCCAAAACAAAAAAAACCCAAAAAACAACAACTATAATGGAGCTCAAAAATTCCTGTCACCTAGTGAAGTCATTGCTGTTGTAAGGTAGTAGTGCAACATACTACCTTTCCTGTGTTTAGATACACAAATACCATTGTGTTGCAGTTGCTTATAGTGTTCAGTACAGCAGCCTGCTGTACAGGTTTGCAGCCTAGGAGTAATAGGCTCTACCATACGGCCTGGGTGTGCAGTAGGCTAGAATATCTAGGTGTACGCGAGTATACTCTATGATGCTCGACAACAAAATGGCCAAATGACACATTTCTCAGAACGTTAAGCGTGACTGTAATACTACAGGCAAGGAAAGGGCAACAATAAGCTAATCAAAAATATGGGATGAAATATGCACAAATATCTACTATTTTTATTAGTAACAACTCTTACCCTAAGTATATATTGTCCTTGGCGATATTAACTAATGATAACATGCAGTCATTATTTTCAAGACTTAAAATCATTTCACTAGGGAAACGTTCAAACACACATAAAATAGAAAATATAATCACCAGGCTGGGCATGGTGGCTCACGCCTGTAATCCTAACACTTTAAGAGACCAAAGTGGGAGGATTGCTTGGGGCCAAGCGTACAAGACCAGCCTAGGAAACATAGCAAGACTCTTTCTCTACAAAAATAAATAAATAATAAATAAATACAATTAGCTGAGTGTGATGGCCTGTGCCTGTAGTCCCAGCTGCTCAGGAGACTGAGGTAGGAGGATCACTTGAGCCCAGGAGATCAACGCAGTGAGTTATACAGTCCAGCCTGGGTGAAAGAACAAGATCCTGTCTCAAAAAAATTTGTTAATGAAAAAAACAAGATATAATTATGACCCCCATGTGCCTATCACTCAACTTCAACAATTATCAACACGTTGTCAAGACAAGACTTCAAAAACTATTTTTTGTTAGCTCACTTTAAAAAATGCTCTGTATTTGTATGTTTTATAATGTACATAAACGATACGGGGTGTGTGTGTGTGTGTACTCAAAACTTTATCACTCGTAAGGGTATGTAGTCAAATGGTTAGAGAAGTCTGCTCCATGCTGCCGTCAGAAGACCTTTCCAATATGCAAATTTGATCACGTTGTTCTGTCTTGCATATCCCTCAGTGGCTTCCCATTGCTTTTAAGAAAGTTTGCAGGGACTCACCTAAGTCTCTTGCCTCACTCTGCACCTTGCTTTCTTTGCTCTGGCCCCAATGGCAGTTTGCAGGGCAAACTCGTGCACAGTGCACATATTGGCCCACGTTTCCTCCTGCCCAGGGTCTTTGTACATTCTTCCTCCTCTGCTTTCCTTCTCAATGACAGTTTCACTTCCTTAGGGAATCCTTTGATTCCCTCTAGTCCAGATCTGGTTTCCTGAATGTGAGCCATTCTTATGGAACTGAATTCTTTTCCTTCATTGCACTTGTCTCAGTCTGTCACAATAGATTGATTTTAGTGATGGCTAACGTCTCTTCCTTCCTCTAGACTGTAATCTCCAAGAAGACGCTACACATGACCTTTTCTACCTATCCCCAGTGTCTAATGATGTGGCCAGCACATAGTAGGCATTCAACAAACTGTGGATTAAATGAAGGCTTGTCATCATTCAAGGTTAAAAAAGTGTAAAGGTCAGATGTAATCCCTGTGAACCAGTTGGTGGATGAATCATCATTGCATAAGTTCAACACTGGAAGAGATAAAGAACAATACAAGACAACAATTCAAGTTCACGGGCGGTGTGTGGTTAATTGCCAAACAGGCACCATGGATGTCAAATGCATTAGGTTCAAAGAGAGAACACTGTGGGGTGGGCTGGGCTGATTTCAGACAGTATTGCCCTTTGAAATATAAAAGCCACATGTGAACAAACACATATTGATGTCCTGGAATCTGAACTTCTTGCTTGTAATACTGAAAGCATAATTTAATTTTGATTTACAAGAGGCTCTAATTTGACCCTGAAGTCATCATGATAATGTTATCTTCCCAGCTCATTCCCACGTGAATGAAATCTGCTGTTTTATCAGGCTCTGCATCCACCAAGCCTTGAAGATGGGACTGTGGTTTATCAGCAATAACATCTTTCCTTAGGTCTTGCAAAAGTCCCTCCAAGTCTGACTCCTGACTGAGCTTTCATATGTTTTCTTTTTTTTGTGGTTTTGTAATAAAGGGATTTGTTTTTATATGATCTGGTAGAGAACCAACTCTTGGTATTAATTTAGAAGGTTGTAGGCTGATTTGTGAAGCTCAGCCTGACATTCATATGATCTGAGCTTCTTTCTTCCCAAGAGAAGCTCTGTTTGCATTGGTTGTAGTTTCAGCATATACTTGTTTATTTTTTTTATTGGTTTCTAATTTGTCTCCCTTGTCTAGAATGTAAGCTTCATGAAAGCAAGGACCTTAACTGCCGTGTCCCCATTGTAACCTCAGCACCTAGGATAGGGCAAGACAGAAACGCAGGAGTGCCCCTTTGTCTTTCTCCTCTTTGCTCCCTATTTTGAATCCAGCTTTGAGTTGTGCTGTGCTTCTAAATAACTCTCGGATCTCTCCACTTCTCTTCCCATTAGTCCCACCACCTCCATCATTGCTACACTGGATATTGCAGCAGCCTCCTCCATGTCCTCTCTGGGCCCCTCCGTATCAATCCAGTATTTATTGTAGTATCTCCAAGAATTTGCACACAATGTGATCCATTGGCATGCAGGTACTCAATACATATTTGTTGAATGAATGACTGACTCTAAGGCGAAGGTCTGAAGGAGAGTGGAGTTTATGGTTGCTTTTGAAAGCACATAGGCCAGAAGGCTCTGACCTGCTATTTCAAAATCTCTCATGCTTATAACTTGAGGGCAGGGGACATTTTTCTCCCCATCTTTTTATTTCCTGAAATTGTTTGGCACCAGATGCTTGTTCACAGTAAATGCTGAGAGGACATCAACTAAAGAAATCAAAGAGAATTCTGGATCGTCATTTCACCACAGCAATAGAGAAGGAAGAGCAGGTGGGAGAGGACTGGTTTTAAAATGGGCAGACCTAGAGTGAAGTCCCAGTTCTCACTCAGAACAATGTTGGCAAATCGCTGGACTTCTCAACCTCAGTGTATTCATCTGTATAATTGGCATATCAACAGCAGAAGGCCTTGTCCCAGGGCCACTGCAAGGCACTCTTTCTGGGAAGCACTCTGTAAACAGTGAAATGTCTAGAAATGAGAGTCATGGACTTTGGCCGAAGCAATCAGGAAAGGCTGGGGATTCCCACTGGGTGGTTGGTGATGTTCTTGGCCTTCAGATGGACATTGGACTCAGAGGCTGAACCTGCTGGGTCCAGATTTGCAGGTCTTTTCCTCCATAAGCTCCTCTTGTCACCACCTTCCTTCGTCCCCTCCCTCCCCCACCTCCAGTCTCCCTTTATGCTGGCTCATCAGGCCTGTCTGAATTGCCAGATGAAATGCAACTCGATAGCCTGAGTTATCTAGAATTACATTCCAAAAACATCTCTGCGTTTCCTCAGGGGAGGAAGGAAAACAGGGACCAGGGCACAAGAGGGCACAGAGTCCCCTCTAGCCACATTCTATCTTTTCCTTTGTACAATTTGGCCTATGGTTTCCTAAAGAATTTCCCCCAACCATTGCCAGCCCTGTAGATGGAATCAGGAGTCTCCTATTGGGTATGATCTGAGGGGGGTTGGACGACCCTGCCCTAATCTCTCCTATTGGCCTGAAATTCTCAGAGTACCGGAACTTTTGGTTTTGCAGCCAATATGTTTCCACTGAAGGTTATAATTAGCCATTATCACCTGAGTTTCAATTCAGGTTATCTCGAACTCCCTGGGCCTGACACACAAAAGTGATAACTTTTGATAGAAAAGACAGTATCAGGCTGGGCGTGGTGGCTCATGCCTGAAGTCCCAGCACTGTGGGGGGCTAGGAGTTCGAGGCCAGCCTGGCCAACATGGCAAAACCCCATCTCTACCAAAAATACAAAAAACTAGCCAGGTATGGTGGCATTTGCCTGTAATCCCAGAATTCCAGCTACTCAGGAGACTGAGGCATGAGAATCGCTTGAACCCCAGAGGCAGATGGTTGCAGTGAGCCGAGATCACGCTAATGCATTCCAGCCTGGGGGACAAAGTGAGAATCTATCTAAAAAAACATAAAAAAATAAAAAAAGAGAAAAAAGAAAAGAAAAGACAGAATCAAGAAAGTACTGATCATGAAGACTATACTTTCAGGGATCATTTCTTTTTTTTTTTTTTTTTTTAATTTATTTATTATTATTATACTTTAAGTTGTAGGGTACATGTGCATAACATGCAGGTTTGTTACATATGTATACTTGTGCCATGTTAGTCTGCTGCACCCATCAACTCGTCATTTACATCAGGTATAACTCCCAATGCAATCCCTCCCCCCTCCCCCTTCCCCATGATAGGCCCCGGTGTGTGATGTTCCCCTTCCTGAGTCCAAGTGATCTCATTGTTCAGTTCCCACCTATGAGTGAGAACATGCGGTGTTTGGTTTTCTGTTCTTGTGATAGTTTGCTAAGAATGATGGTTTCCAGCTGCATCCATGTCCCTACAAAGGACGCAAACTCATCCTTTTTTATGGCTGCATAGTATTCCATGGTGTATATGTGCCACATTTTCTTAATCCAATCTGTCACTGATGGACATTTGGGTTGATTCCAAGTCTTTGCTATTGTGAATAGTGCTGCAATAAACATACGTGTGCATGTGTCTTTATAGCAGCATAATTTATAATCCTTTGGGTATATCCCCAGTAATGGGATGGCTGGGTCATATGGTACATCTAGTTCTAGATCCTTGAGGAATCGCCATACTGTTTTCCATAATGGTTGAACTAGTTTACAATCCCACCAACAATGTAAAAGTGTTCCTATTTCTCCACAACCTCTCCAGCACCTGTTGTTTCCTGACTTTTTAATGATCGCCATTCTAACTGGTGTGAGATGGTATCTCATTGTGGTTTTGATTTGCATTTCTCTGATGGCCAGTGATGATGAGCATTTTTTCATATGTCTGTTGGCTGTATGAATGTCCTCTTTTGAGAAATGTCTGTTCATATCCTTTGCCCACTTTTTGATGGGGTTGTTTGTTTTTTTCTTGTAAATTTGTTGGAGTTCTTTGTAGGTTCTGGATATTAGCCCTTTGTCAGATGAGTAGATTGCAAAAATTTTCTCCCATTCTGTAGGTTGCCTGTTCACTCTGATGGTAGTTTCTTTTGCTGTGCAGAAGCTCTTTAGTTTAATTAGATCTTTCAGGGATCATTTCTATAGTTCGTTACTAGAAAAGTTTTTCTGAACATGTAGAGCACCCACAGAAACTGGACCCCTTCCTTACACCTTATATAAAAATTAACTCAAGATGGATTAAATACTTAAATGTAAAACCCAAACCATAAAATCTCTAGAAGAAAACTTAGGCAATACCATTCAGTACATAGGCATAGGCAAAGACTTCGTGACTAAAACAGCAAAAACAATTGCAACAAAAGCGAAAATTGACAAATGGGATCTAATCAAACTGAAGAGCTTCTGCATAGCAAAAAAACCAAAAACAAACAAACAAACAAAAAACTATCATCAGAGTGAACAGGCAACCTACAGAATGGGAGAAGACTTTTGTAAGCTACCCATCTGACACAGGTCTAATATCCAGAATCTACAAGGAACTTAAACAAATTTACAAGAAAAAAAAACCCCATCAAAAAGTGGGCAAAGAATATGAACAAACACTTCTCAAAAGAAGACATTTATGCAGCCAACTAACATATGAAAACAAGCTCATCATCACTGCTGGTCATTAGAGAAATGCAAATCAAAACCACAATGAGACACCATCTCAATGCCAGTTAGAATGGCGATTATTAAAACGTCAGGAAACAACAGATGCTGGCGAGGCTGTGGAGAAATAGGAACACTTTTACACTGCTGGTGGGAGTGTAAATTAGTTCAACCATTGTGGAAGACAGTGTGGCGATCCCTCAAGGACCTAGAACCAGAAATACCCTTCGACCCAGCCATCCCATTACTGGGTATATGCCCAAAGGATTATAAATCGTTCTACTATAAAGACACATGCACACATATGTTTATTGCAGCACTATTTGCAATAGCAAAGACTTGAAAATGTGGCACATATACACCATGGAATACTATGCAGCCATAAAAAAGAATGAGTTCATGTCCTTTGCAGGGACATGAATGAAGCTGGAAGCCATCATTCTCAGCAAACTAACACAGGAACAGAAAACCAAACACTGCATGTTCTCACTCATAAGTGGGAGTTGAACAATGAGAACACATGGACACAGGGAGGAGAAACATCACACACCAGGGCCTGTCGGGGGCATGAGGGGAAAGGGGAGAGAGAGCATTAGGACAAATACCTAATGCATTTGGGGCTTAAAACCTAGACGACCAGTTGATAGGTGCAGCAAACCACCATGACACATGTATACTTATGTAACAAACCTGCACGTTCTGCACATGTATCCCAGAGCTTAAAGTAAAATTTAAAAACAAAAGGACATCATGGAAGGAGGTCCAGGGTAGCTGAGGGTATAATGGACCTCAAGAACTGAGCCAAGGGGGAGGATGGAAACATAGAGCTAGGGGAGTGGGAGAGAGGAGAGGAGGTACTTATAAACTGACTGCATCCCAGATCTGCCCAGAGTGACTCTGGTCTGCCTTTTCAATTTTAAGCCTCAATGAACTGGTTCATTATTAATTAATTGTTATTAATTAGCATTAGTGGAAGTATAGTAACTTTTATTTAAGGTACTCTTTATTTTTTCAAAACAAAATAGTCCTGTTGATTTGTCAGCTTCTCATAATAATGTCATTATAATTTTATCTACTTTCATTATTATAAGACAATCCAGAGGAGACTGTGAGCTCCTAGATAAATAGCCTGTGGCCTCTTCGTCATGTTCCCTCCCCATTCCTGCAGTCCTGCCCCTGCCCTGTTCTCTGCTTGGGCTTTTCCTCTCCCTGGACTGCTTTCACTCTCCAACTGTACCTGTTGGAATCCTTCAGAGCTGAGCCCACACTTTATTAGCCTGGGAAAACATCTCATGATTTCTGTGCCACGTCCTGAGGTCCTGAGTAGCACTTACTCATTTGCTTTCTCATGCACCCTCATGTCTGGCGTTAAGGGTAAACTTGCCTTTTTTTTTTTTTTTTCTTTTTTGAGATGGAGTCTGTCTTTATTGCCCAGGCTGGAGTGCAGTGACACAATCTCTCACTGCAACTTCTGTCTCCCAGATTCAAGTGATTCTGCTGCCTCAACCTCCTGAGTGGCTGGAATTATAGGTGTGCGCCACCATACCCTGCTAATTTTTGTATTTTCAGTAGAGATGGGGTTTTACCATGTTGGCCAGGCTGGTCTTGAACTCCTGACCACAGGTGATCTGCCTGCCTTTGCCTCCCAAAGTGCTGGGATTACAGGTATGAGCTGCCATGCTTGCTTTTTTGCTCCACTCCCCATACTCTCCTCCTAGATGAGTGAGATGCGAGAGAAACTCTCTTCCTCATCATTGCAGACCCCAATTGGTGCTTAATAATATCTGTTTAATTAAGTTGTATGCAGTGGGTGCATAATGGATTTCTGTAGCCACTTCAGATGCCTCAGAAAGAAAATACCCACCTCCCCGACTGATGCCTGAAACCCCCCTTATAGTCTGTCTAAGGTTTTCATTCATTTCAAAGGCAATGCTTGCTAGAAGTACTATAAGGTTCCAGTCTCCTGGGAATGTCTGAATTCTAGGTCAAACATCCTAATCACAAAAATCCAAAATGTTCTATGTTGAAATAGATGCTATTTACCTAAAAATACACATTGTGTTCCATATTCCATACACTATGTGAAAATTTACATCCCTGTAATTGGTCATATGATGTAGTAGCTAATCAAGCTTGGGTTCTTGGATCAGTTTGTCTGTGTTCTGATTTGAACTGATTTGCTGCCTGATTAAATAGATGAATATTCATGAAATGTGTGGAGCCATGCTGGGCATGTGGTTAGTGCTCAGCAAGGATGGTTGTTATTGTCAGGTTATTATTGCTCTTATCCATCTAATCTGAATACGACTCTATCCCTTTAGGCAGCCTCTTCTCTTGCTGTATATCCACCACAGGACCAAATTCAGCACTTTACTGTATTCCTCCTTAAATCAAATTGAATGCCAAATGTTTTTGTGAGAAATGCACACTTTACTGAAGATTTCTTAAGGAAATCTGGAGTACCAGATTTAACATTGTGTACCACACAGCAAAACTTACCCAAAAAAATCCCTTTTAAGGCATCTCTGTTCTTTCCCCAAAGTTCCTCTGTCAACATTAGCAACCTCATCACTCCTCCCTCCCCAAATATTCTCCCACCCCTTTTGGTAACTTCTCCAGAAATCCAGACATATCTTCTCTGGGATTCACTCTCCTTGGAAGATAGGGAGAAGAGAGTACAAATAATCTTTCCCCTCTCACATTTAGAATGTTAATGAACAGAAAGTGCTATTTATTATATATGTCAAAAATTAAATGTGAATGCCAGATACTCAGAATTCCTGGATGACCCCAGTCTGCAAAACTCATTCAGGTTATCTGCTGGGGCCAGGGGTGTGCTGGAGATGATTCATGTGAGCTCACGAGAGCCAATCATGTGCATCTCTTCCCAGCTCTGCTTTCAGTGATGTCATGTTAGTAACTTGAAATCTGCCATGATGGGAGTATTTACATTCCTGTAATTGGCAAAAGCTGCAAACCAGGGCTTTCCCCTCCCTAGAGAGTAGGTTGTTAGACATTTATCGGCACATTGTTGCTGTGGCCACTAACACTGTATCTTTCACTGTCCTGCAAGACCCCAAAAGTACAATTGCACAGCTTTCTGTCCCCCAAATTCTTGGCATTCTGTGGCAAGCATTGAGAGTAGGTGGCTAGGCTAGGAGAATTGTTCTCAGTTCTTTAAGCTCTATGCCAGCCCAGCAGTCTTTCTCTTTCTCTTCCTTGGCCTTACCACTGTTTGTTTTCCTTGGAATCTGAGCTCTTTCCTAGTTGATGAGCCTAGATCATACCTCAGGCTGTGTCAGGGTCACTTTCTCTCTTTTTTTTTTTTTTGCCCAAGGTCCCGGCATGCTATGTGGCAGGGGCCTTATCAGTTATGATACCGACTGAGTAAGATTCAATCACAGGAATTTGTTGCTCGATGGTGCTGGGTAAGTTATGTGACTACAAGGATCAGTATTGCTATAAAGTCAGGGTTTCTCCCACCAGCTAGGCTTTCATTGCAGTTCGGTAGTCAGTGATTCTCCACCATGGCTGCACAGTTAAGTCACCTGAGGAGTTAAAAAAACTCCTGGTGTTCAAGCTACATCCCAACCAATTCAATCAGATGAGGCCCAGGTATCATCTTGCCTCTTAAGGTCTAGATAAGATTGACTTGGATTCCTGTTCCTCAGTTTGTGGAAGGTCCAGTGTTCTCCCAGTGGATGATTCACTTTGCATTTTGTGGTCACCTCTGACCCTGAAATCCTGCCTCTGCTGCATTGGTTTGGTTTAGGAATCATCTTATCAGCCCGTGGATGCTCCTCTGTTTCCTAAATCCATCCAGATGTTACTCCCTCAGGAAAGCCTTCCTTAATTCTCCAGACTAGACCAGGTCTTCCTGTTAGATGTATTTTTAAGTCACCCTGTACTTTTCTTTCAGAGCAGTTCAACCCATTTGTGATTATGTATTTAGTTTTGTGAGTATTTGGTTAATTAGGTTGTACGCTCCATGCGGACGTGGATTGTATCTATTTTTTCTCACCACTTAGACTAAGTGCTTTAAAAATTCATGCTTGGCACACATTAGGTGCTCGGTCGATAATTGCTGAACACCGAGGAGGTACCTGTGGGAAGAGATGAGGCTGGGCTTTAGAACGAAGCTGCAACCAGGAATGAAACAACTGACCCTGATATCTTATACACATGTTTCTGGTTCTTTTTTCGCTTTCTGTAGACCAGCCTTCTATGCTTCTCATTCTACTTCGTAGGTGAGAGAAGCCACCACGGAGCTCTTTAGTTTACATCACTTTCATTTAAGAGACCAATTCAGGCCAAACCAGACCCTTGTTGCACCAGTTCCTAGGTAAGAGAATATGATGGGCTCAGAGTGGCTCAGGTATCCAACTTTGGTCCAATCAGTACTGTGGAGAGAACAGGATACGAGGCAAAAATATAGATGCCAAGAGCCCTTGTGAGTAAGGGGGACAACTAAGGAGTCATAGTAAATGGGTAAATTCCCCAAAAGATTTTCACTGTAGCATATACAGAACCACCGTCAAAAATGGAAATTGTCCTATGAGTGGTGATGAAGAACGGGGAGAATAAGAAGAGACAGGTGGGCCCAGGGAGCTGAGTGAAAGCAAGGAGACCCCGCAGTCAACAGGGGGATAGATTGGTAGCCTGGCTCCCTGGATCCGATTTTTAGGCTCTAATCCCAAGGGCCTGGAGAGGCCAAATATTCCCAAGACTGATTTCCTGGCTGCCTCTAAGCTTCTCATGCCAGCGGAGGGGAGAAAATCAAATGGACTGGTGCCATTCTGCAGAGAGGAGCTGGCTGACTCTGGAACAGGCTGGCGTTATTCAGACCTCACCCGACTAACATGAAACTGTCAACAGTGGGGGAGGGTAGAGAGAGAGAGAGAGAGAGAGAGAGAGAGAGAGAGAGAGAGAGAACCATAAGAGGCCTGAAGCTCTCAAGGGCAGAGTTAGCTGTAGAGTAACCATCCTGGGCAGTGAACTCCCTTCCACGGTGTGAGCTCTGAAGCTCCGAGAGAGCAGGGATCTGGTCCTGTTCATGATTTTGTAAATAACAACTTATCAAGTACCTACTGAGGTCAGACGATGTAACAGTGAATAAGACCTAGCCTCTGCCATCATGGAACAGAGTCTAGTGGGGGAGACAGAACACAATCCTGCCATTACAGGACAATGTGGTTGGTGGATGGTCTAAGGGAGGCATTGGTGCCAAGGAGGCACATGAATGGTGTACCACCCCATGGATGCCAGAGAAGGCTTCCTGGAGGAGGTGATACTTAAGTTGGGACAAAATGAATAGGATTTAGCCAAGTGGATGAAGGTCATGGTAGGGAGAACTGTGGGGAATAGGATTTCAGGCAGAGGGAATGGTATTTACAAAAGCCTACAGATGAAAAGGGTGTGGTGTGTTGTCCAGAAATTACAAGTTGTTCAAAAGTCTGGAGCATTGACCGTCGGGACTTGGTGGTTGTGTTGTGCATGTTGTGCTATTCTCTCATTGGTTTGTGGATGGGGACCTGTTTCCCACGAGTGGAAGGCATCCCTGAATATCACGGGCTTTGACATCTATGAGAACAGGGCATGAAGGAGTCACAACGTCTCTGTTAGCCTCTTCAGGCTTGGTTGTCTCCTCTGTAAAGCAGCTGGGACAAGGAATGTGAAAGCAATTTGCAGGTAGAAGAGGGTGTCATAATTCTCTTGGGTTCTGCTGTAGTTCTGTGTTTGAGGCTGTACCATTGACACTCTTTGGATTATTGAATTGTTGATTTGACTAGAGTTGCTCTCTAGGGCTGCACTCCAATGTCCTGCCTTGTGTGTAGATGGCCTGCCCCACCAGTGCCCCGATGGTGATAATTCCATGGCCTCCTGTCCATCCCCACACCCTGCCAAAAAATACTTCTGACACTTCTGAAAGTCTAGGCACACTGGAGCAGGCTTTCTCTGGGTCTAGGAGGAATGTTCCCATTGTGACATCTGTGGCCCCATGGATGGCCAGGGTGGATTGCTGGGCAGGTGTCCCCTCTCTGTCATACTGTTCTGTTCATGCCACCTCTTAAGCTACAGGACAAGTGTAGAAGGAGCCAAGGTGGAAGAAGACAACCTTCTCAACTAGATGAGGTGTAGTCTTCAGTGGAGGCTGCCTGACTAGTTGGGTTCCTTGCAAGAATCTCATAACCTGCCTGGGACCCAGTTTCTTTATTCATAACACGTGGAGATTAGACAGATGCTCTTTGACTTGTTTGCCCATGTGCTGCCTCAGAGTCCTGGCAGAGGCGGCGGCACGGGCATTAGGAGGGGGTACATGGGTAGAATGAGCTGACAGGGAGATTACGGGCAGGCCAGGGTGGAAAATTCAAGACATAAGGACCCAGCTAATTGAGGGAACTGGGCAAGCTGGCTGCCCCTTCTAGTGGGGCCTGAGCTCTCCAGCTTCCACAGTCACCTCCACAGTCCTCCCACGGCTCCTTTGTTCCATTGGCTCCTATGATCAAGGGCATACAATGAACTCTCCAGCCTTAATTCCCTCCCTGATACCCTTGACATTCCTTCTCCCAACTTACCCATGATCTGACTTAGGGACCTCTTCCACCGTCTCTGAGTCATCATGGTTGCCTACATCTGTTGAGTAATTTACATTTGTGGTGTCTGGTCCTATACTCATATTTTCCACACTTTATCTCAGGAAACCCTTATGAAATACCGTCTGAAGCAGGTTCTGCCTGGAACGTGCTTCTCCTCATCTTCATGTGGCTGGCTTGTTCCCATCGTTCATGCATCAGCTCAATTATTTCTTCTAATGTTTCACCGCCACCCCCCCGCCCCGCCCCCCATCACTTTCTATCTCTAAATAACATCTGTTAAGGAAATGATCCTACTTATTTTTTGTTTGTCACTCTCTCCAGAATGTAAACTCCTCAAGAGCAGGGACATTTTCTGTTTTTCTCACCACTGCCCTACCCCTCCTCTAGCACCCAGAAGAGTGTCTGGCATATGCTAGGTGTTCATAAACGTGTGTGGAATAAAGTAACGCTGTTATCACTATGTCCGATATGAGAAAACTGAAGCAGGGAGAGGCTAAGTAACTTGCAGTTAATGTAATGGCAGAGCTGGGGTTCAAACCCAAGTTGCACGTCTCCAAAATAAACACCTTGAACGCTGATACTATGCTGGCCTTGTAATGGTGCAAACTTTGCTTGCCTGATTTCTCTTACTAGGCTGAAGTAGTCTGGATTATTTTTCTGCTCTGGCAATGCCACCTAACTGGTGCTGGGCCTTGCTTTTCTTGACATGGAACATGATTTCTGGGAACTGTGCCTCTTACTTCTCCCTGCCTCCCCTCTGTGTAAATAGTCCCTGGTGAGCCTGAGTGCTTTTTTCTCATGGGCCTGGAAACTACAGAAACCAACACCCTATTTCTCTCTCCACAAGCCTGACTTTCAAGAGGGCTGCAAATTTATCATGACTTTGGGTCTTCTATATCATGGCACTGAAGATGAATACCAGGATTGAGATTTGATTCCTTGAAAAAGACTCTGGAGGGAAGAAGTAAAATTCCAGAGCCCATTTTCTTGGTCATTTTTAAAGAGAAGTGTAAACACAAAAAGGCTTGTTCTGCTAAGAAACTCTCTACGGATGAAAATACAACAGAATCACATATAGAATTGGATAAGGAAAGCAAGAGCAAAACACAAAATTCCATCCCAGTTTGGGGAAGAATCGGAGGGAAAGGGATGTGTCTAGTTCTGTCCTTTCTCAGATTTTGTAGCTTTGGCATTTAGCTAATGAACGGATTGAAAGAGGGGAGATGGGAATGAGGAAAAAATATAGGCTTCCAAAAGACACTGAAAAGAGGTGCATGAAGCCCCGACTTCACCCTCACAGTGCTTGTGTCTCAGAAAATCCTAAGCTAATCCCAGCATGGCAGGATCCTATGCTGTAACTTCAAAAGACAAATGCAGGTCAATCAAAATGTCTTGATCTCCCCCAAACCCCATGTTTTTTTCTTTATCTTATACATCCATAAGTCCTTTGTCCCCTGCAAAAGTCAGTCTTGATATATGCTTTAAGTGAGTCATTACTGAAATATACTTCTATATTTAAAATTTTCTCCCACATTGAAACATGAAATCCCTTAAATAAGAGAAGATAAAATCCCAAGGAAGTCTGATTCAGAAATAGAGGCTCCCACGCTTTTTTCTGTCCTTATGTCTTTCCTGCTAGGAGAAATTTCTTTAAAAAATAATCTCAGGAGGCTATATTGCCTGAAACCAAAACAAGCAGCTCAGTCGTCTTCACTGGAATTCTGCCGAGGAGACAGCTAAGGTCTAGCACGTCATTCCCTTGTTGATGCTGCTGGAGTTAGCTGGAGCAAAAGCAGCAAGGCGTTCAGTACAAGAGACTGTAAAAGGGCTCTTCTTTGTCCTGAGAGTGTGTATAATACACTTGATGAGATCAGATACATGCAGGAGACATCACAGAGATAGATGGTTCCCCAAGTAACTTTCTTTTTTTTGAGACAGAGTTTGGCTCTGTTGCCAGTGGCATGATCTCAGCTCACTGCAACCTCCGCCTCCCGGGTTCAAGCGATTCTCCTGCCTGAGCCTCCTGAGTAGCTGAGATTACAGGTGCAGGCCCCCATGCCTGGCTAATTTTTGTGTTTTTAGTAGAGATGCGGTTTTGCCAGGATGGCCAGACTGGTCTCTCAACTCCTGGCCTCAAGGGATCCACCCACCTCAGCCTCCCAAAGTGCTGGGATTACAGGTGTGAGCCACCACACCTGGTCCCCCCAGATTTCTTTCAACCTTTTTCAATCTCATGGAAATAATCTCCTCAGGTGAGATGAAAGAAGTGTGGGAACTTGTCTATTCTTTACATCTGGGAATGTACCGGGGAGTGCATGAAGCCACAGGATAAACTTGTGTGCCTTCCCAAAGTGTATGACTTAAAACTTGGGAAACTTGTTTTTTGTTAAGATAAATATATAGGTATAATACAGAACAGAAAGCAAAATCAAGTGGATTTTTATGGTGAAACACAACTTTAAGGAAATGATGTGCTTGTGGAGGGGCATTTGGGGCTCTGCCCCACCGGATGTCACATGGATGCTCCTCTGCCATTTAAGGCCATTGGTATGTTTGAGAAGCATTGAGACAATCAACGACATTGGTGTCTTTGGAAAAAAGTGACAAACAGAAGGGGAAGAATTAATGTAGGCCAGAGAGGAGAAAGCTGGTTGTGCCTAACTAAGGTTTCGTCCAAAGGCAGGGATTTCTCTGGAATGAGGGATGTGCTTTAGGCTATCACGGCCCAAGACCATCAAATACTTAAATAATATTTTTAATAAAGACTGCCTTTGTTCTGACTTCCTGTTCTCTTGGCAACCTTCTGTTGTGATTTGATCATCCACGTAGTTTTCCAGCAGTGACAGCATTTGGTCTTCTTGGCGGTTGTATAGCTCACTGTAAATCAGTGGTTCTTAATTGGGGGCCATGTTGGGAACATCCTTGCCATCCGGCAATGTCTGGAGACTTTTTGGTTGTCAAACTGGAGGAGGGATGTGACACTGGCATCTGGTGGGTAGAGGCCAGGGATGCTGCTAAACATCTTACAATGCACAGGGTGCCCCTTCCCCACCCCAACAACGAATTCTCCAGCCCAAAATGTCAGTAGCGCTGAGGTTGAGAAACCCTGCTGTAAATGACAAATGGATATCCCGGTTTGTCCATCAGTCTCTTTCGAGTTTAGTTTGCATTTACTGCCGAGAGACCAAACCACTCTTGGAGAATGATGCAATCAAGTCTCGGCCTGTCAGGCTGACGAGCAGCATCTGGACTCTGCCAAAGTCCCTGATTACAGCTCATGACAGCTAGTGTGCCTCCCTCGAATTGAAATTCTTTCAACTTTCTATTGTCGTAGTTTAAAATGTTTTAACTTTCTCTCACTTTAAAAAAAATTCAATAAGTAAAACATAAATGCACATTGTAGAATTTTAGATAACAAAGGATAGGCAATCACTCTTGTATATTTGCATTCGCACAAACACATATAAAGAAAAACATAAATAAGACCATACTCTGTATTTTTATCATACTTGCATTCTTCAATGATCAGATGTCCATGACAAGACAAAGAGATCTGTCTCATTTTTAAAAACTGCTGCCCATGATATTCACTAGTATAGATACATTATAGTTGATTTAATAATTTATTGATGGGCATTTAGGTTATTCATAATTTTCTGCTATTGTGAACATCTATGCGAGCGTCTTAGTCCATATATCCGTATGCATATGTATAAATGTGTCTGTAAGACGAAGTTGTGGGTTAAAGAATTAGCATTCAAATTTTTTTTTTTTTTTTTTTTTTGAGACAGAGTCTCGCTTTGTCGCCCAGGCTGGAGTGCAGTGGCGCGATCTCGGCTCACTGCAAGCTCCGCCTTCTGAGTTCACTCCATTCTCCTGCCTCAGCCTCCTGAGTAGCTGGGACTACAGGTGCCCGCCACCATGCCTGGCTAATTTTTTGTATTTTTAGTAGAGATGGGGTTTCACCGTGTTAGCCAGGATGGTCTCGATCTCCTGACCTCGTGATCCACCCACCTCGGCCTCCCAAAGTGCTGGGATTACAGGCATGAGCCACCGTGCCTGGCCAGCATTCAAATTTTTAATAGAACCTTCCAATTGCCCTACCAAGCAATTATGTCAGTTTTTCCTCCAACCGGCAGGGAATGAGTGTCCATTTTCTCAGATCCTCAACAACACCAGATTTTCCCAGTCTAAAAATTTTGCCTATCTGATGAGTAAAAAATGGAAGCACCAGATCGATGTTTTACTGGTTACTAGGGAGGTTTCCACGACTTTTTATATCCATAAGGCCATTTGTATTCCTCTTGTTTTCAAAAGCCCTCATTTCATGAGAAAGAATAGGACAGCTAAGGCCTAGCACATCATTCTCTTGTTGATGCTGCTGGAGTTAGCTGGAGCAAAAGCAGTGAGGCACTCAGTGAGGATCTAGGTTCCTGGAGACTCAAATGACTTGTCAGCCCAGACTTCCAGGTATCTAGGCTCTAGGAGACTAAAAATGTCCTCTAATCCTCTGGCCCCTAAGGTAAACCCAGCTCCACTGAAGCAGAGGCAGGCAAAGGATTTCTCTTTGTGTTTGAACTCCTGGGCTCTGATTTGACCTACCTTGGCTGGCACAAGGTGATGAGCGGGGAGAGAATTTCGGGTCCTGCACCTTTAGACAGGTGGAAGTAATTTCAAATTCTGTGCCTTTCAGAACACAGACACCATCACCCTCCACCCCAGTGGAAGAGATCATACCTGTAATTTGTGCTTCTTTCTGCATAGCCTTGAGTAAATTGTCCTTTACTTGAATTTTGCCGCTTACTGCATTTGTGTTGTAATATAGTTAGTCATTTCCATTTTTGTCCCTAATCTTAATCTGAAGCTCTTGGAGTTACTCATTTTTGCACCTCAAGGCTTAGCACTGTGTCTTCTCTTGTAGCTATTCAATAAATGTTGGTGAAAGGGGTGTTTCTCTTCACCTACAGTGGAAAGATCTTTGACTAGAAGGTCTCAGAGCCACTTCTTGATGGTCATCACCTTCACCATGACAAGACTCAGGACAGCAATCTTTTGACAGCAGACTGGCCAAATTCCTCGTAGGCCAAGTCATTAGATAGAAATTTCACTGGCTTCCCATTTTCCAACCCTGGAAAAGTGACAAGAGGACTATTTTTTTGGTTTTGATTTGTTTTGCTTTGCCCCAGAACACAATCTAATCCAAAATATTTTCTTTGTCAGACTGTTGCCAACAAACAAAATTCCACCACTAGGCATTCCTGCTCCTGGCTTGATAAAAATAATTTCCCTTCATTAAAATAATATAGTTTACTTGACCATTTACCCAGCTCCTAGTAATAATTCCATCCTGCTGCTTCTTGGTAGACTTTAAAATTAAAAAACATTTTAAGGGAAGGGCATTTGGCACTTTAAAAAGTTCCTTTAGAAAAGCTAAAAATAATGATCAAGAATCACAGACAGTGAGACAGATACTTAAGATGAAAAAATAAAAAGCGCTGTGGCTGGGAGACATGAAGGCATGAGGTTTTAGAGCCATTAATTTTGTGAGTCACAAAACAGAAAGATGGTGAGAGTAGAAACTTAAGAGTGGTATTTGTTGGGGGACAGTAACAGCCATCATTCCTTTGAAGACCCAGCTGAAGGTATGAGATGGAACACCATGTACAGCAATGGGAGTGTGCAGGTGTCTCTGAGGCAGACGTCCTGGGTTCAACGCCAGTTCTACCATTATTAGCTGTGTGATCTTGGGCAGGTTATTCAGCCTCCCTGTAATTCAGTATCTGTGGGTTCTCATGAATATTAAAGGAAATAGCTTAGTGCAGTACTTGGGACATAATGAACCATTATTATTATAAATCCTCTTCATCTTCTTATCAAGGCAGTTAACACCAACAGTCTCTTTGATATACAACTCAGAACCAGCTGGAGCAGAACTGAGGATTAGTTGAACTTGGCTGGATAACTGCTCAGTGACAGTGTATTTAAATTACTCATATGAGGTTTGTTCTAACATTTATTGTATTGTTGCAAGAAGAAACTGAGGTTAATAAAAAGGTTACATTCTTTATTGAGTAAAGAGCAACTCTATATTCGGTTGTAATTTTTACTCTTGCATTTTAATCTTATATTTTCTTTTTGTAATATTGACTCATTGTAGACAACCATAGAAAAGTTACTGAAGAGAAAACCATTCTATGATTTTTTTTCCCTCCTCCAGGAAGAGACAGCCCCTGTGAAAACTTTGTCTCTTTCTAGGCTGTGTTCAAATATAGACATTTTCCTATATACATGGTTTTGCATGTCTCTTGTCTTTTCTGCATACATTATGTCATCACATTTCCTCATAGTTCTTTTGCAAACACTATTTTTAACTGCTGTCTAATATTCCATTGT
This sequence comes from Papio anubis, assembly GCF_008728515.1. Lineage (NCBI taxonomy): Eukaryota > Metazoa > Chordata > Mammalia > Primates > Cercopithecidae > Papio > Papio anubis. The sequence continues at coordinate 118,928,669 of NC_044983.1, forward strand.
ATTGATGAGACATGTTTTACTCAGTCATTTTTGTACTGTGAGACATTTAAGTTGCTTCCAATTTTTTTGACATGACTATTTTTATACATAAATAATGGCCCATATTTCTGATTACTTCCTTAAGGTAGATGCTTTGAAGTGGAATTATTGGGTTAAAGGGAATGCCAGAGTGATTTGCAGAAAACTTATACCAATTTCTATTATCAGCTGGTTTTTGGAAAGCATGGGAATTTTATAGGCTTGCTTTGTGTGCTTTCCCAAATTCCCAGCTCCCTGTTTCATCTTTCCTTCCATAACCACTCAGACCCTATTCCTTTTTTTTCCTTTCTCTGCCAAGTCAGACCGGGCATCATGTTGGAGTCACATCATTCTAGAAAGCAAAGTACGGTTGTCAGCTTACTGCCTGGAGGGTGCTAAGTACTGGTGATTTCTCAAAGTCGGGGAATGACACATTTTCTTGCATTCTTCCAGGACTCTAAGATGCAGCCCGTGAAGAAGGAGGAAGGTCCTAATGCTAAAAATGACCCAAGGCTCATCACATTCAGTGGTCTATCATTTCCCAGTCCTTCTCTCCCTCCTTCCAACCTTACCTGGGGAATAGTCAAAGGGGAAAAAAGAATAACATTGATGGTTTTTTCCCCTTCTTCCTTTCCTCCTTTTCTTTATTTCCTTCCTCCTTTCATGTATTTATTTATTCACACACCAATTACCTATTAGATAACAAGTACCCTGCTAGATGCTGAGGTTAAGAGAGAGGTGAGACCAGGTATGTCGGTCAAAGTCCTTGGTTCCAACGCCAGAAACTGACCCTAACTAAACGTATTCGTAAAAGGGCCATGACATAAGGAGAGTGGTCACTTCTCAGAGTTGGTGGGAAGCTGGAGAACTGGGCTCGGGCAAGAGGTAGGAACAAAGGGAGCCGGTCCACCGAGAGCACAGCCCCAGGGCCTGCCCGAGAGCAGCCTGCTGGTGAGGACTCAGAGCTGGCACCGCTCTGCTGGTACAGCCACCCTGATGGCCGGAGCAGGAATAAGCTCTGGAGGAACTTGCCTCTTGGTTTTCCTCCCTCCAGTTTCTAAGTCCTGGGTGGAAGCTTCTGAGGGTGAGGCCAGATCACATGCTTATGACCACAGAGGAGGGATTTTCCCAAAATAAGAAGGGGAATTCAGATTCTGGGATTCCTTCCTCCCCATACACACAGGTAAATATCAGTACCTCAGGTCTTTGTGATTACATGACTCATTGTTTAGCTGCAGAAGCAGAAAAGTAAACAGATGACTATGATACCATAAGAAGGACAGGTGGCTCACTCCTCACTCCAGGTGGGGAAAGAGAAGACTGAGCAGGCAAGAGGCCTAAGAGGATAGAATCTGGAGATTCACTGGAAGTGGGAGGTGGTGGCAAGCAAAGGAGACAGAGGGGACACCCAGATTCCAGAATTGAGCTAGGAAATGGATAGTGCAAAGCGAGGGACACAACAGGAGGCCTGGGTTTGGCGGCTGAGAAGAATAAGGGTTTGGTTTTATATACGCTTAGTCCAAGAGAGGCTAAGTGGAGATGTTTCAAGGTGGCTGAATGCACATTCATTAATTGATGCAATAGATATTTATTCATCACCAAATATATTCCAGGAGCTGGAGACACATCAGAGAAAAGAGACATCCATCCTCATCCTCATGAAGCTTATGTTCTAGGGGAGCTCAGGTTAGGAGCACAGGAGAGCAGCTGGAGATGGACATCTAGATTTGGGGTTCATCCACAGGGTGGTGAGAATTGAAGGCTTGGATCTGGGTGGGACAACCTGGAAGCATGTAGGAGGAAAGGGAAGAGCAGAGGGCCTTTGAGGGAACCTGGGGCACACAGGACTCAAGGAAGAAGAAAAGCCAGCAAAGGAGGCTGAGAATGAGTCGCCATCTCCCGCCTGTGCCCTCTCTAGTTCTGCAAGCTGTGGCTGGGATCTGCTGGGTGTGTGGTTGAAGGACAGGCATGCAAAGGTCCAAGGGCACCCAGGAACAGCTGGCGTGGAGCAGGCTCTTCCAAGTCGCTGTGATCTTCAAATGGATTTGAATATCAAGATGTTCTCTGCTCTACCTCCTTCTCAGATCTTTACCAAATTGTGTCTTGCTGCTCTGCAGTTCTGCAACAAGACCTCATCAGTCACCGGTGAAAAACAAACTTGCTTCTTGCCTCTGGGATAATGGTGCTGTCAAGTGACAAGTGAACGGGGAGCTCCCAACATAGGACGGCAAAACCTGTGGAATGTGAGGCTGTCTTCATAACCTCCTATTTTTGATTTCCTCTTGGCTATGTTCACATCAATTTATCTCACCCCACACCCCACAGTACTTGGTGTACCAGTTCTGGAACTACTGGTATTTATTGCTGTGCCGAGGAGGCCCATTGCACAAGTCCTCCTAAAAGAGGCCATTGTCTCGATCACTTTAACATCTCTGCCCGGGGGAGCTTCAGGCTGAGAGATGGACCTAACCTTCCCTTCTGCCATCAGTCTTCCAGCAACTTAGAACTGGAAAGGAGTTTGGGGCTTGTATTTGTCAGGGTTCTCTAGAGAAACAGAAGCAACAGAATGTGTGGGGGTACACACACACACACACACACACACACACACACACTTTAAGAAATTGGCTCACATGATTGTAGCGGCTTGGGGAGTCTAAAATCTGCCGTAGAGTGGGCCGGCAGGATGGAGGCTCAGGGAAGAATTGCAGTCCGAGTCCAACCAAAGGCTGTCTGCTGGCAGGACGCCTTCTTGTGTAGGGAGGCCAGCCTGTTCTATTCAGGCCTTCCACTGATTGGGTGAGGCCTGCCTGCATGATGGAGGGTCATCTGTTTTCCTCAAGGCCCACAGATTTTAATGTAAATCTCATCCACAAAACACCTTCACAGAAACATACAGAATATTGTTTAACTACTTTTCTGGCATTGCGTCCCAGCCAAGTGGACACATAAAGTGAATCATCACAGGGGCCATGGAATCCAGCCCTTTCACTTGACAGGTGGGGAAATGGGGGTCTGGGGGGCTCAGTGATCCACTGGGAGACAGGCAGCAATTCAGTGTGGCGGGGGTGGGGGCTGGTGGAGACAAAGGTCTCCTGGTTGCAGTCCTTCGCTCTGTGCACCGGCACTACCACTCAAGAGGGTGGCTCCCCATGGACAGAAAGCACCATGTAGACATGGTCTCAGCACATGGTCATTTGGATGTATGGGGCTGGCTTGTTTGCAGAGCTGCAGGGTGTATTTTAGAGGAACGCTCTGTTGGCAAGCTTGGTGTGTGTCTTCCAGGATCCTCTAGCTTAGTAACTCAGTTAGAATTCCAGGAAAGTGAGCAGCTAAAACCTGAGGATGTTTTCCCGGCATAATTCTTTCAATCAAGCCACAAATACTCTCTGCAGTATACATCCCACTCTCTGTCTTGTTTTTTAGGGTTTTTCTTTTCAGTACAGTTTTGAGCACCTGCCTTGTGCCTCAGTGAATACTTGTGGGGTGATAATTCATCTTGACATTCAACTCAGGTTTGGAAGACAGTGTATGATCTCTTAAACCATGGCCTTGACTCATCTTCTGAATGGTCAGGCTAAGTGTTGCCTCCTTCTCTGTGTAGCCTATTCAGGCACCTGCTCACCTACCATAACCTGCCAGGCCCCTCCTTCTCTGGGAACATGCCATGTGAGAAATAATCCTAATATCCAAGTCACAGAGGGTGGGTGGACTTGGAAATGCAGGGCCTGTTGATCCCTTTGCAGAGTAGCTGAATTTAGAAGTGACAGCAATCATGTTCTATAATGAAAATGGTCCTGATCATCATGAGAATAATAGCTGCCTTTTACTGAGAAAGTGCCAGGTACCAGCCACTGTGCTGAGCATTTCTATGCACTTGCTCCCATGTTCAGATCCCTCCTCTGTCTTCGTGTGTGATATGCTTTGGCTCTGTCCCCACCCACATCTCATCTTGAATTGTAGCTCCCATAATTCGCATGTGTTGTGGGAAGGACCCAGTGGAAGACAATTGAATCGTGGGGGCAGTTTCCCTCACACTGTTCTCATGGTAGTGAGTAAGTCTCACAAGATCTCATGGTTTTATAAGGGGAAACCCCTTTTATTTGGTTGTCATTCTCTCTTGCCTGCTGCCATGTAAGATGTGCCTTTTGCCTTCCACCACGATTGTGAGGCCTCCCCAACCACAAGGAACTGTGAGTCCAATAAACTTCTTTTTCTTTACAAATTGCCCAGTTTTGGGTACGTCTTTATCAGCAGTGTGAAAATGGACTAATACAATGGGCAATTGTGAAACCTGATTCTCAGAGTCAGGAGGAGTTTTCCCATTGAAACAGAGCAGAATGCCCAGGATACAACCAGAATGGTGTCAGCACAACATCTGAGACATACAGAGAATGGGGTTGGCCCGTAAGCCTGCATATGGTGTCACACTGGAAGACTCCCTGAGAAGCATTGTGTAAACCACGTAGGACTAAGGGCCCCTCATTTGCAGACTCTGCTGGGGTTCTTTGTACAGGAGGACTTTGTGGAAAACAATAGAGGGGCCTGACTTTACTGTGTATGCCTTGGTTAAAGCAATGTCCCTCAAAAGACCCTTTGGTACTCAGAGACATGATTCACCCCTCGAAGTCATAGAAGGATCAGTGATGGGAGCTTGGAGTGAATGGTAACAATAGATGATAGCATCAAATCAATTATTCAGCAAAACTGATACTAGTGGTTTAAGTACTCAAGCATTTATAATCTCACTTAAGAACTCTGAGGTAGGTATTTTGAGGTTGGTTTATCAGCTGTAATGTCTCATCAAGTATCCAGGGTCATTCTTCATTTCTGCCTCTCTCTACTTAGCTTTTGACTGTTGCCTTCAAACTTGCTGCTTCTTGGTCACAAGGTGGCTACCCCAGCTCCAGGCATTGCATCTGAATTCAAAGAAGAAAGAGCGTGTGTATTTGTAGGTGGGGTGGGATGAGGTGAGAGCACTTCTATGTATGACCTCATGCCTGTTCCTTTTACAGGAAACCAAAAAGTTTCCCAGAAGACTTCCAGATGACTTCTCTTTACCTTTCATTAGTCAGAACAGGATCAACTGGGGATCCCTAGGCATCAGGGAAGCTGGGAAAGTGAGCATCTTGGTGGAGAGGAAGAGGATGGTCTTAACCATATCAGATACATTTTAATTCATAGTCTGGGAGCAGGTACTTTCCTGAACAAAACTTTCCTGAACTGGGCTTCTTATGGCAAAGAAGAAGGGTATCTATGTGAGTATCTTCCATAATAATCACTAGCATCATCTCATTCAATCCTCACAGCAATCCTTGCATTGGGAATTATTCCTATCCCCTTTTCACACAGAGAAAGCTGAGGGTTAGGATGGTGAAGTGATTTATCTGAGGCCACATAGGCTCTTGGAGTGTCCTTATAGGGTGTCCTTATGTTCTTAGGCACCAGACATCATATTTCCTTGGCACTCCCCTGGGTGCCTGTGTACTTGGCAAATACTAACAGCTTTCTGGTTGAATGATGAAAAGCACAGCACATCCATTTGAGGCAAAAAATCGTGTATTAGGATTCTATCCTGGGACGATGGGATCAGCAGATCCTTATTTTACTGGGCAGAGAAGTTGCTTCCCCAGACATTATGGAAATAACCTTAGGTGAAAGATCTCTCTGGGAAGAGGTTTCTGGCTGTAAGTAGAGGAGCCAGTGAACCCTCAGGCCATTCTGTCATTGCCATCCTCTGACTTTCCCAATAGCCCTACCCAGGTGAGGAGACAACTTCCCAGTGTGATCAACAGCTCTGGAGAGTTTGCCATTCAATTTGGAGGAAACCACCATGTAGGAGAGAAGTTGACTTCCTCTAAGTCCTTCCTGAGAGCAGAACTAGAAAAAATGATCGACTTTGTCAGGAAGAAGACTGTCTCATTGGGAGAAAAGTATAGATTCTAGCAGCAGAAAGATCTGGTTTTGAATCCTGTTGTGCAAATTAAGTGAAATATACACATTAAGGTGGGTCAACTATAGAATAGAATATCAGTAAGATTGAGACTTCCTTATCCTGGAGGTTCTCAAACATTTAACTCCTTATTAGGGGTTAAATCACTCAACAGCAACAGAACCACCACCAACAAACAAAACAGCTAACATTTTTTGACTACTTACTCTAACTCACTATAATTATTTTTCGTGAATATTTATCATGTGCTTGGCACCTTGCTAAGCACTTTATGTGAATTTTCTCATTTAATCTTTATGACAATTTTAGGAGGAAGATATTGTTATCCCTACTGTGTAGATGAAAAGACTGAAGTTGAAAGAGGCTAAGAAACCTGGCCAAACTCAGCTGGGGCTAGAGATGGGCTTAGAGGTCAGATCTGTCTCTTGCCTTGTCCTACGATGATAATCAGCAGAGCATGTTGTTCCTATGAAATGCACCCTTACTTGGGTGAAGATTGCACGAGATAGTGGTTCCCAGGCTTTCCTGTGTCTTATCAGTTTTCTGATAAAACCAGGAGCCTATCAGGGCAAATTTTAAAAGCCCAGTTTTCCCAAAGACTTTCATATCTTTATAGACATTAAAATTTTTTTAAAGCAGATAAAATACCAAGTCCTGTTGGAACAAATTCCCTTGCTATATCTTTAAAACAAAAATGGCAGTAATAATTACATTGGTAGTTGAAGATGGTGTTATCAGTAGTGAATACGAAGTTTGCTACTGTCTGTACCTCTCTTCTTGACCAGCTTAGAGTCCATGCCCTTCTATGTCAGCCACACCCTTGCACTCTCTCTTTCCCTTATATTCAACTGACAAAATTCCAACTCTCCTCCTGTTCTTTATCTACATCAAGTAGCTGGACACAGATGGAGAAATACTCAATGATTTTGACTAACCTTACTTTAAATATGTACTGTTGGTGGGAGTGCAAATTAGTTCAACCATTGCGGAAAGCAGTATGGTGATTCCTCAAAGAGCTAAAAGCAAAACTACCACTTGACTCAGCAATGCCATTACTGGGTATATGCCCAGAGGAATAGAAATTATTCTATCACAAAGACACATGCTTTCAAATGTTTATTGTAGTACTATTCATGATAGCAAAGACATAAAATCAACCTAAATGCCCATCAATAACAGGTTGGATTTCAAAAAATGTGGTGCATATACACCATGGAGTATTATGCAGCCATAAAAAAGAATGGGATCATGTCTTTTCTGGGAACATGGATGGAGCTGGAGGCTATTATCCTTAGCAAACTAATGAGGAACAGAAAACCATATACCGCATATTCTCACTTATAAATGGAAACTCAATGATGAGGACTTATGAACACAAAGAAGGAAACAACAGACACTGGGGTCTACTTGAGGGTGGAGGGTGGGAGGAGGGAGAAGAGCAGAAAAGATAACTATTGGGTTATCTGGGTGATGAAATAATCTGTACAGCAAACCCCCAAGACACAAGTTTCCCTATGTAAGAAATCTTCACATGTACCCCCAAATCTAAAATAAAAGTTAAAAAAATATATTTTTTGCCTTTTTTCTGAGTTTTATCACTTATGAATGCATCCTTAAACAATATATAATTCATCCTTGAACAACACGGGAGCTGAGGCACTGACCCCCTGTGCAGTTGAAAATCCACGTATAACTTTTGACTTCCCCAAAACTTAACCACTAATAGCCTACTATTGACTGGAAGCCTTACTGATAACAAAGACAGTTGATTAACACATACTTTGTATGTCATATATATTATATTCTATATTCTTAAAGTAGGCTAGAAAAAAGAAAATGTTATTAAGAAAATCATAAGGAAGAGATAAAAATATATATGATTCATTGAATGGAAGTGGATCATCATGAAGATCTTTGTCCTCATCATCTTCATGTTGAGTAGACTGAGGAGGAAGAGGAAGAGGAAGCATTGGTCTTACTGTCTCAGGGGCGGCAGAGGAGGAAGAAAATCTGTGTACCAGTGGACCTGAGTGGTTCAAATCTCTGTTGTTCAAGGATCAACTGTAGTTTGGTTTCACCTGTTTTTGAATTTCATATGAGTTGAATAATATTATATGTGTTCTTTTGTGACTCATTTCTTTTAAAAGCTTAGCATTTTATTTTTAGTATTTATTCATGTTGTTGTCTCTGAAGATTTATTCATTTTCTTGGCTGTGTTGTATGACATTGTATTTATTGTATCACGATACTCAAATTTACATATGTGTTCTACTATTCTAGGATTGATAGACATTTGGGTTGTTTTGAGTTTGGGGTCATTTTGAACAGGGTCATTCTGAACACTCTTGGATATGTTTGGTGGTACATGTGTGCTAGGGTTCCCCTGTGGTAGACATTAGAAATAGAATCGCTGGATTGTGAGTTACGTGAATGCACAGCTTTGCCTGTAATGCAAACCATCTTCCAATCTTTCTGTCTCGAAACGGCTCCAATGTTTTAAGAGTATTTTTGAACTTGAAATGCTTTCTTCAAGGTCACCAGCTACCTCCATGTTGCCAAATCCAGTGGTCAATTCTGAGTCTTTGTCATGACCTATTGACAGCTTTCGACACAATTGATCCTTCCTGCTTCAAAACATGTCCCTCACCTGGATTCTGGAGGATTCTTTTGTCTATTTGCTGCACTGGCCTCCTCTTCCCATTGTAACATGTTGAAGAGCCCCAGCTCCATCTTCTTTCCTATCTGTACACATTATCTTGATCCTCTCTTCTGGTCCCCTGACTTTAGACACCTCCTATTTTCTGAATGACTATCAAATTTGTATCTCTAGCCTCACCTACTCCTCTAAACTCCAAACTCACAAAGCCAGTTGCCTGATGATTAGCCTTACTAGGAAGTCTAAAAGTCCCTACTTAATCCAAAATGGAACTCTTGCTACCCTCCCACTCCCCAGAACTGTTCCAGCCAGTGTTTCCTATCTTGGTAATGGCACCATCATTCAGGCTAAAAACACAAGATTCAGTCTTGCTGTCTTTCTTTGTCTTATACCTGCTCCCCGCTTCACCTTCTGCCATAACTGTAAGTTTCCTGAAGCCCTCCTAGAAGCAGATGCTATGTTTCCTGTGCAGCTTGCAGAACCATGAGCCAATTAAACCTCTTTTCTTTATAAATTACCCAGTCTCAGGTATTTCTTTACAGCAATGCAAGAACTGCATAATGCACTCAATTAAAAATCTCTAAAAAAATAAGAATACTTATTAACTCACATAACAAGAGTTCTAAAAAGGGCCATTTCTTTGTTGGTTAGTTCTACGGCTTCATGATTCAACATGCACCCAGGTTTTTGGTATCTTTTGACTTCACCACCGTTTGTGTGTGTCGCTCAGTCTAACTGACATTGAATTTCAGAAAACACATCCATACACACCGTGGTCCCAGGCAGAAACACAGGCTGTCCCTTCCTTGTGTTTCTTTGTAAGAGCTAAGAGATCTTTTCTCTAAGCCACTTCGTGTCTCCCACAGACTTCCGCTTATAGCTCATTGGCTGGAATGGTGGCGTGTGCCCATGGCTAAACCAAAGCTGGCAAGGGGAACGGGTCCTTTATGACCTGCTTGGACCAACCCTGACTCACCTTCCAGAGCTGGGGTTTGCCCCTGCCTCCCCTGCAGCACCTGGGGGAGAGTACTTGGGAATCAGGGTACTATTGCAAGGGAAGGGAGGCATGGCTGCTGTGTAGACAGGTCCTCTTGAGAAGATTCAATAGGACGTTCCGAAGACTGCCGTTTTCTGACAGCGATTTTTGTAGCACTTGCAAAGCTTCGGCAGGGGGCTGTTTTGACTGTTTTGAGGTAGAGTTAGCAAACCTTTTGCCTCTCTCAAATCACACCGTTGGTTGCAGTGGGGTGGCCTCCTCCACCTTTTTACTTGGCTAATTCTGGGAGACCTAGAGTAAGCAAATGGCCTTGTTTATTTCTAAAGAACTGGCTTTAATGGTCCATGCTCACAGGTGTTTTATCTCCTTTTATTGTCTGTGGATGGTGGTGGTCTGATTAAAATGCTCTTCCTAGTGACTCATCCTTGATGCGGGGGCCGGGGGGGAAGGTATGTCTACTGCAGAGAAGGTCAAAACCAGCCAAGTAAAATGTGTTTGTTCTTTTCCAAACTCACAAAGGAAAATGAAGAGCTAAGAATAGTTATTTTTGGAGATTCAGTCTCTGAATCCTAGTTTAGACGAGAAAGGTTTTTTTTTTTTCTTTTTCTTTTTTTTTTAATGAAGGGATGGATCAGTCCCAGGTGTTTTCCACATATCTGAAGCTTGCTGAATAATTTCTCTGCCACTGACAGCCACCTTGTCATTTCAACTCTCATCCCTATCCTCCATAGATTGAGAACTGATCTCTAATAGTGGTGCCTTTTTATTGCTCTCTAATGGTGGCAATTGTTTTACAATTCATCCCTGTAAACGCCGAATCACCTGCACTCTGGGACCACTTCCCGCAGAGGCAGGAAGTTTAAAGGCATCTAGGGATCAAGTTCTGCCTTAGCCCTTGGACTTCGTCCACGTTGTTTGTCTGCCTGGATTGCCTTTCCCATTCTGTTCAGGGCACTCTCTCACTCCTTCGAAGCCAGGGTTATTTTATTTTTATTTTTATTTTTTTTATAATTTCAACGTTTACTTTAGATTCAGGAGTCCATGTGCAGGTTTGTGACATGGCTATGTTGCGTGACGCTGAGGTTTGGAGTATGAATGATCCCATCACCCAGGTACTAAGCATAGTACCCAACAGGAGCTTTTGAACCCTTGTCTCTTACACTCCCTCCCAGCTCTAGCAGTCCTTATCGTCTATCATTCCCATCTTTATGTTTATGAGTACCCAAGATTTAGCTCCCACTTATAAGTGAGAACATACAGTATTTGGTTTTCTTTCCTTTTCTGAATGCCCACATCAAAAAGCTAGAAAGATCTCAAATCGACACCCTGATGTCACAACTAAAAGAACTAGAGAACCAAGAATAAACAAACCTCAAAGCTAGCAGAAGACAAGAAATAACCAAGATCAGAGCAGAACTGAAGGACATAGAGACACAAAAACCCTTCAAAAAATCAATGAATCCAAGAGCTATTTTTTTGAAAAAATGAATAAATAGATGGTTAGCTAGACTAATAAAGAAGAAAGAAGAGAGAAGAATGAAATAGACTCCATAAAAAATGATAAAGGAGATATCACCACTGACCCCACAGATATACAAACAACCATCAGAGAATACTGTAAACATCTCTATGCAAGTAAACTAGAAAATCTAGAAGAAATAGATAAATTCCTGGACGCATACACCTTCCCAACACTGAACAAGTTCTTTTTTTTTTTTTAAATTTTGATTCAGGGTCTCACTCTGACACCCAGGCTGGATTGTGGTGGCACAATCACAGTTCACTGCAGTCTCGAACTCCTAAGCTCAAGCAATCTTCCCATCTCAGCCTCCCAAGTACCTGGAACTATAGCCCGTGACACCACACTCGGCCAATTTTTGTATTTTTTGTAGAGACTGGATGTCACCATATTGCCTGGGCTGGGTTTGAACTCCCAGGCTCAAGTGATCCACCCCTCTTGGCCTACCAAAGTGCTGAGATTACAGGTGTAAGCCACCGTGCCCGGCCTGTCAAGTGTTTGGTTTTCTGTTCCTATGTTAATTCACTTAGGATAATGGCCTCCAGCTGCATCCATATTGCTGCAAAGTACATGATTTTGCCCTTTCTTATGGGTGCATAGTATTCCATAGTGCACAGGTACCACATTTTGTTCATCTAGTTGATGGGCACCTAGGTAGATTCCCTGTCTTTGCTATTGTGAATAGTGCTGCTATGAACATACAAGTACATGTGTCTTTTTGGTATAACAATTTCTTTTCCTTCGGCTGTATTCCCAGGAATGGGATTGTTGGGCAGGGTCAGTTTAACTGTGTTTGCATTTTGCATGCTCTACCAAGGCACCTGTCCAGGGCAGAGTGTGGAGCCTGAAACCCAGCCTGTGTTCCTCTCAGCAAGTATTGACTAGGTGTCTGGCCCTGAGTAGGTGTATTTTTCCTCTGTCTCCCTAAAGCAGAAGGCTTTTCTAAATTTGTCCAAAGTCATCTTCTAGACTAACTGAGGTCCTGTAGGCCCACCTCTAACATTGTCTGCTCCACAGAGCCTTTCTGAGAAGAGGTGGGCCTTCGCTTCCATGCCTCTGTGCACTTGCTCTTTCCTCAGTGGGAGCCCTTGCAGAGCGGCAGACCTGCCCTGTGCCCCTGGGTCTGCCTTGCTCAGCCCAGCCCGCCAGCTCCTGAACTTCGGTGTCTGTTCAGTGTCTGAAAACAATTGGCCACAGATCGCTAACTGCTGGCACTGGGACTCAAGTGCTGACTCCTCGAACTTCTGTCTTGTCATTCCCACCTCTACTTCATTGTAAGTCCTCACCTCTGCTTCATTGTGAGTCCTCACCTCCTCCCCAGCTCTGTGGTTTGCTCCAGTTCCATGGAGACTCCACCTGTTTTGAAACTGAAAAACACCCGAGGACCTGAGTTCATTCAGACCAGCTCTCTGGCCTAAGGCGCAGACATGTAAGATGGGCACAAACTGGGGAATCATAGCACAGGTAAATGATACACGAAGCCTTCCCTGACTTCCTGCTCCCATTCCCCAGTCTGGATCAGATGTTTTTCTGGGATCCACAGTACTGGGTGCTTGTCCTATTATAGTATCATAATGAACCACTGGCCTTTTTGTCCAGAGGGGTCACTTGAGTCATCCTTTCACTTATGTGAATGAAAGGCGAGTGGACACCAGTGATCCGGAGATCAGAGTGCCACAGGAAACTTTAGCAACAACTCTCTTTATCCTCGGCACACAAAGCTCTAGGAGAAGTGGTGGGCATAGGGGCAGGGCCTTGTTGGCAGGGCCCAGTCCTCACCCTACTTGAATAATGAGCAGGGTCCTTAGGGAGGGAAGGGTGCATCCCCCAGCTTCTGCAATCTTAAGAGTGGAAGATAGGAAGCTCTTTCAGGGTGGACCAGGATGGTTCTGACTGAAGCTCATGGCTGGAAACAGGCAACAGGTCACATGAGATAAAATTGTTTCAAGGAAATGGGAGCTAGGCCGGACCTTGGGCTCCACACAAGGGTCTAAGAGTTAGAGGAGGAGGCTAGACCAGCTCTAAATGTGGTTGATGCTGGAAGTTTCTCCAGAACAAGGAACCTGGGCCCAGAGCTTAGGCTTTGGAGAACCATGACTTAGTGGAGGAGTGGAAACCAGAAAGGGACACCCACTCAGATGGCAGCTCTGCAGGGTGGGTGGGATCGGGACCTGTGGGCGCTGGCTGCAGCAGCAGACGAGCACCATCTTTTTGGCTCTGCAGACCTTGTAGTCCACAGCAACATCAGAAGTGGGAGTGTTGGGGGATGACTCTGCTCTTCTCTGCTCCTGTATGGCAAGGCCCTGCTCCCACTCCCACCCCACTGGACTAAAGCCATCAGGGTTATGTCTCAAGGGAAGCATGGAAGCCCTAAAGACAAGTATACCAGCCCTTCTGCCAATACTGGTATGAGTTATTAATTGAAAAAATAAAATCAAATGAGTGCATTTGACCCTAAGTCAGTGAACAAGTTATACTGAATATAAATGTACATTGTAATTATCTGCTTCTGTCTCTTTTTCTTCCACTAGATTGAGGGATTTGGAGGCAGGAGTCATGCCATTCACATCTCTAAGTCTCTAGCACCCAATGTAGTGCCTGCCCCTTAATAGGCCCTCAATAAATGTTCATAGGCCTAAGAAAAATTAATAAGTAGGTAGTTTGATTTTTTTTCAGATTCAAAGTCAGTGTATTTTAAGGCTGGGGATGATAATGATGGAACATACCAGCTGTGTCCAGGGTGCATGTGTGGCGAATACAGAGATGAACCAGCTCTAGTCTTGTTCTGGAGGAACTTACAGTCCACGGAGCAGAAAGACACACCTCTCTACTGAGGTGTGATAAGACATATAATAACGATTCAAATTAAGAATCATGGAGGAGCAGGAGTTGTTCTTTCCAACACAGGACTTACAGAAGGCTTCAGGGTTTTTTTGAGCAGGTCTTTAAAGGATGAAACTAATTTTAGCATTTGGTGAGGAAGGACATTTCAGGCTGAAGAAATAGATAAAGGCATGAAGACATTATTCAGAGTATCTAGGAAGAATGAAAAAGCAGGTGGCAGAATGCTATGACTGGCTCACTAATATAACTGGCTCGCTAAGCTGGGAGAAAGACTAGAATATCTGTCAAGAAAAGAGGGTGTATCAGTCAAGATAGGCTACGTTATGCTGTGGTAACAAGCAGTCCCAATATCTTAGTGGCTTATAAGAACAAAGGTTAATTTTTCACTCAAATCACATGCCTATTGTGAGTCACCTGGAGGCTAGCCTCCATGTCTCCTCACAAACTCAGGATGTGGGTAATCACGGAGACAGAAGGAAAGTGAGCTCTGAAGAGACTCATCTCATAATCAAATGCTTCACTGGCACACATCACTTCTGGCTACACCTGGAACTGGTCACATGACTCTACCTCCCATAAAGGGGCTAGGAAGTGCTTTCTTTTTTTTTTTTTTTAATTATACTTTAAGTTCTGGGATACATGTGCAGAATGTGCAGGTTTCTTACATAGGTATACCCATGCCATGGTGGTTTGCTGCACCCATCAACCCATCATCTACATTAGATATTTCTCCTAATGCTATCCCTCCCCTAGCCCCCAACTCCCCAACAGGCACTGGTGTGTGATGTTTCCCTCCCTGTGTCCATATGTTCTCATTGTTCAACTCCCACTTATGAGTGAGAACATGCAGTGTTTGGTTTTCTGTTCCTGTGTTAGTTTGCTGAGAATGATGTCTTCTAGCTTCATCCATGTCCCTGCAAAGACATGAGCTCATCCTTTTTTATGGCTGCATAGTATTTCATGGTGTATATGTGCCACATTTTCTTTATCCAGTCTATCATTGATGGCATTTGGGCTGGTTCCAAGTCTTTGCTATTGTGAATAGTGCTGCAATAAACATATATGTGTGTGTGTCTTTATAGTAGCATGATTTATAACCCTTTGAGTATATACTCGGTAATGGGATTGCTGGGTCAAATGGTATTTCTCGTTCTAGATCCTTGAGGAATTGCCACACTGTCTTCCACAATGGTTGAACTAATTTACACTCCCACCGTGAGTGCAGAAGCATTCCTATTTCCAGGAAGTGCTTTCTTACCACACAGGTGAAGGGCCAGAGATACTTGGTGAGCAGCATTCATGGTTACTGTAAATGGCAATTGCAAGATTGAGCCCTCTTGAGAGGATAGAACCAAGGGACTGCAGTTCATTTTTTGATGGTGGGTGGTGGTGGTGGTAGGTTTGTGTGTGTGTGTGTGTGTGTGTGTGTGTGTGTGTGTGTGTAGGGAAGTAGGGTGCAATGTATGTGCCGGGAAGAAGGGCCTGCCTCCCTTCTTTTGTTTTTAAAGATGTTAGAGTTCATTATGCAACATTTTTTGTAGCAATCGCTGATGTGCCTGATTAGATATTGTCTTTTTCTCATCTGAAGCCCTACAGAAAGATAGTATCTTTTTCCTTCTTTCCTCACCTCCTCTCCCCTTTCCTTCCCTTCCCTTTCCTCCCCTCCCTCCCTCCCTTCCATCCTTCCTTCCTTCTCCTCCCTTTCCTTCCTTCCTTCCTTCCGTACCTTCCCTTCCTTCCTTCCTTCCTTCCTTCCTTCTTCCTTCCTCCTCTCTTCCTTCCTTCTTCTGTTTGTTTATTTTGGAATAATTTTCAATTTACAGCAAAGTTGCAAAGATAGTACAGAAGTTCCCATATCTCTCTCATTCAGTTTCAGTTTCCCCTAATGTTATCATTTTACATTTCTGTGGTACTCCTTTAGGTTTTAGGTATTCAATCCCTTGAGGACTACATCCTTCTTGGCCCAAAACTTCCCTGGTATTCCTCAGGGAACTATGGGTGGTGGTGGTCCTGGCTTGAAGCCTTAAGAGCTATGTTCTCTGTTGGTTGTAGACATGTCTGGGCTTGTCTAGAGGCCAATGAGGCCAGACTTCTAGGGAGTGTGAACAGGAGGGGCTGACGAGTCCCTTAGGAGAGTGAGAGAGAGTGGAGGTGGAGGTGCCTAAATAGTTGGTATGAAGGGCAGGGTTGGTGTTGGAAGGAAGGAGGTTTTGAGCCCAGCAGGGAATGTCTTTCTGGCGCACACGCCCTCTCTGGTGGTTGCAGGATGGGGCTGGAATCAAGCTCTGTGAAGGACAGAGCATAAAGGCTGGAGTGCTCTGTGAAGCACACTCAGTGGAGCATGGGCTGAGGTGTGGGTGAAGGGATGTTGTGCCTTTGAGACAGAATGAGCCAGGACACCGCGGCCTGAGGCAGGGCCAGACCACCTTGTTTCTGGATGGAGCCGGAGCTCTGGGGACATGACTGTGGCAGGAGACAGACTCCAAACAAAAGCCCAGAACGTGACTTTATTTAGCATGAGTGAGCATCTTTTTGGGGACTTCCTGGAAAACAGCTAGGTAGAGGTGGTTGTGTTAGGGGGTGTAGTGGCAAAAGGTGGGATACCTTTCCTCACCCATCATAAAGGTCACAGCCAACTCCCCTATAACAAAAGACAGGTTAACAAGAGAAAAGCATAATGAATTACTTAATCAAAGTTTTAGGTGATGTGGGAGCCTTCAGAAACGAAGACCCAGGGACCCAGGGAAATTGCCTGTTTTTATGCTTAGGTTGATGAGGAATGGACAGTCATGTGGAAGTGTGGTTGGACAGAGGGGTGTGATCTAATGGTAATGGACGGAGCAGGGAAGCCCACAAGGCCTGTCCAGATTCTTCCTTAAGCTAGGAGTCTCTGTGGAGTCTTCTTTCCTCCTGGGTATGGGGCTGGACCCCCTCTGGAATGAGGATCTTCAAGGGAGAAGGGAGTGACCTTAGCAGTTTTACAGCTTGCTTTGGGGGAAAGGGGCTCTAGTTTCTATGACCTGCCTTGGGGGAGAGGATTCTGGTTTCTAAATGACTCACTTTGCAGGAGAAAGAGGGGGCGGGAGACAAAATAACTAAAGAAGATCAGAAAGACCTTTCTGCTGAGGCCCTTCCAATCTCCTTTAGTTCAAAGTACTCAGTGTGCCAAGGCACCATATTTTGGGATATTATGTTCTGAGCCCTAACAGGAGTCACAAGTTGCATCTCAAATTCTGTGTTGGTGCTGTCCTTGGGACCCTGTTGTACCCCCATGGCAGATATGGCTGGGAAAATATGAGTGACTCTTACGTCTGGGCACGTAGTGAATATTGTTGACTCACTGCTCATCACCCTCTCATGTGAAAGAAAGTCCCCAGAGCCCAGGGCCCAAAGAGATGAGTTTGACTTTGGCCTGGGCTCCTCAAATATGCAAGTCACCCACTGAGACAGCTTGGCACCTGAGAGATATTAGCAGACAACAGTGATCTGACCCCAAGACTCTTGGGCTGAGAAGAGGGGCTTCCATACAGGAAGATGATGCTGTGTCTCATCCAAGGAATGATCTTGAGAAGTGGCGTGGTTCGGTGAGTATCACCCTCAGGAATGAAAGCAGAACTGAAGAGCTTGAAGGGGCTTCCAGAGACCATCCCAGGGAGGAGACAGTGTCAGGAGCCTAAGAACTTTGTGGCATTCTGTGTTCTCTACGTTATTGTCTATTGCTTAGTGGGGTCTGTGGGCTTGTCTTTGAGGGCAACAAAGGGTTGGGACACAAAGTCATTCTCAGAAGAAGGAAAGCCTGGAAGGCTAGCCGTGGGGCAGCAGCATGAAAGAAAGGGAGTCCCTAGGCCTGGGAGGGAAAACAGCCACTTAGGCAAAGAAGTGACCTTGGGCTTCTCTTTCTTGGTAGGAGAAGGGCTGTGTGGTCTGTAGCAAGTCAGTGAGGGTTGGAATCCCTACATCTGCTCCCAGCCTATTCATTCCAGTGATTTCTGCCATCTTGGTCAAGGACACCACTGTCTCTTGGTGTCCCAGGCTAGAAAGCCGTGTCGTTTTTGTGGTGTGTCCTTCAGTCCATAATGAACAAGCTTGTACTGAGGGTCAATGGGCTGTGCACTGTATTGAGTGTTTTATAGTTTTTTTTTTTTTTGCATTTAATCCTCATAATAATCTCATGAGATGTGTTTCATTGCTCTTATTTTACAAATGATGAAACTTATGCTAACTGAGATGTAGTAACGAACTGAAACTTAAGCTAATATGCCTGATGCCAACGGCCACATTCTTTTCATAATCTCATGCTGCTTCTTAGAGTTCTCTGTGTTTGTCATCCCTACAAGATCAACACTTCTGGCCACATGTGGTGGCTCATGCCTGTAATCCCAGCACTTTGGGAGGCTGATATGGGTGGATCATTTGAAGTCAGGAGGTTGAGACCAGCCTGGCCAACATGGTGAAACTGTGTCTCTACTAAAAATACAAAAAATAAGCTGGGTGTGGTGGTACATGCCTGTAATCCCAGTTACTCAGGAGGCTGAGGCAGGAGAATTGCTTGAACCTGGGAGGCAGAGGTTGCAGTGAGACGAGATTGCACCACTACACTCCAGCCTGGGTGACAGAGTGAGACTCGGTTTCAAAAAAAAAAAAAAAAATCAGTGTTTATTTAGGAATGGCACCACCACTGCCTGCCTCAGAATCACCTGGCCCATTTGTTAAAAAGGGTCAAGGATCGAGTCCAGATCCATGGAAACAGAGTCTCTGGGAGTGGAACCCACACCCTGCCTTTGTGGCAAGCCCTACAGGCGATTCATTCATGCATAAGACCTTCTGTGTGACCGATGGGCATCCCTAAGAATCTGGATACTTGGCCTGATTTCTAGAATTGAACTCAGTAGTCTTCCCACCTGCTCCGTATCTTGTTGTAAGGGAAGAATGAAACAGATGAGTCATGGATTGACACTTCATGGGTGGCTTCTTGAAAGTGAGAATAGTCAGAATTGAGCTGCAGGGTCACTCGGACAGGACACTGGAATATTGGAGCAAACCACAGAGCAGTGGGCCGTGTACCATCTGGAGGCTGTTTTTGTGAACCATTGTCACTGTTTAGAAAAGATGTTACACATGATTGAGTTGGACTTTGGGGGTCATTTCTGTGGACTTCGGTCCACAGATGTGACTATTGAAAATTGCTGCCGTGTATTGAATGTTTATTATCTGTCAGACGCTTTGAAGTTGCAAAGTGCTTTGCATGTATTAATATTGTCTAACAGCCTTATAAGTTGGATATTAATATTATTTGCATTTGGTTGGTACAGAAAGTGAGGCTTAAGAAAACGCCTTGAGTCATTTATTTAAACTCTCATAGCTCATAAGTGTTGGAGCCAGAATTCAAATCCAGTCCATGGCACTTAATATTCGGTGGCTGTCTGATGCTGCCCTAGGATACCAAGTCTTGGGTTCAGTGAGTCTGTTTTTGGATAGTTTTGGTGGAATAGATCAACCAACCCTTTAGCCAATTGGTGCTTTTCTTTTCTTTCTTTCTGGGTTTTTTTTTTTTTTTTTTTGACAGGATCTCTCTCTGTCATTCAGGCTGGAGTGCAGTAGTATGATCATGGCTCATTGCAGCCTCGGCTTCTCAGGCTCAAGCCATCTTCCTACCTGAGCTAGAGACTTTGCTAGATGCTGCCAGGGGCCCCACAGGGTAAGGGGAGATACCTGCTCCTTGAAACTCATAGTGTAATTGAGAAAATGGCTCTTATGCAGAAACTGTAACGACTCAAATGGGCTTGCTGGGATTTTTGCTCTGTTGGCCTGTGTGTAGGGTTGTGTGAGTGTGTGTATATGAGTGTGTGTGTACATGTGTGTGTAATGGGGAAAGGGTGATATGAGAAGAGGCAGAGTGAAGGGGATGGGGGTAGGGGAAGAAGAAGGAATGGGGGTGGGGGAAGAAAAGTGATGTGGCTACAGAACTTGGATCAGAAGGCATGAAGAACTCAGCGTCCTGCCTGACTGGCGAGATAAGAGAATTCCATGTGGAGGTGATATTTAAAGTCAAGCGGGAAGCACGTTCAGACTATCTGGGGAGCTTTAAAACACACCAGTGCCTGGGCCCTACCTAAAGATACTGATTTAATTGAATGAGGCTGGGGATTGGAGATAGACATTTTCAGAAGCCTCCGTATATGACTCTAATGAACACTTGGACTGAGAATTGGGCAAATGCATGCTTTTCCAGTGTCTCATGGCCCCCCCGTTCTGAATCCTAGCCACAGATCTTTCAACAGACTTCCTGGTGCTGGCTCTCCTTGTTCTCTCTTTCGTGTGACCGAGAGGCCAGATGACCACACATATGCCTAAGAGGAGAGGCTGCCACCTGTTGCTGTAAATCTGGTGCAATTTCATCATCTCTTTGCCCCATGTATTTTCAGTATCTTATAACTGCGTCTGAATGATGTGTTGTTTTTTGCTTTGTAACAACTCATAGGGTCACGAGGGGACGTGTGCTGTAGTGCTTCTGGGGTTTTTACCTTGTAAATACAGACAGGGTGAGTTTGCTTGTTGTGATGATTACCTTTGATTGTGATAGATCAGAGCAAGCTTTCACTTTGTTCATCTTTCCTTAATTTGTTGTTGAGAAAGACTTTCAAATAAATCACTTTTGTAAAGGTTGAATGAATCCTAACCACTTCAGGGAAATTGCCCCTAAGTGGGGGCTTCAGGGAGGTCAAACCTGGAGGAAACGATCAGGAATCTCTCTAAAGTTATCAGAACGATGAAAATCTGGAAGGGAAGAGCTTCATAGATATACACATTATCACTTCCTCCCTGTCTCCAAATATATATATATATATATATATTTTTTTTTTCTGAACCATTTGAGATTACATGCAGACATCCTGGTCTTCTATCTCTAAATGTTGTAAAGTGCATTTCCTGTGAACAACATGTTAGGGCAGCAGTTCTCAATCTTGGTTGCACACATTAGACTCTCATTCCACATAAGAATCTTCTGAGGAGCTTCAAACCAAAACCAAAAGGAAAAAAAAAAAAAAAAATCCAGTCCCAGTCTGCACCTTGGAATGGTTGAATAAGAGTGGCTGGGGCATGGGACACAGTGTTGTTTTAAAGCTTCTAGATGATTCCAATGTGCAGCCACAGTTAAGAAACTCTATGTTAAGGGATAAGAGAGGCTTGAAAATTAAGAGGACACCTCAATATGTTGCAAGGAACAAAGGGGAATCAGGAGCCCAGGTTGGGGAATTGTCACATACAACAGCTTTGGAATGTAATGGTTAAGTCCAGCCGGTTCCAAGAACTCAGCTTAGCCTTAAGAAGATGGCCAATCTCCAAACATCCTTGCAATCCCAGTTCATGAGCCATTGGCATCACGAGGCCCAGGGTGCGTGTGAGAACTGATAATGAGAGCAGCACCCCGATTCTCCTGTTCTTCTTGACCCAGAAAGAAAGGAGAAGGGACTTCAAGATCACCCTGATTCTCTATGCTTGTCAGTGACCCAAACAGAGAACTGCCAACGAGGGTTAGGAGAGTGCTGGGGGTGGGGAGGACATGATCATTTTTCAGGGGATAAGCTGAGAGAGCCTGGGCTTCTGCATTCATGGTTCTGCAAAAGGAAACAAAGCAGCATGGATAAAACTCAAATCCATTGTCCAGCATCTTAGGCAAGCAGGTGTGAGATGTTTGGTCGGGATGTGAGCCATCAGCTGGAAACACTTAAAAAAAAAAAGTTTTATACTAAAATACTTTCAAACTTAACAAAAGAGTTGGAAAAATAGTATAAAGCAGGGGTCCCCAACCCCGGGGCCACGAACTGCTACCAGTTTGTGGCCTGCTAGGAACTGGGCAGCACAGCAGGAGGTGGGGAGCAGGCGAGTGAGTGAAGCGTCATCTGTATTTACAGCTGCTCCCAGTGGCTTGCATTACCTCCGAGCTCCGTCTCCTGTCAGATCAGTGGCAGCATTAGATTCTCATAGGAGCTCACACCCTATTGTGAACTTAGGCATCTAGGTTGCATGCTTCTTATGAGAATCTAATGCCTGATGATCTGTCACTGTCTCCCATCACCCCTAGATGGGATCATCTAGTTGCAGGAAAGCAAGCACAGGGCTCCCACTGCTTCTACATTATGGTCAACTGTATAATTACTTCATTCTATATTACGATGTAATAATAATAGAAATAAAGTGCACAATAAATGTAATGGGCTTGACTCATCCTGAAACCATCCCCTGCCCCTAGTCCTTGGACAAATTGTCTTCCACGAAACCAGTCCCTGGGGACTGCTGGTATAAAGAACTCCCATACCATTCACCCAGGTTCACTAATTGTTATGTGAACAGAAGAATCAGGGGGCTCTCATTATCAGTTCTCACATGTACCCTGGGCCGCACGATGCCAATGGCTCACGCAGGATTGCAAGGATGTCTGGAGATCGGCCATCTTCTTAAGGCTAAGCTGAGTTCTTGGAACTGGTTGGACTTAACCAGTTCATTCCATTGTAATGTGTTATGTATGTGTCATGTTATGTGGTTACCACATTTGCTTCCTTGCTCCCTCCCTCTCTGGATGTGTGTGTGTATATATATTTCTGAACCATTTGAGGATTAAGGGTGCACTCTTTACCCCTAAACACTTCAGTGTGTGTTTCCCATGAACAAGTGCTTTGTCTCATATAACCACGGTGTTGCGGAAATAAATGAAGACCAATCAAATGAGAAAAGCAAAGGCTGTTTATTCAGAGCTTGCTGCGGCATGGGAGTCAGCACCATCACGTGCCTTTTGGCAGAGACTCAAAAGCAGGCAGAGGAGTGGGAATGCTCATAAAGAGGAAAGCAGGAAGGTTTCAGGTGGACAAAAGGGTTGGCCTGGGGAAGCTGAAGGCAGTGAACTAGAAGCAGGGTGTCTTCTATGATTGGTTTTAGGAGTGCCTTCCTGGCTTTCTCTGGTTGGTCCTAAATTGGAAGTGGGAACAAAAATCAGGGAAGTTGTCTGTTCCTAAGCAAGTCCTGGCCATTTTGAGTAGACTGTTACAGAAGTTACTGTTTAGCCTCCTGGATTGTCACTAGAGATAGAAACCTGGCTTCCTGCAAGTCTGAATTACAGCAGGCTGGTTTTCTGGGCTGGTTATTGTAGATAAGGGGTTGGTTTCCTGGACAGGCTTCTGCAGCTTGTGGGTCAAAGTTCTATTTTTACATATGGTCTGGCCATTGTCCATTCGTATCCTGAATCAGTACAAGGATCATGTTCAGATTTAACTTTGGCATAACGCTGTGATCTAACAGACACTCTGTAGTTGAATTTTGCCAGTTGCCCCAATCATATCCTTTACAGAAACTTCCACTCCCCTCCTCCAAATGCAATCAAGGATCATGCACTGTATTTGTTTGTCATGTCCCTTTAATCTCCTTTAATCTGGAACAGTTCCTTAGCCTTTGTTTGTCTTTCACGACACTGGCATTTTTGAAGTGTTCAGTCCTGTTGTTTCTGGTGGGGACACCGTTGAAGACACACATTTGTGAGCTGACAGTGAAAATATGTCCACAGCCAGTGCCCCTCTGGACCTTGCTCCTCGAGTCTTGTCCAAGAGACTCTGGGAATTGTTTGAGTTTATGCAGCCCAGGTAACTGGATAATCAGCCCTTCATGGAGGACACAGAAAGTCACGTCTACATGCGGGACAGACAGGAAGCTTGTAAACAGAGAGTGGTACCCACGGTCATGTCCGTTAGCAGCTAATCCCCTGCAAGGCCAAGAGAGTTTGTAAAATATGTTTTGGTTCCAATTTTGGAAATATGTTCTTTCATTAGCTTAGCCCTGTGCTACGTTTCACATACATAGACACTGGGTTTTCCCCCTTCTTTCCTTTCCTCCTTACCTCCTCCCTGCTCCAGTTTCCCATTTCTGCAAAGACGCCAGAAACATTTTCCAGGCCCTGAGGGGAGAGGGCCAGGGTATTGTTTTCGCAGGATGGGGTACGGTGTCCCTGTACGATGGGAATGGACCTGTGGTTTTTAAGAACATCAGGACTCAGAGAAAGTTTTGTTTTGAGCCTGAATGACTTTGAGGTCAGGCCTGACACTCTGAAAACATCCACCTCTTAGTCACTCCAAGCTGCTGTCAGAGAGCGATTTCTGGGTCTGTCAGCAGCCTGGATCATAGTTAAAATCTCTTTTATCCTCATCCCTCTGAATACTCTGAGCAATAACAAGTTTTTATTTATGGGGGATTGAACGAAAATAAGTTTGCCGTGTGCAGCAGTTACCATTAAGGTGTTTGGTGTCAGATTGTCTGGCTAAGTCTTTGCTATCAAACCATGTGTCCCTGGGTAAATTGCTTAATCTCAGGTTCCTTAGCAGTGAAATGAGGACACTAGTAGCTGTTTTGTAGGGTTAGAGTGAGGATTAAATGTCATGATAAATGACGACATTTAGCAGAATGACTGGCAAATAATAGGCACTCATTGAATGCTAACCATAACTATTACTTTGCTTATCACTGAAGTGGAAAGCTAAAACTCATTTGCTAACACTCACTTTTGGTGATCATTGTGGAAGGAGTATGGGTTTTGTGTTACCCTGATGTGGATTTAAATCCCGGCTGTGCCCATCACTGACTGGGTAATGTGGGGCAAGAGAACCTTTTCTGAGCCTCAGTGTTTCCTATCTGTAGAATGGGAATGGTACTATTGCCCTTGCAAATGTGTCATGAGACCACAACAAGAGAACCCATGACTCTGTCCGGCATCAGCACGGTGCGGAGTGCAGAGTGCATGCTGAATAAAGGCACCGGTGAGTTATTTTCTTCATTTCTCTCCCCCTTGATCCCTTTTGGCCTCACAAAGTGAGTCTCATTTCTGGAACAGTAAAGGGAATGGCAATTTTGACACGTATCAGGGCAGTGATGAAGTTGGAAGTCCTTAGGATCATTATTACTCTATTTACCATTTCATAAGCATCCGCAAAAGTTTTAAAAGCTCTCATTAGGACAGACTTTTTGCAATTTTTATTTAGGCCCGGCCAAGGAAAAAGTATAAAGTGGGAAAAATGAGTTTTTTTGTGCCTCATTCATTCCCCACTTTCTTTTTGGTGTCTCCAAACTGGGGGTTCGGAGCCTGATGCTCCCCATGGGCCAGTGTGGTCTTCGGCTGGATTCCTTGCCTCTCTTGAGACAGACCCCATCTTCTAAATCCTTCCCTCTTTACCACCCTGTTTAAATGACTGGTCTTTTGTGGCATCCTTTAGGACCTGTGGGAAGATGTGCAGGTTAAGCTGTGACCCAAGGGGTAATGGGTAATAGTTGACTAATGTGTCACTGCTTTCAGGGAATGTGTTTGTATCTTAAGTAGAGACATTTAGTCTTGGAATCCTAGGTATTCTAGGGTGAAGAGAATTTTTCAAGGTTTGTTCTCTTCCTTTTCCTGTGACAGTCAAGACCCCACAGTTAGCAGTAGGACCTGGGTTAAAAATTGGGTCTTCTGATTTCCAGTCAAGAATTCTTCTGGTCTCAGATGTGAAGGTAGGTGATTTGGAAAGTGGCTTTAGTCAGAGGGACTGATTTAGTGCTTCCTTCTCCTCCACTACAAGCCAGAGCCAAAGGCTATGATGTTCCTTGAATATAAACCACCGTCCCAAATGTGCTAGAAATGTCTGGGGAGGATGAGTCTCAGGTTTCCATTTTTTCAGTTTAATTTTTGGGGTGGTTCTATTTTTCAGATTTAAAGAATGAATATACATTGAGTCACAGAAAGGCTACTTTTATTCCAAACTCCGGACATATTAATTACACCTACATTAAGAATGAATTATTCTTTCCTCAGTACCTGAATTTTCAGGTAACCAAGGTGGTAGTACCTACAGCTGCTCTGGGTCTCTCAGCCTGCCTGGTAGAAAGAGAGCACATGTATTTCTTTAACCCTGCCATCTCACTGCCAGGTGAATGAAGCTTCCCCTAGTTACCCTGAGAGATTACCTCTATGAGGTCCCCGTTAAATTGCAAAAATGGAGCCCGAAGGATAATAATAAAATTACCACCTATTAACTCTATGGAAAGAATGAGTTATGAGGTTGGTGAGGCTTGGGAAGGGTCAGAGGGAATGGGAAGAAGCAGGGTATGTTTTGATGCAAGGGGTGGGTTGGTTAAAGAAAGTTCAAAGAAAGAGGAGCAAACACTCCAGAGCCTAAGTTTCTTCCTGAATAAGCCCCCTCTAGATGGGGAACCTTGGTTTGGGGAATAATGAAGGGAAAGAAGGGCAACGTGATGCTACAGAGTAAAAGGAGGAGAGAAGTGGAACTAAAATTAGAGTTTGGAGAAGGTTGAAGTCAATTTCAATTCAGCTCCTTTAAAGTTTGCTAGCGTTGACTCTGCATATGAAAATTCCAGGCCTGTCACTGGAAGACCTAGCAAATGGCCACTTAAATAGTATTTGCCTTTTTGGACTGGCTGTGGGAAGAGGTGAATAGTCCACCAATAAACTCCCAGAAACTTTTTTTTTTCTTTGTCTTGTTCCCAAATAAACCTTTAAGCATGAAAGAACACACAGACCTAGACAGGATTCACGTTTATCTAAAGCAGGACTGTGGGAGTCCAGTGCCTGGAAATCAGGTTTCCTATCTGAGGGCCTCAAATAAACTCTTCCCTCAAGGTGACTGGCCATAGCCAGAGATCACGCAGGCTGACCTGCCCTTTGAAATTCTGTCTGCAGATAATGGCGGAGTCATGGGGCCTGTCTTACTGAAAGAATTCTGTTGTCTGTGATACAATCCAGAAAAATCCCCAAGGTGTCAGATGAGATTTGCGTTTTGGAGGAAAAATATAACAAGGATTATAACACATTTCACATTGTATTTGAAACACAGACCTTTAATCGTGCACTGCTAGATATTTTAGGATTCTAAAATTAAGAAGATGATTAAGTCTTCAAGTTCAGTTTAGATTTAACTATATGGTTAATGAAGGTCCAGGCACCACCATCTTTTTCGCTGAGCTTTTTTATTGACAGGGGCTTTTCTTAACCCTGAGGCTCAACCAGATTTGAGGCTACAAATAGCCAAGGCTGGACTGTCAGGGCCTCAAGTGACACAGGGTGAGGGAAAGTCTAAATGTGTATGTGTGTTGGTTCTCTAAGTTGAGCATCTGCATTATAGTTTTAGTACATGATATCAGAATCATATGGAATGCATGTTTAAAGTCCTTGCATAAAATATTCCTGGGCTCCACCTCAATCCTACTGAATCAGAGGTTTGGGTGGGTAGGGAGGTGATCTAGACATTTATTTACATTTTTTTTAGTTTATGTGATTTTAATACACAACAAAGCTTGCTTTTAATGAGACTCA